>NC_092756.1:79548615-79852254 GCF_047496795.1 Chiloscyllium punctatum | reverse complement strand
CACTTGGCCTATATCACTCCAAACCTATTCATATACCCATCCAAATGCCTCTTAAATGTTGTAATTGTACCAGCCTCCACCACCTCTTCTGGCAGCTCATTCCATACACGTACACATTCACACACTCTGTGCGAAAAAGTTGCTTTTTAGGTCTCTTTTATATCTTTCCCCTCTCACCCTAAACCCATGCCCTCTAGTTCTGGACTCCCCACCCAAGGAGGGAAAAGACCTTGTCTACTTACCCTATCCATGCCCCTCATGATTTTATAAGCCTCGATAAGGTCATCCCTCAGCTGGTGGGATTTGAATTCAATTAAGAGTCATTATCCTCCAGCACGGAAACAGACCCTTCGGTCCAACCAGTCCGTGCTGACCATAATCCCAAACTAAACGAATCCCACCCACCTACTCCTGGCCCCTATCTCTCCAAAGATTTCTTACTGTGGTTTCGAGTGGCTGTCGGAGGGAGGGCCTTGGAGGCGGGGGACGTGCTGGATGGTGGGGGTCTGGGCTGGACGCTGCCACAGGACATAACGAGCATGGCAGCGGTAGACGTCTGGTTCATGGCCACTGCCGTTCGGCACCTTAAAACGACGGTGCTCCGACCCCACGTAGTGCCCCAGTTGGAGGATGCTCAGGTGTGCGGTGGGATCCCGTCTGCACTCACTCCTGCCCGGACGGAATTTCACATTGTCCCCAGGGTCCTGTACTTCCTGCGGGAGCCTGTGCCCCACAATCTGAGCTGTCTCCAGAGTTTTAGTTTTGTCCCTTTCAGGGGTGTATCACAGAGGGCCCTGTACAGACTGCTGCTGCACACCCCTCATCCACCTCCCGGACACACCCTGGCGTGCCCATTTACCACCGGGCGGTTGCACACCCTCATCCACCTCCCGGACACACCCTGGCGTGCCCATTTACCACCGGGCGGTGGGGACCATCCCCAGTGAAGGGCTCTCTACATGGGAGTCCTCCCCCTTTCTGTCGGGGATCTGGGGTGGAGGGTATTGCACGTGGCAGTCCCACAGATTCTGGTGGTTCACGGACTCCCAGCCCAACTGCTTGTTCTGTGGCGCCGTGGAGTCCATGGAACATGTATATATTGGGTGTGAGCGTTTGCACTCCCTTTTTGATTTTCTTAAAAACCTTCTCCTCTGCTTTTGGTTGCACTTCAGTCCCACGCTCCTGATCTTCGGGCACCCGGTACGGAGGAGGGAGGGCAGGTCTGAAGACCTCCTCGTGGGTCTGCTCCTGGGCCTGGCCAAACTGGCCATCAACAGGTCCAGGCAGCGGGCCGTGGAGAGGGTCATTAGGGCTGACTGCCTGCCCCTCTTCCGGGGTTACGTTAGAGCCCGGGTGTCCTTGGAGAAGGAGCACGCGGTGTCCACCAACACCCTGGAGTTGTTCAGGGAGAGGTGGGCGCCACAGGGAGTGGAGTGTATTATTTCCCCGTCCAACTCTTTTTTGATTTAATCCTTTCCCTCCCCTTCACTGTTTTGATCACACAGCATTGCCCTTTGATGTGAAGGGCAGTGCTTGTCACTGGCGACTCGGGTGTTTTCCTATCTTCCTGGTGGTGGAAATCGAATAAAGATTTACACACTTGTCGTTCTTCACTGTGTCTCACACCTGCACACACACGATATGGGGGCTGTGGAAAAATACGTACTACTGCTATTAGGCAGTAGTGTGGGGGGATAATAAAAAAAAATTCTTATTCATGTACCTATGCAAATTAAAAGAAAAATCTTGAATTAAGAATTTACTGATGACCATGAAACAATTGTCGACCGTGGTAAAAACCCATCTGGATTCAATAATGTTCTTGAGGGAGGGAAATCTGCTGTCCTCACCTGGTCTGGCCTACATGGAACCAGACCCACAGCGATATGGTTGACTCTCAACTGCCTTCTGGGCAATTAGTGACGGGCAATGATTGCTGACCTCGCCAGTGACACCCTCATCCTGTATGAATAATAAAGAAGAAAAATATTTCTTCAGCCAGAAGGTGGTTAATCTGTGGAGTGCATTGTTGTAGAGGGCTATGGAGGCCATGTCATTGAGGGTATTTAAAACAGAGACAGATAGTTCCTGTTTGCTAAGGGGAAATCTAGGGTTACAGAGAAAAGGTAGGGGAATGGATTCGAGAAACATATGGTGGAGCAGACTTGATGGGCTGAATGGCCTAATTCTGCTCCTTACAGTGTGGAAACAGGCCATTAGGCCCAACAAGTCCACATCAATCCTCTAAAGAGTAACCCACTCAGACCCCCTACCCTATATTTACCTGACTAATGCACCTAACACTACGGGCAATTTAGCATGGCCAATTCACCTGGCCTGCATTTTTTTTTGGACTGTGGGAGGAATCCGGAGCACCCGGAGGAAACCCACGCAGACACGGGGAGAATGTGCAAACTCCACACGTACAGTCACCCGAGGCTGGAATCGAACCCAGGCCCCTGGCGCTGTGAGGCAACAGTGTTAACTGCCAGCCTATTTCTTATGGATGTGCTGCTGAACAGTTACCGAGAACGTCCCACGTTTACAGAAATATAAGATTTACAATTGGCCGTGTGCTTAGCTGCCCGCCACAAGCTTCATTCTTCTTTAAAAAATCATCTTCCTCCTTCCTTCCATGGGCTGTGTGTGTCACTCCATCCCTAATTAGCCATGAGCGGCTTTCCGGGCCGTTTCAGAGGCCGGTTATGAACCTACCATGTCACTTTGGGCCTGGAGTCACGTGTAGGCCAGAGCGAGCAGATTCTCCTTCCCTCAAGGACATGGGTGAACCTGAGCGGGAGTTTCTAACCACACAATGGTCAGTGTCACTGAGACTCGCTCTCGAATCCAGATTTAATCGATCACATTGAACCTAAACTCCATCTGTCGTGACGGGATTTGAACCTATGTCCCCAGAACATTAGCGTGGATTGCCCAGGGGTGTTACCCTGATCTCCCCCACCTCGGTTCCAAATGTTAGTGATTCCTCAACAACAATCTTGGATTCCCGTCTGACCTCCTGCAGTTGGACTCCTGACCTTCCTGGGTGACGGTCAATGTGACGTTTTCCTGTGCCCCGGCCTGATCAGCTGCTGGGATTCTCACCCATGTGTTTGCCAGGTCCACACCCAGCTCTTCCACTGCCATCCTGTCTGGGGACTCTCTCTGATGCTTACTTTGTGTCTCTTGTACCAAGTCCTGTTTAACCCTCACTCATTGTGCTCACTGATCATCTACACTGATTTGGAGATGATGATGTTGGACTGAGATGTACAAAAGCACTTCCAATTAAACCTGTTGGACTATAACCTGGTGTCATGTGATTTCTATTAATCTACACTGGTTCCTGTTCAGGGTAAGGATTGATTTTAAAATTGTTGTTCTTTCGTTCAAATCTTTCGGAGTCCCTTCCCTATCTCTAATCTTCTGCAGCATTCCCACCCTCTGACAGCGTAATCTCTTCTTCAATCTCTTCTCCCACTTTTTTTTTTGACCATGCTCCAAGCTTTGGAAATTTCTCCCTGTTTCTCATCACCATGTGCTCCTGATATGCTGCGTAAAAGCAACGGTGAGGAAGGGCAGGGATTAAATGTATCAGAAAGGCTCTTTTAATTAGACAAAACATAGAAAATAGGTGCAGGAGTAGGCCATTCGGCCCTTTGAGCCTCCACCACTGCTCAATATGATCATCCTGATCATGCAATGACTTGTACTGTTAGCTCTGTCGAGTGAGTACCAATCCTCAGTGCAGTACCGACAGAGCCCTATTGGAGGTGCTGTCTTTCACACTGCCTGCTCTCTCAGGTCAATGGGAAAGGTCTCAGGGCCGGAGCCCATTCTTCAAGGGAATCTGGCCAATGTTTGTCACTGAAACTGGACAGCGTGGTGACTGTCGATTTGCTATTTATGGGACCTTGCTGTGTAGAAATTGGCCTCTGTGCTCTCTATGTCATGACAGTGACCCCATTTCACAGGCACACCGCCCACCTTCCTGTTGTTTGTGGGAAGTATAACTCTGGCCTGGTTTGTTAGGCTGGGACTCCTTTGTAATGTTACTGTGCTGCAACTGCCTCCTGCAGGTCAGTCGGAGAGCGTGCGCAATGTCCACTTCAGCGCCCGTGATTTCTTCACCTTCGCTGCTACCTTTGAGAATGGGAACGTCCAGCTGTGGGACATGCGGAGACCTGACCGGTGCGAGAGGATGTTCACAGCCCACAACGGGCCCGTGTTCTCTTGTGATTGGCACCCGGATGACAGGTAGGACAGGGTCTGGGTGAGAGGACAAGGTGTGCTTGTACACTGGCGTGTGAAAGTACACATTCAGGTACACGTGACAGCGTACTCAGAGACTCCTCCCTTCCGTTTGGGTCAGCACCACCTCACAAAGTGCTGCTCCGTTGTGGAGGAATTTACTTATTCAGGGCACGTGGGCTTCATTGCGTTGGCCGTCATTTGCTGGCCATCCCTAGTTGCCCTCCAGATGAGCCGCTGCACTCCATGTGGGTGTAGGGAGACTCGTCACTAGAGTTTTGACCCAAAAACTGAAGGAACAGCGATGTATTTCCTTTGGTTAGTTATATTGAGTCACCTACTGCACTGAAAGAAGCTGTTCAGCCCGTTCAGTCCATGCTATCTCCCTGAGCAGCAGTTCACTCAGTTCCATTTCCTGGCCTGTGATTGTCTTCCTCCAAAAGCCCACCATTTCCTTTTTAAATGGATTGTTTATCATCTCCACTTCCACCCTGTCCTGAGCTCCGAGTTCCAGCTCATTAGTGTTCTCTACAAGAAAACATGTCTCTTCCCATCCAAACCCTGCATCACTCTCCCAAAGCGTTCAATCGGTCTCTCCTCTCCACCTCTACCCATGCATCATCAGTGAACAGAGTCAGCTTTTCCTCATTTACCTTAATGAGACCTGACCTCCTTCATCTCCATTGAATCTCCCCTCAGTCTCCTCTGTTCGCACTGTCTCCAACCTAACCCTTGTAGCTTACAATCCCTCATCTCTGGAACCATTCTGATAACATCTGCCCACTCAGGGACCCTCACATCTGTCCTAAAGTGTAACCAGGTCAGGAGGTAATTCTCTTGTTGGGGCCCACCCAGACCTTTATAAAGGTTTAGTATAACCTTGCTGTTTTTGTACTCGGTGCCCAGGATCCTATACACGTCTCTCATGACTTCCTCAGTATATCCTACCACCTTTTGAAAGATCGATGTCTGTGAACTCCCAGACCCCTCTGTCCCTGCTCGCTTTGTAGAATGGGGCCACCACGTCTAGATGGTCTCTTTCCCCCCCCCCCCGACTCTTCTCCCCCACTCCTCCTCCCCCCCCCTTCTCCCCCACTCCTCCCCCCCCCCTTCTCCCCCACTCCTCCCCCCCCTTCTCCCCCACTCCTCCTCCCCCCCCTTCTCCCCCACTCCTCCCCCCCCCCTTCTCCCCCACTCCTCCCCCCCCCTTCTCCCCACTCCTCCTCCCCCTTCTCCCCCACTCCTCCTCCCCCCCCCTTCTCCCCATCATCTTCTGCCCCCTCTCTTCTCCCCCTTCTCTCCCCCTTCCTCCCCTCTTCTCCACCCCCTTCCCCTTCTCTTCTCCCCTCTTCTCCCCCTCTCTATTCACCCCATATCCCCCATCTCCCCCTCTCTCTTTCTCCCCCCCCTCTCTCTTCTCCCCCCCCTCTCTTCTCCCCCCCTCTTCTCCCCCCCTCTCTCTTCTCCCCCCCCCTCTCTTCTCCCCCCCTCTCTCTTCTCCCCCCCTCTTCTCCCCCCCTCTCTCTTCTCCCCCCTCTCTTCTCACCCACTCATCTCCACCCCCCTCACTTCTCCCCCTCTCTATTCACCCTGTCTTTCCCATCTCCACCCTGCTCTGTTCTTCCCCCCGCTCTCTTCTTTCCCCTCTCTTCCCCCCCACTCTTCTCCCCCCCTCTTCTCCCCCCCAACACTCCTCCCCCCCCACTCTTCTCCCCACCCCTCTTCTTCCCCCACTCTCTCTTCCCCCCCCCCCACCCCCCACATCCCACTGCAGTCAGTTTCATCACCTTCATGTTTTGTTACTCCTCAAATTTTGCTATTGAAGGCAAATGAGTTTTTAACTCTGTCTTTATCGGCTATAACCACAGAGTATGGTGGGGAGCTCTCTGTGCCCAATGAATGGTAACGTATTGAGTTGAGGGAGCAGGTACAGCTAGAGGTCTCCAGCAAGCTCCTTATTGGTTGAATCTAGCCTTCGCCTCTTTCTGTTTCTTGTGCAGGGGTTGCCTGGTGACCGGAGGCCGGGACAAGATGGTGAAGGTTTGGGACCTGACTGGTTACAAGGCCAGGGAGATGTATTGTGTACAGACCATCGCCTCCGTGGCACACGTCCTTTGGCGGCCAGACAGGAGGTACCACATCGCCACCTGCTCCATGATGGTGGACCACAACATCTACGTGTGGGATGTCCGCAGACCCTATGTCCCCTTCGCCATGTTTGAGGAGCACCGGGATGTCACCACTGGCATTGCCTGGCGCCATAGCCACGATCCCCACTTCCTGCTGTCCGGCTCAAAGGACAGCACCCTCTACCACCATTTCTTCAAGGATGCCCAGCGGCCAGCAGGCCAGGCTGTACCCGAGGGCCTGTGCTTTGGCCTATTTGGGGACGTGGCTTTCGCCGTCAAGGAGGGCCTGTGTTCGGCCGAGAGCCACCGCAAGGCCCTGGCTGCCGACCGCCGGTACCCGTTCTTCTTTGCCCGGCGTCCGGACCCCGCTGAACAGTTCACCAACGTCTCGAGCGCCCTCAGCCTGTTTGAGACGCGGCCCGGTGCCGTCTCCATGGACTGGTTCGCTGAGACAGCGGCCCGGTACAGCCTGAGCGGAGGGCCCCTGCCTGAACTCTGCGACCGTAACGCCGCCGTCGCCCGGCAACTCAGCCGCCACCAGGTGGCGCAGATCTGGAGGATGCTGAAGATCATTTACACAGGAACGGGGGCGACGGGCAACATAGTGCCAGGATCTGGAAAGACAGGACCCCCCCTCACCCCCCTCAGCAGGTACAGTCGCCCCCACCTCCTCACCCCCCTCAGCAGGTACAGTCGCCCCCCACCTCCTCACCCCCCCCGCAGCAGGTACAGTCGCCCCCCACCTCCTCACCCCCCCCCGCAGCAGGTACAGTCACCCCCACCTCCTCACCCCCCCCGCAGCAGGTACAGTCACACCCACCTCCTCACCCCCCCCGCAGCAGGTACAGTCGCCCCCCACCTCCTCACCCCCCCCGCAGCAGGTACAGTCGCCCCCACCTCCTCACCCCCCTCAGCAGGTACAGTCGCCCCCCCACCTCCTCACCCCCCCCGCAGCAGGTACAGTCACCCCCACCTCCTCACCCCCCCCCCGCAGCAGGTACAGTCGCCCCCCACCTCCTCACCCTCCTCACCCCCCCCCGCAGCAGGTACAGTCACCCCCACCTCCTCACCCCCCCCCGCAGCAGGTACAGTCACCCCCACCTCCTCATCCCCCTCAGCAGGTACAGTCGCCCCCCCACCTCCTCACCCCCCCTCAGCAGGTACAGTCACCCCCACCTCCTCACCCTCCTCACCCCCCTCAGCAGGTACAGTCGCCCCCACCTCCTCACCCCCCTCAGCAGGTACAGTCACCCCCACCTCCTCATCCCCCTCAGCAGGTACAGTCACCCCCACCTCCTCACCCCCCTCACCCCCCCTCAGCAGGTACAGTCACCCCCACCTCCTCACCCCCCTCACCCCCCTCAGCAGGTACAGTCACCCCCACCTCCTCATCCCCCTCACAAGGTACAGTCACCCCCACCTCCTCACCCCCCTCAGCAGGTACAGTCACCCCCACCTCCTCATCCCCCTCAGCAGGTACAGTCACCCCCACCTCCTCACCCCCCTCAGCAGGTACAGTCACCCCCACCTCCTCACCCCTCTCAGCAGGTACAGTCACCCCCACCTCCTCACCCCCCCTCACAAGGTACAGTCACCCCCACCTCCTCATCCCCCTCAGCAGGTACAGTCACCCCCACCTCCTCACCCCCCTCACAAGGTACAGTCACCCCCACCTCCTCACCCCCCCGCAGCAGGTACAGTCACCCCCACCTCCTCACCCTCCTCACCCCCCTCAGCAGGTACAGTCACACCCACCTCCTCACCCTCCTCACCCCCCTCAGCAGGTACAGTCGCCCCCACCTCCTCATCCCCCTCACAAGGTACAGTCGCCCCCACCTCCTCATCCCCCTCACAAGGTACAGTCACCCCCACTTCCCTCACCCCCTCAGCAGGTACAGTCGCCCCCCACCTCCTCACCCCCCCCGCAGCAGGTACAGTCACCCCCACCTCCTCATCCCCCTCAGCAGGTACAGTCACCCCCACCTCCTCACCCCCCTCAGCAGGTACAGTCGCCCCCACCTCCTCACCCTCTCAGCAGGTACAGTCGCCCCCCCACCTCCTCACCCCCCTCAGCAGGTACAGTCACCCCCACCTCCTCATCCCCTCAGCAGGTACAGTCACCCCCACCTCCTCACCCCCCTCAGCAGGTACAGTCACCCCCACCTCCTCACCCCCCCGCAGCAGGTACAGTCACCCCCACCTCCTCATCCCCTCAGCAGGTACAGTCACCCCCACCTCCTCATCCCCCTCACAAGGTACAGTCACCCCCACCTCCTCACCCCCCTCAGCAGGTACAGTCACCCCCACCTCCTCACCCCCCCGCAGCAGGTACAGTCACCCCCACCTCCTCACCCCCCTCAGCAGGTACAGTCACCCCCACCTCCTCATCCCCCTCAGCAGGTACAGTCACCCCCACCTCCTCACCCCCCCGCAGCAGGTACAGTCACCCCCCACCTCCTCACCCCCCTCAGCAGGTACAGTCACCCCCACCTCCTCACCCTCCTCACCCCCCTCAGCAGGTACAGTCGCCCCCACCTCCTCACCCCCCTCAGCAGGTACAGTCACCCCCACCTCCTCATCCCCTCAGCAGGTACAGTCACCCCCACCTCCTCATCCCCCTCACAAGGTACAGTCACCCCCACCTCCTCATCCCCTTCACAAGGTACAGTGTGCCTCTCTCCCATCCCCTTGCCCCCCCTCAGCAGGTACGGTGACCCCCAAGCTGAATCGTATCCCCTCCTCCCCATCTCGGCAGGTACAGTGTGTCGGAAGGGGGCACTGTGGCCTCTGACCTGGCCTTTGCCTTAGACAACATTCAACAATGTAGGCAGGTTGGAACAGGTAATTCCAGAGAGGAGGGATTTACCTTACGCAGAGTGATTGAACAGTTCAGGCCGACTTGAACTGGGGGGGAATAGATTTAGGACGGAGCTGAGGGAGGAACCTTCACCCCAAGGTCAGTGAGTCTGAGGAGCTCCCTGTCCAGTGAAGCAGTTGAGGCTACCTCGTTGGATGTTTTTAAGGCAAAGATAGATTTTTGAACAGTAAAGGAATCAAGGATTACGATGAGAGCGCGGGTAAGTGGAGCGGAGTCCGTGAAAAGATCAGCCATGATCTTATTGAACAGTGGAATGGGCTCGATGGGCCTGACGGCCTACTCCTGCTCCTAGTTGTGACACCTGTTGGAGTTTAGAGAATGAGAGGAAATCTAGTTGAATTTACAAGATGTTGTACCAAGTGCCTGTGGAGATGATGATTCCTCAGCAGTCTAGAACCCCAGATTCTATTATAAAAATAGGGGCCAACCTTTCAGGACAGGGATGAGGGGAAATGGCAGCGTCTGTGGAGAGAGAAACCGAGTTACCGTTTCGAGTCTGGTGTGGCTGTTCTTTAGCACTGAGGGAGAGTTAGCTCTGTTCCTCGCTGCACAGGCGCTGCCAGACCTGCTGAGTTTCTCTGTGCTTGTTTCAGATTTCCAGCATCTGCTGTTTCTTTTTACTGAATCTTGCCATTATTCCTTTGGTTCGTGGTAACAAGGTGTTTCTCTTGCTGGTGACTTGAGTATTTTGAATGGAGGGCTATTCAAATGCTAACAAATTGTTGGAAAAGCTCAGCAGGTCTGGCAGCATCTGTGGAGAGAGAAAGCAGACTTAACGTTTTGGGTGCTGTGACCCTTCTACAGAACAGACGCGTTCAGCCTCCACTCTGTCTGCTTCATTGATGTTGTTTTCACTGGGGAATAGACGTGAGTTGTGGGTATTTGCTACTCCTCGGTTAACCAACCCCAGATACCGATCAGTCTGTCGGATAATCCTTTTGGCAGGAGTCTGCTTCGCACCCCTCGCAAAGTTTAAAGAGCTAGTGTGTTCTCCCCAGTCTCCAGCCGAATATTTACCCCACAACCAACATCACTAAAGCACTAGGTGTTAACCCTTTTGTGGGAGTTTCCTACAAGCAAATTGACAGCTGCTTTTCCTATGAAATATCGATGATACTTCAAAAAGTGCTTCATTGGATGTACAGTCCTGAGGTCACAAAAGGTGGGCGGCACAGTGGTTAGCACTGCTGCCTCACAGCGCCAGGGACCCGGGTTCAATTCCCGCCTCAGGCAACTCTCTGTGTGGAGTTTGCACATTCTCCCCAGTGTCTGCGTGGGTTTCCTCCGGGTGCTCCGGTTTCCTCCCACAGTCCAAAAAAGTGCAGGTTAGGTGAATTGGCCATGCTAAATTGCCCATAGTGTTAGGCAAAGGGGTAAATGTAGGGGTATGGGTGGGTTGTGCTTCGGCGGGTCGGTGTGGACTTGTTGGGCCGAAGGGCCTGTTTCCACACTGTAAGTAATCTAAGTAAATGCAAGCTAGATTCATTAGAATACTTTGCTCTCTCTGACTCTGCTCTCTTAGCAGAGTGGGGTGAAGCCCAAGTGTAATAGCCAATACTTGCCAGGATCTAATTAGCCGATATTTTCACTGTAAACAGGACGGGGAAAGCACCCAGGTTCTCCTAGGGGTTTCTATGGAAATGCAGCCTTGGCTGTCCTGGTGCCATCTTAGGGAGGGTTAGGGATTCCGGTCACTGTCTACCATGGTCTTATTCTGTAGGTTCAGAGTCAGGAGGGCCCCAGAGTTCAGACTGCCCCAGATGTGTTCCACTCGGCACAGGAGCTGATGGGAGGAACCTCTCATCTGGACCAGGATGGGGACATGAGGAATGTTGGAATATTGGAGCCTGAGTAGGCCATTCAGCCCATTGAATTTGATCATGGATGATCTCAGGCAGTGGACCTTTACATTTGTAATTTGATGCTGGCCTCACGTCAGTTAATCCAGAATTGAAATTGCGTCTCGGTGACCTTGAGGCTATCATTGCTATAAAAACCCATAAGGTTCACTAATGTCCTTTAGGGAGGAAGACCCGGTCTGGCTGACATGTGACTCCAGACCCACAGCAATGTGGTTGACTCTTACCTGTCCTCTGCAATGGCCTAACAAGCCAGTCAGTTCAGGGGCAATTAGAAATGGGTAATAAATGACCAGCCTTTGCCAGTGACACCCTCATCCCATGCAAAACTAAAAGAAAATTTGCCTCGATGCCACTTTCCTGCACCATCTCACCATCTTTGTAGCCCCTAATATCACTAGTCTCCAGAAACCCCTCTGTCTCAAATGTGCTTAATGATGGTGCTTCCACACTCCTTCTGGAGCACAGATTTGAAAGAATCCCTGATCTAAGTGTGAAGAGATTCCTCATCACAGTCCTAAATGGCCAGCCCCTTTTCCTAAGATTATGCCCCATAATTATAGAGTCACCAACCTAGAGAAACATCCAATCTATATAGCTACCCCATCATGCCTTGTTGAAATTTACAAAATGCTTACAAGCTCATACCTGATTCTTTGCAACCCTGGAGAATACAGACCTGGTTTCTTCAATCTCTCCTTCAGGCAAGGATTACTTCAGTCACACTTCCTGTACAATAAGTATTTTTTTATTTATTCGGTCATTTATTCATTTTAAAAAGAAAATACAACCAGTTGAGAATACGTAATAAATAATAGCGTGTTAATGACATGAGTTTCATCCAATTACACCAGCAAGTGGCATTCCTCTCTTACACCAGACTCTGTTGTTTCCTTCATACAGTCTCAGAGTCAAACTGCACAGAAACAGACCCTTGTGGAATGTGGGTGTTACTGGCTGGGCCCAGCATTTATTGCCCATCCCTAGTTGCCCCTTGAGAAGGCGGTGGTGAGCTGCCATCTTTAACTGTGCATAATATCTCCAGGATATAGATGGCAATTAACTGCAATCTGAAGTGCACCACCTGTAGGAAGGGGCAGGTTCAATAGCAATTGGAGAAGTAACAGAAGTGACAAGTTTTGTGGGACTGGTAATGTCAAAGCAAGTCTGTGTCCATGGGTAATGTTTAAGACTACCATGTTCTTTGAGTTATAAAGAATGGCTGGATCGGCTGGGACTTTTTTCACTGGAGTGTAGGAAGCTGAGAGGTGACCTCACAGAAGTTTATAAAATCATGAGGGGTATAGCTTGGGTTAATGTCTTTCCTCTAGGGTGGGGGATCTCAAGACTCAGGGGGCACATTTTTAAGGTGAGAGGAGAGAGATTTAAAAAAGACATGAGGGGCAAATATTTTACACAGAGGGTGGTTCGTGTGTGGAGTGACCTTCCTGAGGAAATGGTGGATGTGGGTACAGTTACAATGTTTAAAAGACATTTGGATAAGGATGTGGATAGGAAAGATTTGGAGGGATAGGGGCCAGGAGCAGGCAGGTGGGCCTAGATTAGTTTGGGATTATGGTCAGCATGGACTGGTTGGCCCGAAGGATCTGTTTCCGTGCTGTTTGACTCTGTGACTGTATGAAGGAAACAACAGGGTCTGGTGTAAGAGCGGAATTCCAATTCCGGGTGTAGCCGGATGAAACTTGTCATTAACATGATGTTGTTTATTACATGTTCTCAACTGGTTGTCATTTACACTTTTAAAAAAATGAATTGATGGGATGTGGCAAGAGCAGCATTTATTGCCCCTCCCTAATTACCCTTGAACTGAGTGGCTGGTTAAGGCTGTGAAGAGTCAACCCCATTGCTGTGGGTCTAGAGTCACACACAGACCAGACCAGGGTAAGGACGGCAGATTGTCTTCCCTAAATGAACCAGATGGGGGTTTTTAACAACAATTGATTCTGAGATCTCCATGATCTTAGCTTTTCATTTCAGTGTGGACTTGTTGGGCCAAAGGGCCTGTTTCCACACTGTAGGGATTCCATGATTCTAAGAAGATCAAATCTTCCAGTCTCACTCCATTGACATTATAAGCTGGTCTGCCCACAAACATATTACATCATCAGAATGGGTGGTGCTTAGGGCACGCCGAAGTGTTAACCCCATTCACTACCTTACATAGTTAGACAGCAAAGAAGAGCAGGGAGAGATGTAATCAGTCGATTGGCCTCTAGCTGCGTTGTTTCTTGTGCCATTCTATTATCTGGACCCTGCGGTGTTGAGGGAGTGCTACACTGCCAGCCAGTACTGTGTTCTTCAGTTGAAATGTTTAACTAGGACCTGGCTTTCTGCTGGCTCAGATTGGAGCCATTAGAACTCCCATGTCTGTATCTCTCAGCCTGACCCTCCTCCCTCGGCCGACACGTCCAGACTGAATGTGCACTGCCCCGAGGCATTTGGATTGCTCTCCTTTATCAGTCAGAGTATTGAGTACAGGAGTTGGGACACTGTTGGAATACTGCGTGCAATTCTGGTCTCCTTCCTATCAAAAAGATGTTGTGAAACTTGAAAGGGTTCAGAAAAGATTTACCAAGGATGTTGCCAGGGTTGGAGGATTTGAGATATACGGAGAGGTTGAATAGGCTGGGGCTGTTTTCCCTGGAGTGTCGGAGGCTGACCTTTTAGAGGTTTATAAAACCATGAGGGGCATGAATAGGGTAAATAGACTCCCCTGGGGTGGGGGAGTCCAAAACTAGTGGGCATAGGTTTAGGGTGAGAGGGGAAAGATATAAAAGAGACCGAAGGGGCAACTTTTTCACGCAGAGGGTGGTATGTGTATGGAATGAGCTGCCAGAAAAAGTGGTGGAGGCTGATACAATTGCACCATTTAAAAGACATTTGGATGGGTATATGAATAGGAAGGGTTTGGAGGGATATGGGCCGGGTGCTGGCAGGTGGGACTAGATTGGGTTGGGATATCTGGTCAGTATGGACGGGTTGGACTGAAGGTTCTGTTTCCATGCTGTATATTTCTGAGTCTATGACTCCATGGGGCGATGCAGGGATAGAACAGGAGAACCAAGTAAGGTCTCTTTTAAGAAGGGCTTCATTGAGTGGAGTGTTTGAGACATTTCGAACATGGTAATTCCCGAATTGACAAAGGCCTTTTGCTCCTTAAACTGGATGTAAGGATTCTCCCACTGCCCCCTTATACACCGTGTTTTATCACCAGACACTGGGTAGGGCGTTGCTATTGTTTGTAAAGGATTCTCTTCTTGTGTTCTTCTCTCCATAATGCCCCATGCCCTGACCCTGCAGCTTTACATTAAAGGACGGTACAGCTGCATTGGGAGGTGAAGCCAAATTGGAGCGAGGTCGGATGGAGAACCGACAGGACAGTCTCCCTCTGGATTCGACCGTCACCTCACTACAAACAAACGAAGGTATCCTTGTTTTTAATCATCTTTTACTCACTGCAACTTGAGAGCAGGAGTGGTCTATTTGGCCCCTTGAGTTTGCTCCAGTATTCACAGTTCGTCTTCCACCTCGATCCCACTTTTCCCATATCCCTCATCGTTTAAAAATATCTCAGTCTCAAATATATGCTCAAGGTCGGACTGCCTTCTGGGATGGAGAATTCTGAAGCTTTGCCATCGTCTGGATGAAGAAACCCCCCCTCGATCTCAGTCTTAATGATCGGCCATTTTGTGAGCTCACCGACCAGGCTGGTATTTGTTGGCCAGCCCTAAGTGCCCTTGAACTGAGTGGCCCATGAGATATTTTCACAGGGTGGGTATGAGTGAACTACATTACTGTGAGTCTGGGAGCGTATCAGACCAGGTAAAGGATGGCAGATCTTCCCTAAAGGGTACTTGGTGAAACAGTTTGGGTTTTCTGGCCATTGACAACGGTTTTAGGGTCACCATCCCTTAAGATGGCTTGGAGATTTTGAAGAACTGAATTTAAATTCCAGCAACCGTCTTGTTTCGGATTTGAATTTGTGGTCCCAGAGTATGAAACTGAGCCTCCTGGATTACTGGGAAATAAGGTCGGGCAAGTGTCACTGGGGGAGCACTTTTGGAGCCAGTGATCATATTCTCCTGTTTTAAAACAGTTATGGAAAAGAATAGACCGGATCTAAAAGTGGAAGATCTAAATCGGGCGGTATGGTGGCACAGTGGTTAGCACTGCTGTCTCACAGCACCAGAGACCCAGGTTCAATTCCCGCCTCAGGCGACTGACTGTGTGGAGTTTGCACATTCTCCCCGTGTCTGTGTGGGTTTCCTCCGGGTGCTCCGGTTTCCTCCCACAGTCCAAAAATGTGCAGGTTAGGCGAATTGGCCATGCTAAATTGCCCGTAGTGTTAGGTGAAGGGGTAAACGTAGGGGAATGGGTCTGGGTGGGTTACGCTTCGGCGGGTCGGTGTGGACTTGTTGGGCCGAAGGGCCTCTTTCCACACTGGAAGTAATCTAATCTAATCAATTTTGACAGTATTAGGCAAGATATTTCAAAAGTTGGTTGGGAGAGGCTATTTTTCAGGTGAAGGAACAGTTGGAAAATGGGAGGCCTTCAGAAATGAGATAATGAGAGTCCAGAAACAGTTATGTTCCTGTTAGGATGAAAGGAAAGGCTGGTAGATTAGGGAATGCTGGATGACTAGATAAATTGAGGCTCTGGTCAAGAAAAAGAAGGAAGCATATGTCAGGTATGTCAAGTGAATCCCTAGAAGTGTATAAAGGAAATAGGAATATACTCATGAGGAAGATCAGGAGGACAAAAAGGGGACATGAGATAGCTTTAGCAGATAAGGAAAAGGAGAATCCGAAGGGATTCTACAAGTACGTTAAGGATAAAAGAGTAACGAGGGAGAGAATAGGGCCTCAACAAGACCACAGGAGATGGGTGAGATACTAAACGAGTATTTTGTGTCAGTATTTACAGTGGAGAAGGATATGGAAGCAAGAGAACTTGGATAAATATATAGTGATAACTTGAAACATGTCTATATTGTAGAGGAGGAGGTGCAGAATGTCTTAAAATGCATAAATGTAGATAAATTCCTGGGACCTGATCAGCTATATCCCAAAGCTTTGTGGGAAGCTAAGGAAGTGATTGCTGGGCCCCTTGCTGAGCTATTTGTATCATCAATAGCCATGGGTGAGGTGCCAGAAGACTGGAGAGTGGCTAATATGGTGCTACTGTTTAAGAAAAGTGGTGAGGAAAAGCCAGGGAACTATAGTTTGGTGAGCATGACATTGGTGATGGGTAAGTTGTTGGATGGGATTCTGAGGGACAGGGTTTGCAAGTGTTTGGAAAGGCAAGGATTGATTAGGGGTAGTCAGCATGGCTTTGTGTGTGGGAAATCATGTCTCATGAACTTGGTTGCGCTTTTAGAAGAAGTGACAAATAAGATTGATGAGGACAGATTGGGGGATGTGATCTATATGGACTTCACGAAGGTATTTGACAAGATTCCACATGGTACACTGGTTAGCAATGTTCGATCATATGGAATCCAGGGAGAGCTGGCCATTTGGATACAAAATTGGCTTGAAGGTAAGAGACAGGGTGGTGGTGGTGATTGTTTTTTTGGACAGGAGGCCTGAGACCAGTGGTGTGCCACAAGGATCGGTGCTGGGCCCACTGCTTTTTCTTATTTATATGTGATTTGGATGTGAATCTAGGAGGAACGGTTAGCAAATTTGAAGATGACACCAAAATTGGAGGTGTAGTGGTCAGTGGAGAAGGTTATGTTGGAGTACAACTGGATCTTGATCAGATGGGCCAATGGGCTGAGGATTGGAAGTTGCAGTATAACTTGGGTAAATGTGAGGCGCTACATTTTGGAAAAAAGCAAATCAGGGCAGGACTTGTATACTTAATGGTAAGGTCCTGGGGAGGGTCACTGAACAAACAAACCTCAGGGCACAGGTTCATAGCTCCTTGAAAGTGGAGTCACAGATGGATAGGATAGTGAAGAAGACATTTGGTCCACTTGCCTTTATTAGTCAGAGTATTCAGTATAGGAGTTGGGATGTCATGTTGTGGCCCGACAGGATATCGGTTAGGCTACTTTTGGAAGACTGTGTTCAATTCTGGTCTCCCTGCTATAGGAAAGATGTTTTGAATTTGAATGGGTTCAGAAAAAAAATTTATAAGGATGTTGCCGGGACTGGAGGGATTTGAGCTACAGGGAGAGGCTGAATAGGCTGGGCTATTTTCCCTGAAGTGTTAGAGGCTGAGGGGTGACCTTTATAGAGGTTTATAAAAACAGGAGGGGCATGGATAGGGTCCAGGGTGGAGGAGTCCAAAACTAGAGGTTTAGGGCGAGAAGGTAAAGATTTAAAAGGGACCAAATGGACAGCTTTCTTGTGCAGTGGTGGTGCGTGTGTGGAATGAGCTGCCAGAGGGAGTGGTGGAGGCTGGTACAATTACAACATTTAAAAGGCATCTGGATGGCTATATGAATAGCAAGGGTTTACAGGGAAATGGGCCAAGTGCTGGCAAATGGGACTGGATGAGTTTAGGATATCTGGTCAGCATGGACTAGTTGGACCGAAAGGTCTGTTTCCATGACGTATATCTCTATGATTCTTCTTCTGTGCTGCTGACTGTCCGGAGAACCCATGGATGCCCAGTTTTGAGTTGCTGATTCAATCCCTTTCAGCTCAAAGGCAGAGCCACACGGTGTGATGGAGGGTGGCCTCAGTGTGACAGTTTGTCTCCACAAGGACTGGGTGATGGTCACTCCAGTCAATGTGGTCAGAGTCTACTGTGGGGAGGTTCATGATGATGAAACCAAGTAGATTTTCCCTCCTGTTGGATTGGTCGTGCACCCAGTCTAGTAGCTCTGTCTTTTAGCTCAGTCAGAAGTGATGTAGCCCAGTCACTCTTGGTGATTGACAACAAAGTCTCACGGTCCAGGTATAGAGTGTAC
Source organism: Chiloscyllium punctatum (assembly GCF_047496795.1). Lineage (NCBI taxonomy): Eukaryota > Metazoa > Chordata > Chondrichthyes > Orectolobiformes > Hemiscylliidae > Chiloscyllium > Chiloscyllium punctatum. Next base: position 79,834,197 of record NC_092756.1, on the reverse strand, counting down.
TTTTGCCTCTCTCTCTCTCTCTCTCTCTGTGTCAGTGCTCCTTCCATGTGGTGTTCAACATGGAGCAGGATGTTTTTTAATCATTCACAGAATGAGGGCCAGGCCAACATGTATTATCCATCCCTAATTACCCAGAGGGTAGCTTAAGAGTTAACCACATTGGTGTGGGTCTGGAGTCACATGTAGGCCCAAACCAGGTAAAGATGGCAGTTTCCTTCCCTAAAGGACATTAGTGAACCAGACAGGTTTTTCCAACAATTGACAATGGATTTATGGTCATCACTTGACTTTTAATTCCATCTACTGTGGCAGGATTTGAATCCGGGTCTCCAGAACATTAGCTGGGTCTCTGGCTTAACAGTCCAGCGATAATAGCACCAGACTATCACCTCCCCTTGGTGGGAGTCAGCAGGAGACCTCTGTGCTTGTGACTGTTGCGAAGGCAGGAACCGTTAATGTGGACTGCTCCCTTCTGATTGTACCCCACTTTTGTGCCACATTTAGTAGTTCACAAGAATGCCAAGAGACCATTCACAGCCTTGGGCCCACTCCACTGATCAATTAGATTGTGACTGATTAACCCTTAGCCCCTTTCATTTACCTTGGGAACCTTTCACTGGCTGGAAATTTTCTAAGAATAAGTCTTGAAGAATCCGGTTCTGTGGATGGGGGACAATTTGTGTGGTCTCTGAAGCTTGTGGGGTTCTCTGTCCCCACTGGCTCTGTGACTGACTTTATGCAAGGCTGGATTTAGACAAGAGTTCCCTCCCCAAGAGCATTGTGGGTCCACCTCCAGCAAATGGACTGCAGCGGTTCAAGAAGACAGCTCACGACTAGCTTCTCTAGGGGCAACTAGGCCCAGCCAGCAATACCCACATCTCACAGGTGAACAAAAAGATATTGTTATTGACAAGGAGGTCAAGGGTCACAGGTGGCCAAGCAGGGAAGAGGAGCTGAGGCCACAGTCAGAGCAGCAATGCTCCATTCAGATGGTGGGACATGCTCAAGGGGCTGAATGGCCTACTGCTGCTCAGGGTCTTGAGTCCTGAGATCTTGCAGAGTAACATGGCCTGATCACACCTTTGTGTCCCTCCTCCTGCTGGGCTCTGATACTGAGGTTTTATATGAGGATGCTTTTTGTGTCGATTAATGTCTCTCAGCCTTTCCCCTCCTTTCAGAGAATGAGGAGACGGAGGGGAGTGATGCACCAGCGGACTATCTGTTCGGCGATGGTGAAGGTGATGAAGATGACTTCTTCATTGTCGACCACGAGAACGCTCCAGGTGAGTGAGTGTCGGCTCCGGCACTGAGCAGGAGCTCGCTGAGTACCAGGAAAGTCCAATCTGACCGGGGAGTGGGTCCTCGGTAAACCAGGCAATGACCAGCGGGCTAACAGAGCTCTGTCAGGTTCAGGAGGAGTTTGATAGGTACATGGGTGGCACGATGGCTCAGCGGTTAACACTGCTACCTCACAGCACCAGGGACGTGCATTCAATCCCAGCCTTGGGAGTCTGTCTGTCTGTGTGGACTTTGCATGTTCTCCCCTGTGTCTGTGTGGGTTTCTTCTGGATGCTCCAGTTTGCTCCCAGAGATGTCTAGGTTAGTTGGATTGGCCATGGGAAATTGCCCATAGTGTCCAGGAATGTGTGGGCTAGGTGGGTTAGCCATGGGAAGTGGAGGGATAAGGTAGGGGGGGTGAGTCTGGGTGGGATGGTCTTTGGTAGTCGGTGTGGACTCGATGGACTGATTGGCCTCTTTCTGCGGGTTCTCTTCTATTCTAATTGTCTTTGTTCGGAGATACAGAGGCAGCTTTCTCTATGACAGGAGAACATCCTTCCAGATCGACTCCATTTTGCTGTGTTTGCAGGAGAGGACTCCGAGTTCATCCTTCCACAAGAAGGCTTCCCACTGCGACACGAAATTCTCGATCACCCGACTACCCTCGATCACTTCCAGGACAAGACGGACTCGCCCCACATCAGCGGCAACGAAGCAGACCTGGTGTCACTGACCCCGACCGAGGGCATTTCTCTGGTCTCCGTCTCGCAGCTGCCCTTTGAGCACGGGTTTTCCGCCGATTACTTCAACCTCGTCGTGAGGGACATGATGTGCTTCTACGCCGAGCAAGGCGACGTGCAGATGGCAATCTCTGTCCTCATTGTACTCGGAGACCGGATCAAAAAGGAAATTGATGAGCAGACACAGGTACGGCCAAATGTCATCAGGGACAAGCTGACTCCGCTGTGTCTCGCGAGGCTGGGTCAGTAAATATAGATTAGAGTGGTGCTGGAAAAGCTGGTGCTGGGTCAGTAAATATATACAGGCCTGAGATAGATTTTTAATCGGTGAGGGAGCCAAGGGCTGTGGGGAAAAGGCAGGAAAGTAGAGTTGAGGATTATTAGGTCGGCCATGATCTCATTGAGTGGCAGGGGCAGGCTCATGGGCTGAATGGCCTACATTAGCTCCTGTGTCTTATTACTGAAACTTAAAGGGTTGTGAGGTGGGGTGACAGGGTAGGTCCTTAGAGGATGTTTTTCTGAGACTGGAATGAGTAGTGGCACATCATGTGACCATCACCCCCACAACAAGGTACACTCTTCCCACTTAGACCAGAAAACATGGGAGCAGAAATTAGGCCATTCGGCCCATTGAGTCTGCTCCGCCATTCAATCAGGGCTGAGAAGTTTCTCAACCCCATTCTCCTGTTTTCTCCCCATAAGACTTGATACTGAAGAACCTATCTAACTCCATCTTAAATATACTCAAGACCTGGCCTTCCTAGCCTTCTGTGGCAATGAATTCCACAGACTCACCACTCTCTGGCTAATGACGTTTCTCCTTCTCTCCATTCCAAAAAGGTCTTCCCTTTACTCTAAGGCTATGCTCTTGGGTCCTCGTATCTTCTACCAATGAAAACAATTCAGTATTCTGTGTTTCAATTAGATTCCCCCCTCATCCGTCTAAACTCCATTGAGTATCGCCCCAGAGTCCTCAAAAGTTCCTCACATGTTAAGCTTTTCATTCCTGGGACCATTCTTGTGAATCTCTTCTGAACACGCTCCAGGGGCCAGTCCATCCTTCCTGAAATATGGGGCCCAAAACTGCACACAATACTCCAAATGTAGTCTGACCAGAGCCATATAAGCCTCCGAAGTACATCCCTGCACTTCAGTGGCTGCAGGGTGGATTCTCCGATTTTGGATTGAGATGCAGGTGGTTAATGTTTGGAATTCTCTTTCATGATGGAGCCTATGGGGAGGTGATGGGGTTGTTGAATGGTTAATCCAGAGACCCAGGTAATGTTGAGAGGACCACAAGACCATAAAGCACCGGAGCTGAAATTAGGCCATTCAGCCCATCAAGTCTGTTCCATCATTCAACCTTGGCTGATACGTTTCTCAACCCCATTCTCCATGTAACCCTTGATACTCAATACCCTGTCCATCTTGGTCTTAAATATACTCTTAAATATGAATCCTGCCACAGCAGATGGTGGAATTTAAATTCACCTGAAATGAAGATTCTAATGATGACCGTGAATCCATTGTCGATTGTTGTAAAAAGCCATTTAGTTCATTAATCCCCTTTAGGAGAGGAAATCTGTCGTCCTTACCTGGTCTGGCCAACACGTGACTCCAGACCCACAGCAACGTGGTTGACTCCTAACTGCTGGATGGGCAATAAATGTCCATGAAAGAATAAATGATTGAACGCATTCAAGGGCGAGTTAAAGAGATGTTTGATGTGCAAAGGAATCCAGGATTACAGGATACACACGCAAACTCACACATGCTCACACTCAACGAAAAGGCACTTGAGACAACAATGAGATTTGTTGTGAACTTATCAAATAGTTGGCAAGCTTGAGGGGCTGAATGGCCTGCTTCTGTCTCCAGGTTTGTATTTTTTTAAAGGAGTTAGTTTGCTTGTTGGAATTTTCTTATTTAAATTGGTAGGATTTATAGCTGTTGTTGTTTTGAAACCCTCCAGGAACACTGGTACACCTCCTACATTGACCTTCTCCAGCGCTTCCAACTCTGGAATGTAGCCAACGAGGTGATCAAACTGAGCACGTGCAGATCCATCACATGCCTCAACCAGGCTTCGACCACCCTGCACGTCAACTGCAACAATTGCAAACGGCCAATGAACACTCGAGGCTGGATGTGTGAGAGGTAAGTGAACTCCGCCATGAGTAAACCCTCAAGGGGGTTTGCCAGCTGCGTCGGGTATCCATGGCAGTGTTGGGAGCTGCCCATCGTCCTTGAGGGAGGGAAGGAGATGGGGAGGGGCAGCGGGTGACAGAGGGAGGGAGTGAGGGTGGGCAATGGAGGAAGGGTCAGAGTGGCGGACAGACAGGGAGAGATGGATGGGGGGGATACATGGTGGGGAGACAAGACATAAAGAGACAAGGTAGGTCTGGGAGTGTGGTACAGGTAAACGAATCCAGGTGCACAGATGATATTTATTTATATCCTTTCTATTTGCTGTGCTCTTTGTTGCTAGGTGTCGGCGTGGTGCCAGTATATGTGCAGTGTGCCACCACGCAGTGAAGGGGCTCTTTGTTTGGTGCCAGGGCTGTACACATGGAGGACACCTGCAGCATCTCATGGACTGGTTTCAGTTCCACACCCATTGCCCGACAGGGTGTGGACACCTTTGTGAATACACATAGCCCATACCACACCCTCGCGTCCTCCCAAAACCCCCACCGTGTCTCGTCACAATAGCATGTGTTGGGCTGAGATGAACAGAGTTACTTCCCTCCTCCCAGCAAGATGTGATTTGGAATGGAAGGGGCTCAATCCCTTAGCAGGATGGAGGGGGCCCGGAAAGTATGTGTTGGGGCAGAGAGATGTGGTGCTAGCACAAGCATCTGTTGGATACACCCACACCGTGGGCATATTTCAGACACCGCACGTCCATTATAGACTGGGAGAAAGTGAGGACTGCAGATGCTGGAGATCAGAGCTGAAAAATGTGTTGCTGGAAAAGCGCAGCAGGTCGGGCAGCATCCGAGGAGCAGGGGAATCGATGTTTCGGGCATAAGCCCTTCTTCAGGCATCCTGGCAAGTTTACAAGAAGCAGCACTGTATTCTGTTATTACGTGATGGGATTAATTTCCCTTCACCATCCCTCCAGCCCCTGCTTGATGATCTGCAGACAGATGCTGCAGGTCTCACTGTTACATGGAGTAGGATTGCAGCCTCTTGTCAAAGACTGTTCTCTCCAGAGAAGAGAAGCCACACAGGGGTAGATTCCATTGACGAGGGGCTAGGTAATGTCTCAGCTCCTAAATGCTGCAGCCTACAGCCAGGAGGAGCCATTCCAATGGAGGGGATTAAACCACAGAAGGGGACATGGCAGCAGTGGCCTGGACTGCAACGACAGCCAACACAGAGAAAATTACTCCTCTCGTGCTCAAGTCAAAGGTTTCATGCATTTTTGGGCTGAAGGCATCAATAAGGCTGGTCTGCCCCATGTTTGAAGACAGAGATATTTATGGAACCACTTCCTCCTGTTGAAGGTGGCAAACGATTCACAACAGGAAGGGCAGGACTAACAGAGTCTGACTTACTGTGCATTGGTTGTGGGATCACATTACCCTGCCTATTGCATGCTGCCTCTGTGTTGCAGCAACCCCCAGGCTGACACCTCATTGCTTCAGGTTCCCTGGAGTGGACCTGACCCTCTCCTCAGTGGCACTGTGGTGTCCCTACAGCACATGGATGGCAGCGGTTCAAGAACGCAGCTCACCGCCACCACCACCACATCAAGGGCGATAAGATTAGATTAGACTTAGTATGGAAACAAGCCATTCGGCCTACCAAGCCCGCACCGACCCTACGAAAATTAATCCACCCAGACCCATTCCCCTAGCCTGTATTTACCCCTGACTAACGCATCTAACACCATAGGCAATTTAGCATCGCTAATTCAGCAGCACATCTTTGGACCGTGGGAGGAAACCCACGCAGACAGGGGGAGAATGTACAAACTCCACACAGACAGTCGCCCAAGATGGGAGTCAAACCCGGATTCCTGGCGGTGTGGCAGCAGGTGCTAACCACTGTGCTGCCTGTTGCAGTCTGTGACACCCACATCTGTAAAAGAATATTTTACAAAATTAAGTAGAGGAAGGTAGTACAGCAGATTGGAAAAACTGTCTCAATTGCTGGGGCTGCAGATCAGATGTAATTCCTCCCCTTAACTCTGACATCTCTGGGTCTTTGCTTCTCAGAAATGCAACTGTCCATAAACACAAGGCCAAATGCTCAGTCTGGATGCTGGTGGCATTCGCTTTGAACCACAATGAATCCGGTTAGTCGCAGCTTATCACTGACAAGAACAGAGAAGGGCAAGGAGAGGAGCTTGAATCAAATCTCTCCCACCTGGTCCCCAAACACAGGCAGATGGGCCAAAGTCCTGCGGCTAGCTCTCTGCCCAGTGTTAATACCTAGCCAGCTGTCAGAGCCGTGCAGACATGCCTGAAAGTCAGTTTACTGAACACCTTTATACAAACAGCAAGAGAGGCATAGGGCACATGTTCATCCACTTTAAAAAGAACATAACTGGAGACAGCTGGACAACACAGTGGCTCAGTGGTTAACAGCACCAGGGACCCAGGTTTGATTGATGGAGGCCCAGGACCTGCATGTACTTGGTGGAGTGAGAGGGAGAGTTGAAGTAATCAGCTACAGGGCATTGAGGGGGGGGGGGGGGGGGGGGGGGGGGGGGGGGGGTGGTGGTTGGGGTTGGTTGGTGTGGGTGTCCCAGAGATGTCCTCTGAAATGATCTGTAAGTTGTCTCCTCTCCACCGGGGAGACAGGATGCCCATATCAGCCGCAACTGATAGAGAAGATGACATTTGTGGAGGTGCAGGTAAATTTCTTTTAGACGCGGAAGGATCCTTTGGGGCCTACTACAAGCCTACCAACTCCCACAGCTACCGAGACTACACCACCTCCCACATGGTCAATGATACTCCCCTCTTCCCCCCCCCCCCCCCCCCCCGCCCCCACCCCCCCAATCCTCATCTACCAGTCCACCAACCTCCATATACATCGCATTATCAGTTGCCTCATATTCCCTCCCCCCAGTTATCCCTGTCCCAAGCCTCCAACTCAGCACTGCCCTCTTGACCTATCCATCATCTTCTCTGATCTATCACCTTCTCCCCTCACCTTCATCTACCTATTGCATTCTCAACTATCTTGCACTGAGCCCCCCCCCCCGCCTCCCTGGCCCACAAACCTCATTCCCGATGAAGGGCTTATGCTCAAAACGTCGATTCTCCTGCTCCTCTGATGCTGCCTGACCTGCTGTGCTTTTCCAGTCCCACACTCTCCAGCATCTGCAGTCTTCATTCGCTCCATGTTGCCGACAAGGCCAACATTTATTGAGCATCCCTAATTGTTCTCGAGGTAGTGGTGGCGGTGAGCTGCTTTCTTGAATCACACCCACAGTGCTGACAGGGAATTCCAGGATTTGAACCAGTGACGATGAAGCAGCAGTAATATTGTTCCGAGGCAGGATGGCGTGGACTGTTCGTGTCCATCCAGGTGATAAGAGGTTGCAGGTTTGGAAGACGTTATCGAAGGAGCCTCAGTGAGTTGCTGCACTGCTGCCACTGTATCCAAGAGAATGAAGGTTTAAGGATTGTGCATGGGCTACACATCAAGGACGATTCTCTCAAATTTGTCGAGTGCCGTTAAGAGCCCCATCCATGCAGGCATGAGGAGAACATTCCATCACTCTCCTGACGTTTGCCTCGTCGATGGCAGGAGAGAGATTGGGATTCACGAAGAGCATTACTGCTCTTAAAGCAGTAAACAAAGAAAAGGCACAAGGACAAGATTCCAGAGAGCAGACAGAACAAAGGAAACAAATCTAGTTATCAGCAAACCAGGCAGGAAATTAGGAAGTCAGAGTGTCATCCATAGCTCATTTCTCTCGCCTTTATTTTGTCTGTTGTAACTCAAGACTCTGCTCAGTTCATCCTCCGCCCTCTCACACCAATTCACTAAATTAACAACTAACTCACTCACTCAATTAATCCTCAAGTCTCACCTTGAATTTTTGTTGAAGGCAAGAGAGGGAAGTATTGTGTAAAAGTCTTCAGTGTTTGTAATATTTTAACTAATGCTATGTTTTAATTTAAAAGGAAGCTTGCAAGCTGCAGTGTGCAGATGGTATTTAATGGTCTGTATTTGCTTCAGCTGCTGGATTTATTCAGTTTGACTATCAAATGTATGTTTATTTACCAGTAGGAAATAGAAGGTCAATTCAGAATCCACCAGCACTGCAGCTGGTGTTCACAGTCCAGATGTGCATAATTCCTGGGGAAAAGATGATAGTTTGTAGGGGAAAGGTTGGGCTTTTACTCACTAAAGATTAATAGAATCAGAGGTGATCTTATCAAAAAACATACAAGATCCTGAAGGGACAAGACTGGATAGAAATGGAAATATCCCCCTTTTGTTGGGGGGAGACCGGCATTAAAGGACATAGTTTGTGAACAGGGTGGTGGGTGGGGTCTCCATTTGCAATGGAGAGGAGACCCCTCTGGGGGTTGTTGGTCTATGGTGTCTTTCTCAGAGAGTGATGGAGGCTGAATAAGGTTCAAGGCTGAGTTAGATAGAACTTTGATTGTCAAAGGAGCAGAAGATAGGCAGGAGTTTGGAGTCAAGGCAACAAACAAATTGACCACCGAAAGATCAGCCACTGTTTTACGGAATGGCAGATTAGGCTTCAGGGACCGAACAGCCTCCCCCCCATTCTTGTGTCCTTGCTCGACAAATTAACCAAGGCAAGAAAACAAGCACATCCCAGACATAAAATTCATTAATAATACGGAGCAAAGCCACAATGGCAGAGGTTCATTTGAAAATTCAGGAGGTTTCACCTTGACTGAAGATATTTTTAATCTGTTCAGATGAGTTGTGATACAACTCTGGCGTAGGTGGGAGTTGAACCCAGACCCTTTGACCACTGCACCACAAGGGCCCTTTCACCAGCATTGACTTCTTACATGTGTACAGATTTTCCCTGCTCCTATGACGCAGAGGTGTCAAGTGGCCTGTCAGCAATGGTGAGTCATGACAGGGAGGTCAGTAAAATTAAACTTGGTCTTTATTTATGTCACCTTTCACAACCCCAGGATATCCCCCAGTACTTTATAACTAACAGAGTATGAAGTTACACTTGGACTGCAGAAAATGCAGCTCTGAAATTGTTTGTAGCAAGTACCCACAGAAATAATGACCACACTATTTTCCTGGAATATCAGATAAACTGGTTTGAACTAAAGTTTCATGTATTTTTTTTAAAATGTTTTTATTTTCAGATAATAGAAACTTTGTTTTTGTGATGGGTGGGGCTTAAATATCATCCAGGACTTTAAGAGCTGAGCTCTGGGGAGTTGTCTTTTCAGAAATGCAGACAGCAGGAACAAAATCCTGTCTAGGCTGGGAGTGCACACAGCTGCTCTGATGGTTTCTGCATGGCGATTGGCACTGACCTCTGGTTACTAAAGTCTGTGACGTACATTCACCTTGGAGGCCGCTACAGCTGGTAAGAACATTAGAAGGAATGCCGAGCAGCAGGAGGCCATTCCTCCCGTCATTCAATATGATCACAGCTGAGCATCTATCTCAACACCCCATAATCCTTGAAAATATATCACCATTGTGGGTCTACCTACACCGCAGGCACTGCGGAGGTTCAGGTCACCATCTCAAAGAGCAACTAGGGATAGGCAATAAATGCTGGCCTGCCAATGACGCCCACATCCCTGTGAACAAATGAAAAATCATGGGATAGCATGGTTATGTCCTGTCTGTAAAAAAAATCTAAGTTAACCATGCCAAATTATTATCTTATTAACCTACTCCCAAATCCTTAGTAAAGTGGTGCAAGAGGTAATCCGAAAAGCTATTCAGTAGCACCTATTTACCAATACATTAGCATTCTATCAGGACAGTTCTGACTCCAGTCCTCATGTCAGTTTTGGTCTAAACATGGACACAAACAGCTGAAATTTCCAAGTGAGGCCAGAGGGACAGCTCTTGGCATCAAGGCAGCCTTCAATCAATTCGGTCACAGAGCTGGTGTTAGTCTATCTTGAACTACTGCAGCCTGCCTAGTGAAGGTGATGCCACGGAGCTATGGGAAAGAAGTTTCCGGATTTCAATGCAGTCACAATGAAGGAACACTGACATGCATAAGGTAGGCTGGTGTGTGCCCCCCTTGCTCTTCTGGGTGAAGCCCAAAGACCACCATCTCGGCCACAGCACACCAATGCAGATGACCTGATGGAGCTTCTAGATCAAACCACCAATCAACTAAACATTATTCAGATTAAAAGTGATAAGTGGCAGGTTACTTTAGCAGTGAGCCATGACCAGCTCCAACAAACTGGAGTAGGCCATTCAGCCCATTGAATGAGATTGTGGGCTGACCTGATTACTTTCCTGCCTTTTCCCCCCCATAACCCTTCCATTCCCTCACTAATTAAAAATCTCTCTCACCACCTGGAATGCATTCAAAAATTCAGTTTCCACAGCACTCTGCTGTGAAGAATTCCACAGATTCACTATCCTCAGAACAAATTCCTTTTAATCTGACTTAAATAGGTGACCCCTTATTCTGAGATTATGCCTCCTGGTCATGGACTCTCCTCTAACCTTAAAGCTCCCCAAGAACCTTGTAAGTTTCAATAAAGGTCTCCTCTCATTCTTCTAAACTCTGATGAATACACGTCCAACCTATTCAACCTCTCTTCATATGATAGTCCCTCAATACCAGGGATCAGCCAAGTGAACTTCCAATGCCAGTATATCTTTCCTTAGATAAGGACCCCAAAATGCTCACAGTATTCCAGGTGTGATTTGACTAATGCCTTGTAGTTTTGGAAAACCCTTTAGTTTTATATTCCATTCCCTTGGAATATTTCATTTGCCTTCCCTAACTTTTGTAATTCATGGATGAGGACTCCCAATACCATTTGTTCAGTAACATTCCACAGTCTTTCTCCATTTAAATAACATTCAGCTCCTGATTCAGTTTATGTTGTTCAGTTGGAAGACTGTGTCCAGTTCTGGGAGCCACACTGAAGGAAGGGTGTGGAGAGCTTTGGAGACGATACAGGAAGGATTCCCAGGAATTGTTCCAGGGACAAGAGCCTTCAGTGACATGGATCTCTTGGAAACGCTGGGGCCTGCCCTCCTCAGAGAAGGTTGGGGGTGTGGGTAAGATCACGAGTTAGTTGGGGGGACCGGAGAGGGAGTAGACAGACAGTGAGAAAAATGTTCCCATTGGCACTGAATTACATTATCACCACCAATTCTCCCAATATCAACATCCTGGCGCAACAGTGAGTGAAAACACAACCAGAGCTGCCACATAAACACTACGGGGGTATTACAGCAGGCCAGAAGGTGGATATTCTTCAACAAGTGAGTCAGGTTCTAATAACTCAAGGCCCTTGTACCATCTCCAAGGCACATGATTATGATGGAATATTTTCCTTCTGCCTTATACACTTGGTTGAAGGGCATTTAGGAATGGGCAGCAAATGCTATCCAAGTGGCTTGCTGGGCCATTTCAGAAGACAGTTGACAATCACCACATTAACAGAGTTTGAACATATATCACCATTCCTTCAATACCATTGAGTCAAAATCCTTACTAACAGTCCCATGGGATTTGCTTCATTATGAGGACTGCAGCTTTAAAAAAACCATCCATGCAATTTGGGCATCTCTACCATTTACATTTCCTGCCCGTCCCTAGGTGCCCCCTTGAGGAGTGAGAGAGGGGCCGTCCTGAACTGCTGCAGTCCACGTGCTGCGGGGACACCCATAACGCCGTTAAGAGGGGGAATTCCAAGATTTTGATCCAGAGGCAGTGAAGGAATGCTGAATATACTTCCAGTCAGGATGGTGAGTGGCTTGGAGGGAAACCTGCAGGGGGTGGTGTTCTCATCTATCTGCTGCTCTTTCCTTCTAGAACACCAGCACCTCATGGCTACGGCAGCATGTGGGGGATTCGGGCACCTGAGAGTTTGCAGACTGAGGGACAGATTTTGTGGCTTTACTTCTCTGATAGCAAGGACCCTGGCAGCACGAAGGCGGATGTTTCTTTTTGGCTGTCTCTTTTATTTCTCCTTTTGTTTTTAATCCTGTCTTTTGTATACTAACATGGGTTTGGAAGGATCTTGGGTGAACTTCTTGTAGTCGGTACACACTGTTGGTGGTGCCAATCAAGTGGGTTGCTTTGTCCTGAAGTGCTGTTGGAGCTGCACTCATCCAAGCAATTGAGTGTATTCCATCGTCTACAGGGTAGAAGTTAGGTATATGGTGAACAGGTTTTGGGAGGTGTTCACTAGTTTGAGAGGAACTGGGATAAGGCAAATATAACCTACCAATGCCACACAAATCTCCTACACAGACTGCCAGTCATTCCCCAGTTGCCTGGGTTCCCTGTTCTTCTGGAAAAGAAAAGCACGCACTTTCCACAGAAATCATTTATTAGCCCGCAAGAATAAGTTTCAGTTTTCTAAATTTTATTAGGTCAGTCTTTTCGTTGAAACCCACAGGGAACCGAATGTTACGTGATTTGGTGACACCTTGAAACATTCAAAAGGAAGCAAACTCATAAGCTTAGCTTCTCCTGGCAAATGCAATGTACAGAAAATAAAAAATAAATACCATCTAAGAGGAGAACAGAAATGAGGCTCCATTGACTTCACAGCGCGGTAGGAGACAAATGAACAAGTTATATTTTAAAATTGATGGTTAACACAGGCTGACTTGGGATTGTCAGAGTGTGGTGTCTGAGCGTCAGACTGGACTGTGCACAGCTGCTGAGTGTCATGGTGTGTATCACTGCTGCAAAAAGCAGCAAATCAAGGCTGAGCATAGCGACACAAGTACAACCGAGTCCTTGGGCACACAGTCTCCCTTTTCCCTACCCTTATGGAACAGGTGGCTTTACTTCTGCAACTCCTTCATCCTGTTGAGCGCGCTGCCGGCTCGGAACCATTCAATCTGGCCCTCGTTGAAGGTGTGGTTCAGCATTATTTTATCCTGGCTGCCGTCCTTGTGCTTAAGGATACAAGTGAGAGGCTGAAAGAGGATGAGGAAGAAAAGAACCAATAAGAAATGAGAGACCTGCCTGGAGGTGGTGAGGGTGACTAAATTAACACAGAAGACGCCCAGTTACTGTTGATGAATAAACCCACCCTGGGTACAATGCTATTGTCCTTACTTTCAGGTAGTTGTACATCTGACTGTTCCTCTCCTTACTTGCCACATCATGATAACTTAGTTCCCAGGGCCTCCAAGCTGTAGTGCATTGACAGGGTGAGATTAAGATGGAGCATAAACACTGGTAATTTCTACGTAATTCAGTCTTCTTGCTACAAACTCTCAGGTTTTGTCTGACTTCACCTAACCCCTAATTTTCCATATCTCTCTCACAGTTATGTTAAAAATCACAACGCCAGGTTACAATCCAACAGGTTTATTTGGAAGCACTCGCTTTCGGAGCGCTGCTCCTTCATCAATTGGGGTTGCGACCCCAACGTACACCCTAGTCCAACACCAGCATCTCATGGCTACGGCAGCATGTGGGGGATTCGAGGACCTGAGAGTTTGCAGACTGAGGGACAGATTTTGTGGCTTTACTTCTCTGATAGCAAGGACCCTGGCAGCACGAAGGCAGGTGTTTCTTTTTGGCTGTCTGTCTCTTATTTCTCCTTTCGTTTTTAATCCTGTCTTTTATATACTAACATGGAAGTAGAGAATGGCAACTTGGTACATTTTTCACTGCACTCTTGTGATCAAACTTGCATGACAATAAAATCTGAATCTCTTCCCCTTGGAGGTCCTGAATCTACGATTCTACCATTTAAGAAATATTAAAAAGTGGAAAAATTCACAGCTTGAAACGTCTTGAGAAAAATATAATGAAGTTTCTGCTTTCTAATTTGACCGAGAACTCAGGCCTTTGAAAGTATTTGATAAACAGAGATTCTGTGTATCTAGTAGACGTAACTAACTGGTGTCACTCTCACACTAGCGGATTTCAACATTGAAACACATACGGAGTTAGACTGTAGATCAGCTTTGCACTTGGAAGAACAGGCCAAGGGGCTAGATGTTGAATTCCTGTTCTGTGCTATTATTTCCTTGACACATTTAGCTTGCCAAGAGAGTGTGTGCAGGTAAAGGGATCACGGATTCTGAGCCACAAGAACAAGCTCTCAGACACACCCTGTCCTCAAGCACAGGCCTGTGTGTTAACCAGGCCTATAATCATGATGTCAAGCAAACATTAGTGAACAAAGTTTGGGAGAAGATTTGTAGCTCGGGTGCTCATTGTTGTGGTTCTGTTCGCCGAGCTGGGAATTTGTGTTGCAGACGTTTCATCCCCTGTCTAGGTGACATCCTCAGTGCTTGGGAGCCTCCTGTGAAGCGCTTCTGTGATCTTTCCTCCGGCATTTATAGACCAAGTCCTAAACTATGAAAGCAACCACCCCAACACACACAAACGAAGTTGCATCAGGACACTATTCAAAAGGGCCACAACACACTGCAGCACACCAGAACTACAAAAAGAGGAAGAGGAACACCTATACAAGGTATTCGCCAAAAACGGATACCCTCGCAATTTCATCAACTGATGCCTAAGGGAGAGACAACGGAACGAGGACAAGCCGCAACCCAAAGGACTAGCCTCACTACCATACATCAGGAGCATTTCTGAACTGACAGCCAGACTACTGTGACCACTAGGACTCATAACAGCACACAAACCAACAGCCACGCTCAGACAACAACTCACCAGAACAAAGGACCCGATACCCAACATGAGCAAAACCAATGTAGGGTACAAAATCCCATGCAAGGACTGCAGAAAACACTACATCGGACAAACAGGAAGACAGCTAACGATCCGTATCCATGAACACCAACTAGCCACGACACGACCAGCTATCCTTAGTAGCTACACATGCAGATGACAAGCAACATGAATTCGACTGGGACAACACTACCATTTATAGGACAAGCCAAACAGAACAGCCAGGGAATTCCTAGAGGCATGGCGCTCATCCACAGATTCAATCAACAAACACATCAACCTGGACCCAATATACCGGCCACTACAGCGGACAGCTCGAACTGACAACCGGAAGTGGCACTATAAATGCCGGAAGAAACAGCATAGAAGCGCTTCACAGGAGGCTCCCAAGCACTGAGGATGTCACCTAGACAGGGGGTGAAACGTTTGCAAGACAAATTCCCAGCTCAGCAAACAGAACCACAACAAAACATTAGTGAAGCCCACAGTCATTTCCCATGTAACAGGCAAACTATTAATCAGACGATGGCCCAGGTGTTCCGCAGGATGGTAGGGGAGGAGAGAGAAGATGGGTCTAGCTTTGTGTCACTTCACTGTGCATATTTTCCAGGACACACTAGTGTGTGTGGCTGCATGAAGCTTACTAATTTGAGAAAATGTGAAATTTCCTGGCAAGTTAAAACCATATAGGACAAAGTGAGGACTGTAGATGCTGGAGATCAGAGCTGAAAAATGTGTTGCTGGAAAAGCGCAGCAGGTCGGGCAGCATCCAAGGAGCAGGAGAATCGACATTTCGGGCATAAGCCCTTCTTCAGGAATGAAGAAGTCATTCCTGAAGAAGGGCTTATGCCCGAAAAAAAAAAGATTCTCCTGCTCCTTGGATACTGCCTGACCTGCTGTGCTTTTCCAGCACCACATTTTTCAGCTCAAGGTAAAACCATATGTAAAGATTAAAATTAGAAAATGAGTATATGGTATTAAAATTAGGAGAAAGTTGTCAGGTAAAATGGCTTTCCTGAATAACGGAGATTTAGAACAGCTAGGTGCTATAAATATTAAATAGGCTTCAAGCCATCTGGCGAGGTAAAAACAAATCCTCATTTTTTTTCCCCATAGAGTTTGTTGGTTTGCAGAGTTTTGGAATTCATTTTCAAACATGCCCAGTGTCCCAGTCCCTCCGTATTTATGAATATGTGAATATTTTTAAACAACCTGTTTAATGTACAGCTCTAGTGCATATAGGACTTGAATTCAGGACTTCTGGCCCTGAGGTGGGGACATTACCACTGCACCAGTCTCATTTATATGTGCTCGAAGACAATTAATACTCATCATCTTGTCTAAACTTTACAAATAACAAACAAACCTTAATGTGATGGATGAAACATGAGCAGGAATGAAATGGATGGGATAAATTCTAGTATTTCATGCTCGTTGTCTTCTTTAAACCTGTAAGCACATGGCTGAACAAATGGCAAGGGAGCTCCAAGCTGAAAGCAGCACAACTCTTGTACCTACCTTTCCAGGGGCAAATTCCTTCAGCCCGATGATGGAGACTTGATCGTCTGGTTGCACTTTGTCATAATCAGCAGGATCACTGAAGGTCAGAGGCAGCAGACCTTGTTTCTTCAGGTTAGTTTCTGCAAAGAAACCACAGAATTCACACTGCACCTGGTGACTTCTCACCTACTGCAAAGAGAAACGGTATAAGGATCGGGCTACAAAGTGCCAGCTGGACTTGCCATTGGTAGAAACGGCCAGAGGCTGTATCTCCAGTGCCACCTTCTAGGCTGATGCTCCTGTACAATTTGCACACATTAAATGTTGTCCCTCACTTTCTTCCCAACTCCCTTTCATAGGAAGCTTTTTTTAAAAAAAATCTAGCCTGTCAGTTTCAACATCGCAATTAGACCATTGCCTAGTTTTCCGTACTGATGGGAATAGGTGCCTGGGATCTACATAACCTGTTCTCTCCATTCTACTCTTCAAGGCCCAATGACACAGCGAGGACAACAAATCCTTCTTCAGCCCCACCTCAACCACCATCCTCGCAGTGACACTGTCGCTGGACAGACAATGAAAAGCTGCAGTGCTAGGTTGGACCCCATAATATCACATGCAGCCCAGGTTACAGGGCAGAGAACCCAAGCCTTGATCGTTTCTAATCTCTGCCCATTTTCTCTGGTTCGTTGCTGCCTGAGCCAGCATTTATAACTCTTCCCGAAGTGCCCTTGAGGAGGTGGTGATGAGGAGCCATCGAGCAGAGCAATGGCCTGCTGTGCCTCTACCACTGAGCAAACCAAAAGGAGAAATCTCTTCTAACCCGGAGCCACATTATTTCAGATAAACCTACTGTTACAAAAGGAGCATCTTGGATACAGACAGTGGGTGCACAAACAGTGGATCTGTTCGTTACAGTCACTCTCAGTCTATGAACAGTGCAATGCATGGTTCGTCTTTTTTTTTAAAAAAACAGCATTAAATTCCTCCGTAGCTGTCACGTGCACCAATTAAATCCTAGTACTGTTACATTTTGTGAATGGGCAGACTGTATCAGAGATTTCAATTTCCACAGCATCCACCTACCGTGAATCCGAGCAAAGCTCTTGACAATGATGGCTCGACCTCCGAGATGCCGAGGTTCGAGGGCAGCATGTTCTCTGCTGGAGCCCTCACCATAGTTCTCATCACCAACCACCACCCAGCTGACACCTTGTTTCTGGGGAAGGACCAAAGAGAACTTTAGACTTTGCTCTCAAACCCTAATCCAGCACCGCTAACTCTGATTGGACATTTCCCTGAAGGTGGCGCCACATGGCCACTTGAAAACTCCCTTGGTCAAACAGCCGACTTGTTTTCTCTGTTACACTTTTAGATGTAATGGAATCAAACTGCTTTGTTTTTGAACACCCTGATCCTTTTAATCTGTTAAGGATCACAACACCAGGTTATTTATTTGGAAGCACTAGCTTTGAGAGCACAAGCTTGCGTTTCTAAATCAACCATTGGACACTAACCTGGTGTTGAGAGATGTTTAACTTTGTCCAACCCAGTTCAACACAAGCTCCTCCACATCAGGACTACCTTTTAATCTGGTATCAGGGTCGAACACAGATTGATTAGTTCACTCTTTTTAACCACTCTGCCTTCGGTCCTGGGTCAACGTGCTCAGATACCTTGACAGGGTCATGCTCAGGTTAATTAACTGCTGATAAGTGATGAAGGTGGGCAAAGCCAGAGTCTTGATACCATTGTTAGGGCAGCATTTTGCAGCGGTCACTCAGATCTTCCCTCTCTTTAGCGCAGGGCCAACAAACCTAGCAGTTCCTACCTCTGCCCGACACTGACCAGCTGAAGACAATGACAGTGATCGAGAGATCTTCCTCAGACTCCCATACCTTGTAAGCACGAGCGGTTTCTGGCACAGGCCCATACTGGTCGGTGAGGTAGTTTTTGACCTCATTGACTTTGTTATTCTCGATGTTAACAGCTCCGATGAGCAAGTTATTTGAAATGTTGTCAAGGTGCCCACGGAACTTCAGCCAAGGCCCAGCAGCAGATATGTGATCGGTGGTACACTTGCCTTTCACCTAAAACACAGTGCGACAAATCACAATGGGGGAAAAAGTGTCAGAACAACTAATTCCCAGACCAATGGTTAAAAGCCAGAGATGTGCCGATATTTGGATGCAGATTTCCTATGAGAGGACCAAAGGCCACATCTTTGTCATCCATGGAAAGGAATAGAACATGTCCTTCATGTCATTTCTGCAGTCAGTATCAATCACCTCCAATGGTCTATTTTACAACAGACTGAGAATAGCAGTTTCTAAATAAGTCAGTCAAGCCCATTCCTCTTTTCCAAATGACGCAGTAATAAGGACATTTGCCTTTGTAGACATTTATGGTAAATAGCATCATTTCCAATCAAAACGTCCACCATCAATTTATGCTTATAGTTCTAATGGTTGGGAGGGAGTGAGGTGGGGGGGGAGACAGAATGAGAGAGAGAGAAAAACAGGTCTTCCATCCCATTAGGTTGGCTCCAAAGACAAGGTGGAATGCTCCAATATATTCAAACTGCACCGAGTCCCGACTGAAAGACCTGCGTGCTAAGATAAAGGGAAGTACATTCATACAACGAATATCAGACAGCCTTCTAAGGATGGTGCAGGAACAGACAGATCTGGAGGTTTCTACCCACAATCACTGAAAGTAGTAGGGGCAGGTTGAGGAAGTGTGCATACGAAATCCTGGGCTTCGTAAACAGTGGCACAGAATTCAAAAACAAGGAAGAAATGACTAACTTTTTAACAAAAATGGTTTTGCACCTTTTCTTCTGTCATTCCCTTGTGGGATGTGGAATGAGAGTGTTGATGGCAAGGTCTGCATTTATTGTCCATATCCAATTGCCAGAGGGTAGTTAAGAGACACCCACATTGTTGTGGGACTGGAGTCACACACATAGGCCAGACTTCCTTCCCAAGGACATAAGTGAACCATGACAACCATGAACGATTCAATAAACTAAGGAGCGGTTCTCTCCCAATCTGCAACTGACCTTGATGAGCACCCTCAAGTTCACCAGGTCCTCGTTGTTCCACCGATCAAATGGCTCCAGCAGCTGCAGCCGATTACTTTCTGGGCTCACAACTACAGAGATGCCCTTGGAATCTTTTGGTGGGTACTGGTATGTATCCTCACCGGGATCAAAGCCCTTCAAGACAGAAATAATAAAAACATAGTGACCTCTCAACACATTCTCCGCAATTTCCTCTCTCCCCCACACTTTAGAATCTTTACACTGCACATACAGGCCATTGAGTCTGCACCAACCCTCTGAAGAGTATCCCACCAACACTCTCACCCTAACCCGTAACCCCACATTTATCGTGGCCAATCCACTTCACCTCACATGGCTAATCCACATCTTTGGACCGGGGAGAAGAAATGAGAGCCCATGCAGGAAACCCACATTGACATGGGGAGAATGTGCAAACTCTACACAGTCACCCAAGGCTGGAATTGAACCTGGGTCCCTGGTGCTGAAGCAACAGTGCTAACCACTAAACCACCTATTGATTCTCTATCCCCTTCCTTCTCCTTAAATAGGTGCTGATCTTGCTGGGTGTGGTCCCACATACACCAGGCAGATGAACGTGGTCACTCTTGCACCCAAGCAGCCCTACGTCTTGCAGGTATGCAAGAATCAACTGGTTACTTAAACAGAGGGGCATCACAGCTGAGACTGGTCTGTCCTCTGGCTGAGACCTACTTGTGTTGTCCAGCACAGTCACTACCCAGAAGTGGAAAAACCTATCTCCCTCCCTCAGGCTCACCAAAGCAATTTTAGTGTTTCTACCCCATTTACCTCCTCCTTGCACGGCTAAGTAACTCAGCAAAGATCATGCAACCGGATTCGTCATGCTCAAATCTGAATGCAAAGCCTGATCAGCAGCTGAGTAACCCAAGACCATTGGTAGGGCGCTCTCAGTCAACACTGCATCCAAAATTGACAAAGTTTGAATTGGTCATGAGCTCACCTGGAGATTTAATTTGATTAATGCTTTGTCCACCATCTGGAAACTATACTCTTATGTATTACAGAAAAAAAAAAGACATGCCTTTCATCTTGCACTCATCAGAACAGACACAGGAACACCCCATTTCAAAGGGGAAAAATACTACATGGGAAAATAGTGCTGATTGGTTGGCAGGTCAACTTTGAATGGTTGAGATTGATTTTCTCTTGTAGTAAAAGTTATTAGCTCTGCCTTTAAACATGGCACTCTTGCATCTATCCAGAGGACAAAAACCTTCGACTGTATGTTTCTCAGCAATACACAAGGTGGATACCACAAATCTTATACATGCTGTAAAGAGACTCCTCCATCTCACTGAAAACCTCTCAGTAAGTGATACAAGACAGTAGATCTTTATAGCTCCAACAACTGGAGAGCTAGATTAGATTGATTCCCTACAGTGTGGAAACAGGCCCTTTGGCCCAACCAGTCCACACCAACCCTCCAAAGAGTAACCCACCCAGACCCATTTCCCTCTGACTAATGCACCTAACACTATGGGCAAATTAGCATGGCCAATTTATGTGACGTGCACATCTTTGGACTGCGGGAGGTAACCGGAGCACCCGGAGGAAACCCATGCAGACACTGGGAAAACATGCAAACTCCACACAGTCGCCTGAAGCTGGAATCGAATGTGGTATCCTGGCACTGTGAGGCAGCAGTGCTAACCACTGAGCCACCGTGCTGCTTCTGAATGTTGGCTAGAGGTTCTGGGGTGCTCGTCCAGTGACATGACCACTACACCACCGCCTCCTTCTAAATCCAAAGTAGCGAAGGGATGGGCTACCCGAACAGTTGTTGAAGGAAGTGAGGACTAGCTAGGCATACACAAACGTCAAGACTTCACTCACTTGTAATCAGATGGCAATAAAAATATGAATGAAACCAAGTGGTGAGCAGCTTTTGACACCAAACTGAAAACATAGTGAAAGATGTGCCACAAGGCTTGGTTCTGCAAAAATATCAAGTGAATGTTGTTTTGAAATGCACGGCATAAGATTCCACAGTTTAATAGTCTAATATTTATAACAATCACAATGGTGAAGGAAAAGCTTCCACCAATTTGCACACATTAAGTGCATCATGTAGATGAATAACTTGGAAATGAACAATTCTTGTCATTTAGCCAAACATGTCAATCGTTTTGAAAATAGTAAGGTCTCAAACAGCTGTGCGATAAATAACCTGGAGCATAGTCCTTTTTAAAACTATTTTTCTGTGGGGAAAATGTGAATTTGTTTGTTTTGGAAGGGAGAACAAAAAAAAAGAACAGAATATTAGTTAATGGAGAAAGGTTGCAGAAGCTGCAACACAAAGGGAAATGGGGGTGCTTATACTCGACACAAAGCTAGCACACCGGTGCAGCAAGTAATCAGGAAGGCTAACTCAACATTGGTCCTTTTTTCAAGGGAGCAGGAGGAGGGAATGTCTTATGAGCAAAGGCTAAACAGTTTGGGACTCTACTGATTAAAATTTAGAAGATTTGAGAGGTGATCACATTGAAACATACAGGATTCTTAAGGGACTTGATAGGGTCAATGCTGAGATGTTATCCCTCATGGGAAAACCTAGGACCACAGAACAAGTCTCAGAATAAAGGGGTGTGCCAATTGAAGACTGAGATGAGGAGGAATTTCCTATCATACAGGGTCAAGTGTCTTTGGAACTCCTTGCCATTTGGCATTGTTGGGGGGAGCAGAGTCCTTGCATATTATTTAAGGCTGAGATAGATATGATTTTTGATCAGTCAGGGGATCAAGGAAAGTGGATGTGACAAATCAGTCATGATTCTATTGAATGGTGAAGCAGATTTGAGGGGCCGAATGGCCTCCACCTGACCTTTTTTTAAAAAAATGGTTTTATGGAATTAAACTGATTTCCAAAAGGGAATAAAACAATATGCAGGATGCTGAGATTGCAACCTTGGAGTTTGACAAGGTGCTGGTGACAGTAATGAGTTAGAAATTGTCAACACACAGTGTGGGCTGAATGATGTCATCATGATCATATGTCCCTAAACGTTAGGGAAAACACCCATGTCTCAAGAATTTCAGACTTTATCCTGCCTCTCTGCTTGAAGGATTGTAACAGATAGGAGAGAGAGCACAAGAAGAGAGAGGATGCCAATAGATGTGAAACAGTCTTAAAATCTAGAACTGGAGTCACAGTCACAAGATAAAAGGGGTCAGCCACTTAGGACTGAGGCGAAGAGAAATTGCACCACTTGAAGTGGTGTTAACTGTTGAAATTCTCTCCCCAGAGGGCTGCATGTGCTGAGTAGATTCAAGGATAAAAGTGACAGATATTTGGGAATTGCTCAAAAAACACAGCAGAGTGTTAGTTGGTCAGCTATCTTATGGAATGGCAGAGCAGGTTCAAGGGCCAATAAGACTTCCTCTGCTCCCATTTCATATGGTGTCACTGTAGGTGAGGTTCATGTAAAACTTTTATAACTTAGAAGCGGTGGGTTGGTAATTATTAATCTATTTGAAAATGAACTAAGAGCCACGGACCTGGGTTCAATTCCACCCTCTAGCAGGTGTGTGGAGTTTGCACATTCTCCCTGTCTCACAGTGGGTTTCTTCTGGGTGCTCTGGTTTCCTCCCAAAGTTGTGCAGGCTAGGTGGATTAGCCATGCTAAATTGCCCCATAGGTGTCCACGGATGTACAGATTAGGTGGGTTAACATGCAGAGTTATGGGTATTTGGGGAGGATCTGAATACTTCTTCCGGAGGTTTGGGGGGGGGGGGGGGGGGGGTGCGGGGAAGGGGAAGAGGGTTGGTGTCAACTCAATGGGCTGAGTGGCCTGCTATTGCACTGTAGGGGTTCTACGACTCTGAAACTGAAGCAGATTTGAGATACTTGTAAACCACCTTGTAAATAACAGGATCGGTGTGTGTGGTTTGAAACGAAAGCGTACCATAATCCTGCATGTTGATAGCTAGCCTGCCTGTCAGAGAGAGTGCCAGTTACCTTGCTGGGCAGTTCGTCAGCATTCGGAGGATTCAGTTTGAACTTCTTCCCATCAGCTCCTACCAGTGTGTCACGCTCGGGGTCAAACTTCAAGGTTCCAGCGAGAGCAAAGGCAGTGACAATCTGGGAACAGAAAACCATAAATCAATTGGACTGCAGCTCCTGCACAACCTCCATAGGATTGCACTGGCATGTGCATGTTACTACTTGGAAATATCAATCCAGTTCAATACCATCACAATAACTGACATTATAATATCCTGAGGAAGCTATTAGTCTCTGTCAGAGCAAAAGACACCATCATCATTTCAGCTTAGTGATATTGTGTCAGAAACAGGACACAACAGTCTCTGCCCCTACCTCCATCTAAAAGGGTGGAGATGCAGGGGCAGCAAGAGGACACTTGCCCATAATCCCTTCGGCAGCTTAATGCCAGAAGCAGCAAGATAGAGGATGGGGGAAAAAAAAAATTGTGGCTGAGAGCGCTGCTCCTTTAAGGTATTTTAGGTGTTGGTGTGGATTTCCTTGAATTCCAGAAGCATTAATCACTGTTTATAAACCGTTGCATTGTTTTGTAACTTTGGGGAAAAAAAAAGATCAAAACAATGGTACTTTAAAACAGGAGGAAGGGTCACAAAGGCAGAGGCTGCATGGTCAGCAAGAGAGAAGAAAAGAGGAAAAAAGAGAAAAGAGAAGAGAGAGAGACACTACTGTCTGACAGCAGTGGATCTGCACAGCCGTTGGCATTTGAGTTCAAGTATTTCAGAGACATCAGAAGTTAGTCCTAGAAACCTTTGGGGACAATTACAACATTTAAAAGGCATCTGGATGGGTATATGAATAGGAAGGATTTGAGGGATATGGCCCAGTCGCTGGCAAATGGGACTAGATTAATTTAGGATTATGTGGTCAGCAACGGACAAGTTGGACCGAGGGGTCTTTTTCTGTGCGGTACATCTCA
Organism: Chiloscyllium punctatum; assembly: GCF_047496795.1. NCBI lineage: Eukaryota > Metazoa > Chordata > Chondrichthyes > Orectolobiformes > Hemiscylliidae > Chiloscyllium > Chiloscyllium punctatum. The sequence goes on along the minus strand of NC_092756.1, from coordinate 79,809,813 downwards.
ATGAAGGAGAGACTTCCACCCCCTCAACAGGAAATCTAGGCTGGCAGCCAATTGGATTGGTCCCAGTGGTGCCAGTTTGGTGTGGTGGCCACTGCTGGGATTACAAGAGATGCCGTCAAACGGAACAGTTTAGACATGTCCAGGATCAAGAGTCTCAGCAAAGACATCTGGGTGGGGATGGCTGGGATGAGGAGGGTGGGTGAAGCATTAAAAGGGGTACCTCCAATGACCCAGGAAGCCTGCAAAAGAATTTGTTTTCACCTTTCCTGATGGTAGCTCAGATAGCTAGTGCTGTCGGGCTTTCCACAGGGTTGTTGATTCCACCCCCCACCCCCCTAATCTTTTGGGAGTTGAGTATTACCTGGGTTGGAACAGATTGGACCTCAATAGGTCCAATAGCAGATGGGTCACTCAACTCCTCCCCATCCAATACCTGTAAACTTTTACACAGACCTGACAGGCAGGTTGGTATGTGCGTGTGCATACCCTTGTGAGAGAAAAGGAGGAGGGTGTTTGCTGGGCAGACAGGAGTCATGAAGGCTACCCATATTCTACATTCAAATCCTATAGCATGGAAGATCCCGAAAGACCATTCCCTTCAGCAGCTCCGAACACCAATAAATGAAAACTTCAAATAGAATGCAGATCCAGACAAATCTTTCATCTCTGTACTCGATCCTGCTAGAGTCTTGATGCTGACTCACTGGAGTCTATAGCCCAGAAACAGGCCATTCTGCCCAACTGACTCATACAAGCCTCCTCCCATTTCAGTAATAGCTTCCATTCCTGCCCCCATAATGTTTTCTCTTTGCTCGCATTTGCTAACATTAATGAGTCAATCGCGACAAACTCATCAGATTTCTATGAAAATGAAAGTGAAAGCACAAAGGTGTCCCTGTGCATTTTACCTCAGGAGATGTGACAAAAGCATGGGTGGCAGGGTTGGCATCATTGCGCCCAGTGAAGTTTCTGTTGTACGAAGTCACAATGGTGTTCTTCTCACCTTTCTTAACGTCCCGCCTTGTGTGAAGTAAAAGGAAAGAGACAAAAATGAATAGCATGTGGGAAGAGGTGGTGGACAGCTTGAAAACATTCTTCAAAGGGGGTTTATTCAAACACTTGCAACAAGTCAATCAATACACCTCAGGGAAGTGGTATCAATTCTAACTAAACAATGAGCTAGATGGCAGCTCTGATCTGCTGACAATCAAATGAGGGAACTAATTGTTTTAATCATCCAAACAGAATCAAAGTGGAGCACACTTCTACTTTACAGAACATGAAGTCACCACATCTAACAGGCCTTAATTTAGCGAGCAGCATTTGCAATTACTAGAAGCATTCAGATAGCAGTGTCAGTTATAAAATGAACACATGGCTATCCTCTGGGCGGTGGTGGGGGTTTGCTGGGCAGACAGAAGTCATGAAGGCTATCCACATTCTACATTCAAATCCTATAGCATGAAGTGGGAACCCTCCTATTGTTCATCAGCCTCCACTTACATCATGATGAACTAAGCTTCCTTTTAAGTTTTGCCCTCTCTCTTCTGCTGCTACCAACTTCCTCTGAGCAGCAGGTCTTTATAAGGGAGTCCTGTTGGCATGTCACCTGACTGAAGGCTTATATCTTAGCAACGTCAATACACAAAAAGTCAATTTGGCATCACTGGCGAGCAATCAGTAATGAAAATCCATGGCTATTTGCCAAACCTCATCCATGCAGTCTCACCCCACAGTTGCTGTGGCCATCTCTAACATCCACTGCTGTCCACGCTCTGATTAAGAACACACCTTGACACAATTCCAATCCATCACACCACCATGCTCATTTTATTAATTTAACAGCAACAACGAGTATTGTTGGAAAACCAAAACAGTGCTCGGTTCAGTGCAAAGTCACCCAAGCACTATCAGGTTGTGCAAATTCCCAATTTGGATGCCATCTTTCATTTATTGTTCCACACAATGCACACCAGCCAATACCATAGGTGGAAAGATAAGCTAATTTTTGGTGCGGCCTCCTGCTTGATGCAGGGAGTAGAAAATGGAAGTGCAACTCCTCTACCTGTCCCACTGTCCAATGCAGGGCCCGCAGGCATTAGCCAAAACAAGTCCACCGACGTCCCTCAGGATTTTGGCCTGCAAAGACAAAAGTAGAATTAAGTTGGGAAGTCTTTGTCTGAAGCACCAGAGTCCACAGAAACCTGGTCACCAGTCCTTTCTGTAAATTTGTGGGTCCACAGAACACTAGATCTCCACCTACCTCACTGAGGTCCATGGAGCTGCTGCCAGTTTGACTCATTTTGTTCCAGTAGAGGCCAAGGAGGGGGTAAATCAGGTCTCAGGGAGGGATGGTCACAGGGCTGGTTGGTGAATTGGTGGGCAATGAAAGGGAGGTGGTTTCGGAGGAGCACTGCTTTCCCATCTCCACATCCATTGAGGGGCTGGGACCCAGCTTGTGCCATACTGTATTCATTGAGTCCAGCACTTCCTGCCTGGATGAGTGCAGCTCCACTGTCACATGAGCAGCTCGACAGCATCCAGGACAAAGCAGCCTTCCGGACTGGCACCCTACCCCCGTCCCTGCACAACACTTTTACACATGCACTCCCTCCATAAGATGGCAGCAGTGTACCACTTACAAGATGTAATGCAGTAACTTGGCTTCCCCTGACAGCCCCTTCCAAACATGCAACTTCTTGCACCAAGAACAAAGGCAGCAGGTGCATGGAATACCAACTTCAAGGTCCCCTCCAAGACTCTCATCATCCTGATTAGGAAAGATATTATCATTCCATCACTGACATAACAACAGTTCCTTTGAACTTCTGAAACGCCCTTCTGAACAACACAATGTACCTGCAGCATATTCAAGTCAGCAGCTCACTGCCAGCCCTTCAACGGCCAGTAAGGGGTGGACGGGGGGAGAGGGCGCGGGGGGAATAAATGGTGACCCAGCCAGCAATGGCCACATCCTGCAAATGAATAAAGGCAAAAAAAAAAACCCCTGCACTTTTAACATCAGTGTATCCGTAACACCTGAAATGGTGGACAGTGCATTCCCAGACGGAAATGTCCAGGTGCCTCCTGTATGTCCATATCGGAGGTTTAGGCAGTAGTTTAGTGAGAGAAAATACCCCAGCATGGCCAAGTGTACAGGCTGCCCAAACAGCAGTAAACAGGTGAAACATGGACATCATATTGAATTGGTAAAATCAGAGCTTCCATATCAATATCTTACACCCACCCACCCAGAGACTCTGAGTGTTCACCCCTAATTATCCACGGTGTTTAAATGTTTGGCTATTTTGGCTTGCTATAGATAAACATCTTTATTAAATGTAAAATAAATTAAAAGTACACATTTTCTGATGATAATTGTACTTGTTAATTTTATTTTGTACTTCCTCCAATTTACCAGCATGCTGTCAGGAACGGAGGAGTTGAGATATGAAAATAGACTGGAAAGGCTGGATTGTAGGTGGTGGGGGTGACCTTCCTGAGGTTTATAAACTCATGAGGGGCATTGAGAAGGGTCTTTTCCCTAACATGGGGGAGTTCAAAACTAGGGGGCATGTTCTCAAGGTGAGAGGAGAAAGTTTTGAAAAGGGCATGACAGACAACTTTTTGCTTTCTACTGTGTGCGCGGAATGAACTGCCAGAGAAAGTTGTGGATGCAGGTAAAGTTACAACTTTTAATTGATATTCAAATGAGTTCATGAATAGGAAAAGTTTGAAGGGAAATGGGCCAAACACAGACAGGTGGAGACTAGTTTAGTTTGGGAACATGGCTAATGTGGACTGGGTGGACCGAAGGGTCTGTATGACGACAAGACTCTGCCCCTGAAGGTAAAAACAGTCAATGGGTCAAATTCTGTGGGTGGCAGCACAACCTTCTCCCTCTCACCCATTATTTGCAACAAAGGGGAACATTGTATAAAAGTGGGGGGCAGTTTCACTACAACGTTACCGTTAATCGGTGAGACTGCACCTACTGTAGTGCAGAGAGATTTCGGCACACACTTGAGCAGGAGGGACATATTTGCAATGGAGACTGCTCAGGTTCGATTCACTAGGTTGGTTGAAGGGGCTTTTCTTTTGAAAAAAAATGGCTTCAGGCTAGCCCCATACTTGGAGCTGAGATGAACAAAAGTTGATCTTATCCAACGGGGGACTGACAAGATAGATGTTGAGAGTGTGCTTACTCTAATGTGATAGCGAGGCAAGGAACAGGGAGAGATATCAGCTGAACACGTGGCTGCAGGAGTGGTGCAGGAGGGAGGGTTTCAGGTCTGCAGATAATGGAGGCTCATTCTGGGGAAGTGGGACCTCTTCAAACAGGAGGCCTTCACTTGAACCAGAGGGGTACTCATATCCTGGGTGGGAAATTTACTAGTGCTATTTGGGTGGGTTTACACCAGCTCAGCAGGGGGATGGGAACCTGTGGTGACGTTTCACTGCACAGGAGGATGTGAGTAGGGAATACAGGGACAGGATTTCACAGTCACAGGAGTGTGCTGGCAGACAGCAAGCTGGTTTGAAGTGTGTCTACTTCAATGCCAGAAGTATGCGGACTGAGGTAGGTGAGCTTGCAGCACGGATAGGTACCCAGGACTTTGATATTGTGGCCAGATGCATGGATAAGGCAGGGTCAGGAATGGATGTTGCAGGTTCCAGGGTTTAACGCTTTCATTAAGATCAGGAAAGGTGGTAAAAGAGGGAGAGGTGTGGCCTTGTTAGTCAAGGACAGTATAACGGTAGCTGAAAGAATTTTTGACGAGGACTCATCTACTGAGGTGGTATAGGCTGTGGTTAGAAACAGGAGAGGAGAGGTCACACTGCTGGGAGTTTTTTTTAAAAAATAGGCCTCCGCAAAGTTCCAGGGATGGGGGAGGAGAGGATTGGCAAAACGATTCTGGGCGGGAGTGAAAGGAACAGGGTGGTCATAATAGGGAACTTTAACTTCCCCAACATTGACTGGAAATGCTACAACTCCATTACATTGGAAAAAAACTGATCGATCCAATGTGTGCAAGAGGGTTTCCTGATACAGATGGGATATTGGGTCCAGGTCGATGTGTTTGTTGATAGAATCTGTGGATGAGTGCCATGCCTCTAGGAATTCCCTGGCTGTTCTCTGTTTGGCTTGTCCTATAAATGGTAGTGTTGTCCCAGTCGAATTCATGTTGCTTGTCATCTGCGTGTGTGGCTACTAAGGATAGCTGGTCGTGTCGTTTCGTGGCTAGTTGGTGTTAATGGATATGGATCGTTAGCGGTCTTCCTGTTTGTCCTATGTAGTGTTTTGTGCAGTCCTTGCATGGGATTTTGTACACTACATTGGACAAACAGGACGACAGCTAACAATCCGTATCCACCAACAAGCCACGAAACGACACGATCAGCTATCCTTACTAGCCACACACGCAGATGACAAGCAACATGAATCCGACTGGGACAACACTACCATTATAGGACAAGCCAAACAGAGAACAGTCAGAGAATTCCTAAAGGCATGGCACTCATCCACAGATTCAAACAAACACATCGACCTGGACCCAATATACCGACCACTGCAGCAGACAGCTGGAACTGACAACCGGAAGTGGCAGAGACAAACCACTATAAATGCTGGAGGAAAGATCACAGAAGCGCTTCACAGGAGGCTCCCAAGCACTGAGGATGTCACCTAGACAGGGGACAAAACGTCTGCAACACAAATTCCCAGCTTGGCGAACAGAACCACAACGAGCACCCGAGCTACAAATCTTCTCACAAACTTTGATAGAAAATATTCAGCCTGGAGTCCGGTTACCAATGATGTGCCACATGGATCTGTTTTGGGACGACTGCTGTTCATCATTTTTATAAACTAGTTGGACGCAGGGATAGGTGGATGGGTTATAGAGGCATAGAGATGTACAGCACGGAAACACACTCTGGTCCAACATGCCCATGCTGACCAGATATCCCAACCCAATCAAGTCCCACCTGCCAACACCCGGCCCATATCCCTCCAAACCCTTCCTATTCATATACCCACCCAGATGCCTCTTAAATGTTGCAATTGTACTAGCCTCCACCACTTCCTCTGGCAGCTCATTCCATATTTGTACCATTCTGCATGAAAAAATTGTCCCTTAGGCCCCTTTTAAATCATTCCACTCTCACCCTAAACCCATGCCCTATTCCCCACCCCAGCAAAAAGACCTTGTCTATTTATCCTATCCATACCCCTCATGATTTTATAAACCTCTATGAGGTCACCCCTCAGCCTCTGATGCTCCAGGGAAAACAGCCCAAGCCTGTTCAACTACTACCTATAGTTCAAATCCTCCAAACCTGGCAACATCCTTGTAAATCTTTTCTGAACTGGAGAGTAAGCTTGCAGATGACACTAAAGATGGTGGAGTGGTGGACAGTGTGGAAGAATGTTGCAGGGGAACTTGGAGAAACTGTAGAATTGGGCTGAGAGGTGGCAAATGGAGTTCTATGCAGCTAAATGTGAGGTGATTCACTTTGGGAAGAATGACAGGAAGGCAGAATACTGGGTCAATAGAACGATTCTTGGTATCGGGGATGTGCAGAGGGATCTTGGTGTCCATGTACATAGACCCCTGAAAGTTGCTACCCAGGTTGATAGCGCTGTTAAGACGACATATGGTGTGTTAGGTTTTATTGTTGGAGGGATTGCGGTCCGGAGCCCTGATGTCATGCTGCAACTGTACAAACCGCTGATGTGGCCCCACTTGGAATATTGTGTCCAGTTCTGGTCGCCCCATTACAGGATGTGGAAGCATTGGAAAAGGTGCAGAGGAGATTTATCAGGATGTTGCCTGGTCCGGAGGGAAGGTCTTCTGAGGAAAGGCTGAAGGACTTGGGTCTGTTCTCATTGGAGAGAAGGCGGTTAAGAGGGGATTTAATAGAGACATACAAGATGATCAGAGGATTAGATAGGGTGAACAGTGAGAGTCTCTTTCCTAGCATGATGACGCCGGATTGTACGAGGGGCCATAGCTGCAAGTTGAGGGGTGATAGATTTAGGACAGAGGTCAGAGGCTGGTTCTTTATTCAGAGTGGTACGGGAGTAGAATGCCCTGCCCGCCAATGTAGTTAACCCAGCCTCATTAGGGACATTTAAACAGTCCTTGAATAAGGATATGGATGATGGGATAGTTTAGGGGGATAGGCTTAGATTAGTTCACAGGTTAGCGCAACAGAGGGCCAAAGGGCCTGTTCTGCTCTGTATTGATCTACATTCTAATAGGGATTCAAGATTAGCATCACTAATTTCAGGTCGAGATGAAGAGAAATGTTTCTCATTGAGAGGGTTGTTAGCATTTGGAATTCTCACTCCTTGCATGCACTGTAGGTTGGGTCACTGAGTACATTCAAGGGGTAAGTTAGACAACTATTGGTTGACAAGAGTTGAAGGTTGTAGGGGACAAGCAGGAAAGGGGTGTTCAGGTCAAATCAGATCAATATGATCTCTGCACAGTAAAACATTCCAGGTTCTTTGTAATGGGGGATGACAAACACATGGGACATTAACTCTAGTGAATAAATATGATTTAAAGTCCAGAATTGGAGGAGATGGTGATCTCAGAAGATATAGAACAGTACTTCAGAAAACATCTTTGCTTCTGTGCAGGAAAATAATATTGAGGATAGAGCAGAAAAAAGGGTGGCTGGCTTGTCTGAAGTGGGGAGACCACATGAAATCAATTCTATTGCAGTATACTGGGAACAGAATGGAGATCGTATACTTACATAACCGTCTCTCTCAATAGTAGCACGTATCTGCTCAGAGCCTGGTGTTACAGTGAACTGTGACTTACACTTCAGGCCGTGATCAAGGGCCTGTTGTGCAACAGCAGCTGAACGGCCCATATCCTCATAACTGCTGTTCGTACAGCTGCCGATCAGACCTGCCAACAGAAACATCGTTTCAATCCGGTACTGGCATCCAGTAAGGATTATTCATCTGCAAAAGTCTCTCTCTCCCTTCTTCCCCTTTCTCCAAACAATGTTTAAACAAAAAAAATACGCTCAGCAGGAGCAATGGAATAATTAAGTAATCTCTCACTATTAGAAACCAAAGACTTCCAACAAACCAAAAAAGGCCAGCAGCCTGGGCTCCAAGGCTTCTTCAATGGCTCAGTACGTCCAGTGAATAAAGACCAGGGAGCCCCTACATTTGATTTGATTGTTGGCCATTGCAAGTTAACTGACTTCTCAAGGGTGGTACACCTCTGGCTTTGACACCTCTGCCTCATCTATCTGGTCTGGTGGATATGAAACACTGAATAAGACTATTGTGAAGAGGAGCTCTCTATGGTGTCTTAGGCAGTATTCACCCCCTCAAGCAACACTGCAAAATAAAAAAAACAGACAGACAATCTGCACATTATCACTTAGAATTTGTGGGGATATTCCGATTACAAATTGGCTGTGTTCCCTACAACAGTGACTACACCTCAAGAGTATTTCATTGGCTATAAAGGTACTTTGAGAGAACTAGTAGTCACATACTCAGTAAAGGCACATCCTTTATGGTACATCCAAATATGTTTTATTGCCCATGTACCACAGTATATAGCTGAACATCTCAATACTTGTAAATTAAAGAAGGGCAATAAATACTCTAGCTCCTTGAAAAACAAAATATTAAAGAGTGAGAAAATGAACACGGGTGACTTATGGAAAGCTGTAATGATATAGATTTAAGGGTCCAATGGCAATTTCTGTGCTAGAACGTTTTCAGATTGTTTATTTAGAAAATACTTTGAAAAGCTTTGTATAAAACATACTCTGTATAGCCATCACTCTTCCTGCATCATTGCTGCTGTTACCCAACAAAATATCCTCCAACTCACCAATTCATGCAAACAGAAACATCTGCAATCATATGTACCTGAAATAAAGTGAAATAACGGGAGCAGAGCGAGAAGGTACAGTTTAGGAGAATCTTGTCACGTACAATGTTCCCTAATATCTGTATCTTAACTCACAAGAAATGCAGCTCACCCATTGCCCACTGTGCATTCGGACTTATATCAGGCCCTGGTGGTTTAAGGTTCCCCTCCTGGTTTCCTCATTCCCTCTATTATCACGCCCCCCTCAAACAGCAGCTTTCTTTGGCCTAAGAACTCTCTACATCTCAGCCATCCTCCCGCTCAGCCCTGATTTTAATTGCTCCAGTAAAACCTCAGCTACCTAAACTCTAGAACTCCCTTCTTAAAGCTCCTCCAACACTTTACCAATCTGTCTGCCTTTAAAGACACTCATTAAAGCTGACTTTCATGATTAATCATCTTTCCTAATATCTCCTTACATGGTTCAGGGTAAAATCAATTCATAACATTCCTATGTATGAAGATTTGGACTAAATCGGGCCTGCAGATGCTGGAGATCAGAGCAGAGAGGGTGGTGCTGGAAAAGTACAGCAGGTCAGGCAGCATCCGAGAAGCAGGAGAATCAACGTTTTAGGCATAAGCCCTTTATCAGCAATCCTGATGAAGGACTCGTGCCAGAAACAGCTAATCTCCTGCTCCTCAGATGCTGTCTGACCTATTATGCTTTTCCACCAAACTCCACTCTGTATTATCATGTTTTCTGACCTCAAAAGGCTTGATTTAAGAGCAAGTTGTTGCGTCACTGATGAAAGCTTGTATGGACTAAACAGTTGTTGGAACTGCCCTAGCTCTTAAATAAAAAAACTTATCGGAGCCTGGAGGTGGAACAGGACATAAATTAATCCTCAAACTAATACCGTGCTGAGATACAGACCCCATCATTGGTTGGTACACAAACGGTTATTCCATTTGTTCACTCTACAAAGGCTATCAGGCCAGGACAAATGTTCTACTCCCTTCCCACTAAATCTCACGAGACAGTTCTGCTGGGGATGGCCGACATCATTTGTGCACGAGCCACTGTTTTTGCAGGATGTGACAGCAAAGACCACTTTCCATGTGGGATCGCACCATCAGGTATGGGAACTGTGGATGACTCTCTGCCCTGTACTATGGGGAGACTGTGGCCAAGATACATGCCCACTTAATGTTGCAGATGTTGTCAAATAACACCGCATTTGGGAGCCCCCTTCTTGTCAGAACTTCTGAGTATTTTCTTTCATCACAGGGCCATCCAACCACACCATTTCAACTCATATTCCAGCAGGAGGAGAGAGGAATACCTGTAATGATTTCCTAGTTCCCGCCTTACTATATATTAATGCACCGCTATTAGGCCAAGTAAAACAGGGCTCCTTGTAGTGAAAGTGGCAATTGCTTACCGACGCGGATATCAAGAGGCCATCCATTCTTCTCTGCTGCTGCCCCGATCTCAGACACTGGGTGTGCAAGGTCAGGGGTGAAAGGTCCATTAATGTGCGGCTTAAGCTGAAATAAAAAGAAAAGCATTTTTCAGCAATGTGATGGGGAGAAAACATGAAATGCTTTCAAAGGTTGGTGTGTCAGGCAGAATGGCACAAGACAAGCCAGAAACGAGGATTAAAGTTGCACAGACCGTAAATCGGAGATAAAACCAGAAAGTGGAGGAAATATGCTCCCCAGCAAAAGCAAACCATCTGTTTTCTTTTTGCAGGTGAATGACCTGCTTCTTACTTCCAGCACAGATTGTTTTTATTTCAGAACTAGGACAAGTTCACTTTGGCCACTAAAGCCTGCCCCTCCACCACAGTGTCATACGAGTTTTGCAACGCTGGGAGCTGAGACAAAGACTGGGGGATTCGGGTGGCGAGAGTGGGAGCAGGCGGTTCAGGGTGGTGAGGCTGAGAGCTAGATTGGGCAGACAGCAGGAGTGGGAGAAGGCGACCTGAGGCAGCCGGTGAGAGCAGGAATCCGCTGCAAGGAGGGGAGAGCAGGAAGCCTGGATTAATGGTGGGGAAGAGGTTGAGCCTCAGCCCAAAGCAGTGAAGGTCAAGCCCATTATGGCCAGGCGCTTGTAGACTATGGTGTTGAACTGTAAACGATGTTTCTCTATTTTCCTGCTCTTTAGTAAGAGAGCCTGTAATGGTTAACTTTTTAAACTTTGTTTTCCTTATTTTTCTGCTTTGAAACAAAGATTCTGTACCTAGAGACCTTTGTACCTACGATAGCATCGTAATGGGAGTACATGTGGCAATAAAGCGAATTCAATTCAAGTCAAACAGCACGCAAACAAACCCTTCTGTCCAATTCATCCATGCTGAAGAGACATCCCAGCCTGACCTTGTCCCATTTGTCAGCATTTGGCCATTATCCCCCTCAGCCCTTCCTATTCATGTAACCTTCCAGATGCCTTTTAAATGTTGCTATTGTACCAGCCTCCACCACCTCCTCTAGCAGCTCATTTCATACACATACCACCCTCCGTGTGAAAACATTGCCCTTCAGGTCCTTTTTAAAATCTTTCCCCTCTCACCTTAAACCTACGCCCTTTAGTTTTGGACTCTCCCGCACAGTTCCACCATTGCATCCAGTGCAGAATGAATAACCTCTATTTTGTGTTTCTTCTCTGAGTTGCTGTGTGGTTTAATCCAAACACGCCACTCTCTTAAGTAAAGAGCTTCATCACTTTGTTGTGTGTTTGTGGCTACAGTTTGGCGAGTCGTCCTCAACTCTGATGAATAAGTTTCTGAGTTCAAGTACCACTCCCCAGGAAGCACACACATTCAGCCCAAGGCTGACAGCACAGTGTAGTACTGAAGGTGTGGTGTGATGTCAGAGAGGCCATCTTTCAGATGACATGTTAAATCTAAGCCCCATCTTTCTGCTTTGATAGATGTAATAGATCCCCTGACAATATATAAATCTAAAAAGATATTGCTATCTTTACCAATATTTTGCTACCAAGCAACACAAAAAATTTATTTATTGCAATGCAGTTGAAGGGAGTTCACTGTGTGCAAAACTGGCTGGTGCCAGGTACAACTGATTGCATTTCAAAAGTGCTTCATTGGCTCGGAGCCAAACTTTCCGCCATGAAGTATAATAATCGCTTTTCCTTTCACCAGATTTGCCTCCCTCACATGTTCCAGTCTCATTTGCCTGGCATGGTTTGAAATAATTGCCTGGTTGTCTTAATGGATAACCATTTAATCCTTTGCACACTGCCCTTGTGGGACAATCAAGAACAAGGGGAGAGGGTTTCAAAATAACAGACCTCCGATTTGATATGGGAGAAATTTCTCTTTCTCGGTGAGCACAGCAGGTTGGATCATTGAATTGGTCTTGAATGTATTCAATTTGAAGTAGGAAGGGCTCCTCCTTTGGGATCACAACGATGTGGGTCTCAGTCCCACGCTGAAGCTTGTATCCTGAATCATCACCTGGACTGTGGAAATGCTTCCCTGATAACTGTGGCACAGCGAATTCAGTAGCATAGGCCTTCAGGACCATTGCTGGAATGTTGTCAGAGCCTGTGGCTTACACAGTACCTAGTACCTACTGCCATTCCTGGCTATCGTGATGTATTGCTGCACACCTCACTCTTGACTTTCAAATGTAAAGGGAAAACACAGGATTCTAAGTTCTGAGTACGAAGGGTAGTCAAGGTTTTGTTGATGTCAGTAGAAAATACTGTTTGCCTTATTGCTGGATAAACATAATGCAGTGTGCAAAGAGTCCTGTGGGATTAATGCACACTGGACAGATTGAGAATAGAGACACATTGATCTGTCTGTGGAGCAGGCAGCAACATCAAATCACCCCTCCTGCTCAGAACAGTGCAATTCAGAACCAGATTGTCTTCTCAAAACGAAAGTGCTCCAAGTCATGAAAAACACGTCCGAATAGGTCTCCCCAAATACTCCCCCTGCGTCACTCCACCAAATAAAGCTAAAATTGTTCAGTTTGAAATGAGCATGTATTCATTGATAGCAGAGTTTTAAGTGGATTAGTAGGTCTAGGAATACAGCACTTCAACACAAGGTCTATTCAACCATCCCAAACAAATAAACAGCCAAAAGCTCTGAACTATAAAATAAAAATCATGAATCGGAACAAATCCACAACGGACTCCAATCTGAAGGCAGCATCAGTTGATAGAGTCTAGCTCAATGGATAGAAACTGTTCCCCATCTACCTCACCCAGAGTGACAGACAGCAGACTTGCAATTAACAATGCTTTTCAAACCTCTGGCTATCCCAAAGCCAATTAAGTATTGTTAAAGAGCAGTCACTGTTGTAACGTAATGAAGAAATGGCAATGCCGCCCCATCAGCCCAGACAGAGCATGTCATTAGCTCACATTTCACCTGATATCCGAGCATTCGTTGCATTTCTCTCAGTAAAGTCATGTTAAGCAGCAATTTTAATCTTATTCTGGTGTGCGAAGGCCAAATACAGAGCTCAGAACCTAAGGAAGGAAGCAGCTATTCATTCTTGGCCCATCTTGGATGACTTCTAGCTCAGCCCACCTTCCCAACACAACAAAACCACCTTCACTTCCCTCACTATTCAAACTTCTATCTTGAATATACTTAAAGATCAATCACAAAGCCTACCATTGCCAAAATTTTGACTGAGGACATATCTCTCATCTCAGCTCTAAATAGCCAAACCACGAGCATAAAATGTTTTGGTTAAAATCAGCTGCATTAGCATTTATCTTGCTAGCATAATTCCAAATGTTTCAATTAGATCACCTCTCGTTTTTCTAAATAGAACCTGGTTTACACACACTCAACATAGGACAGTTTCAGGAACCAGTCTTGTTAAAGCTTTGCTGTATACCCTCTGGAGCATGTACATCCTTCCTGAGATGTCACGTGAAGTTATTACATTAAATTATGACCCATGGGAATATAGTAGCAGGGATTGAGGATTAGTTCATGGACAGAAAATGGGGAATAGGATAATCCACAGGACGCATACAAACAAATACAGACTGAGGCCTCTTCTAGAGTAGTGTGTTAAGTCCTGGATGCCCTGATATAGGAAGATTATTATTTAAACTAGAGAGGATTCAGAAAAGATTTAACCAAGATTTTGCTGGGAATGAAGAGTTTCAGTTATAAGGAGAGGCTAGATAGTCTGGGACTTTTCTCACTGATACGAAGGAGATTGAGGGATGACCTCCCAGAGGTTTATAAATCACAAGAGGTATAGATAAGGTGAATGGCAGGTGTCTTTCCCCTAGGGTGGGGGCTTTCAAGATTAGGGGGTATATATTTTTAAAAAGGAGAGAGGAGAAAAGGTGTAAAAATACATAAGGAGCATTTTTTTTCTAAAACCACAGTGGTCTGTGCGTGGAATGAACTTCCAGAACAAATGGGTACAGTTATAAAAGACATTTGGATGAGTATATAAATAAGAAATGTTTGGAGGGATATGGGACAAGTGTAGGCAGGTGGGACCAGTTTAGATTGGGATTATGGACTGGTTAGACCGTAGGGTCTGTTTCTGTGCGATATGACCTTATAACTAAATCATCAAATTGCTCCACTTTCACCTATGCCATTGACAATCATTTGCCCCATAATGACCTCCACCAAGAGAGGGCTTACTACTGAACCATATGGTAAAGACACAGGGGGTGAGTGTTCAACTTAGCTGGTCACACTCTTGCCTTCAAGTCAGAAGATTGTGGGTTCAAGTCCGACTCCATAGTTTAGCATGTAACAGAGTCGGATGCTACAGTACAGTACAGTACTGAAGAGTGCTGCAGTGTCAGAGGGGCTCTCTCTTTAAGAACTTGCGCTGAAAAGCTGACACACAACGGTCTGCAAAAGAGCAGGGGAGTTTACCCAGTGTAGTTACGACAGACGTTTGGCACAGTAGGGACGAACACTACAGGCTCAGAGGCAATGTTATTGCCTTTGCACCACATATAAAGCTCTGAAGTTTCCTCATGTATATTTCCTAATTAACCTGCTCAGGGATGTTGTCACGCACCTCTGGAGCAGGTGGGACTTGAACCTGGGCCTTGGGGTCCAGGAACAGGGACGCTACCACTGAGCCACAAGAGGGTCCCATAAAGTTTGCTTACCTCACTGAGGTTAATTTCAATCAGCTGATCATATTCACAACCCTCGTCAGGAACCAGCAAGTCTTGGAAATTGTCAGCAAGAGCAGCGATCTCTGAAAATTGTGAAAGAAAAATATCTTCAAGAACTAGTCAATTGCAACTCTCCATCTCAGAATAGCACCTAACCGCAATCTATGAATCTATTCCACAAGTTGCTCATTATATGAAAATTACATTTTTAAAATTAGCAGCAAATGCACATTTTCCTACTTTAAGGCAGCAACTCACCTCCACGTACTGAAGGGTAATTAGAGTTGGGTAATGAATATTGTCCCAGTGAGTGACACGTGAATGATTAAAGAAATCATGAACTCTATTCCTTTAAACCATTCTTGCGAGTTAATTTAAAACAGTTTGCTGACTTTATCCAAGCTGCTTACAATCTTTGATACCTCTAACATTACCTGTCAAGGTCAAAGAGCTAACATTTCCCCCAGTCTTTCTTCATAACTCAGATCAGAGAGACTAGGGATCAGCTCAGAGATCCAATTTGCCCAGCCTTTTAAAAAATTATGATCCAATGACTAGAAATGGACTCAGTATTCAAATTACGATTTGACCAATGCACCTTCCTTTCGGATCATGATCGCCTTTGACTTTAGCATTTTATTAACTCAAAAAAAACACAGTAAGGCACACAATTTACACTGCATAGGATGCTGCAAGACAAGAAAAACATTATTTGAAGTTAGAGTTCATTCATCAGTCTAATAACAGCAGGGAAGAAAGCGGTTTTGAACCTGTTGGTGCAAGTTTCTGTATCTTCTGCCTGACTGAAGAGGTTGCAGGAGAGCATCACTGGGGTGGAATGCGCTGCCTCAGTGTGATGGGTGTATTTTGAAATCAGTCTGTTTGGACATGTTATACCTGGAGGTTACACTTGAGTTAGGCGTACTACCATTGCGCCACAAGCCCCCTTTTCAAAGTGGTGGAAAAACCAAGTTAATGTTAGTTAATGATTCTGGCCATGGTTGGGACTAGGGGATCAAAAGAAGCACCCAAGTCAGTAATGTAGTTATTTTGAATCAACCACCTCAAGCATGCTGGGACTGTCTGGGGCAAATGGGACTTGAACCTGGATCTTTAGGCTCAGGAGGTAGGCACACTACCGCTGCACCCTTGAGACTGTGATGGAGATAGACTCAACGCAGTCTTTCCAGAGGAAAAGACCATCACGTATGCTAAGACCCTTCCACCTTGCCAATTCCAACATAATTCAAGCAGTACCTTGCTTTAATTTCACTCGCATATTGTTCACATGTCCCCTCCCACATGCAGTCAAAATTCATTATTAAAAGCAATTTTGTCCTGCTCACGCGTTTATTTTTAGCAGAGTAATTCTGCATTTTCTGTGCTGCCACCTCCAACTACAGTTTGCTATTAATTGCAAACATTACCTCTTCAAATTTGATTTCTGATACATTTAGTAATTCCAACATTCAGACCACTCAGCACCCTACCCAGATGTAGCTGTTCTATCCCACATCCTTTAGCCATTTATAGGCCTTGTCTTGGATTTCCACACCTTCTATTTTAACTAAAATCTTGCCCTTTTGGGGAAAAAGAAGTCAAAATGGCATTGGAAATCTTGGATGCCCTGACACAAACATGAATGTGAGCTATTTTCAAATAAAGTACTACACCTGATAATCCATTCCACTGTTTTACATGAGATTAGAATAATGTAGTTATTCTGTAGTTGGCTGTAACCTGGTGCGCTCTTTGAATGCAGACTTTATTGTCTGTTGCATGGCAGTTGGCCAAATAGACAATTGGTGCAGGAGTAGGCCATTCGGCCCTTCGAGCCAACACCATCATTCGTTATGATCATGGCTGATCATCCACAATCGGTATCCTGTTCCTGCCTTATCCCCATCAGCCTTGATTCCACTAACTTTAAGAGCTCTATCCAGCTCTTTCTTCAAAGTATCCAGAGACTTGGCCTCCACTGCCTTCTGGGGCACAGCATTCCATATATCCACCACACTCTGGGTGAAGTAGTTTCTCCTCAACTGTGTTATAAATGGCCTACCCCTTATTTTTAAACTGTGTCCTCTGGTTCTGGACTCACCGATCAACAGAAACATGCTTCCAGCCTCCAGAGTGTCCAATCCTTTAATATATTGTTCACTGTCAACGTCTCACTAATCTCCCTGCTAGTCCTCCTTTAGCACACTGGAATAAATGCCTTCCACCATTTGGCATGTATAGACCAGATACTCAGAAAGACAGTTACAACTTCAGCAGAATAAAGAAGTAAAACTGCAGAAAATGGAAGGGATAGAGACACCAAAACAGAGTCATGAAGTAGTCAGAGTCATCGAATTATACAGCACAGTAACAGACCCTTCGGTCCAACCAGCCTATGCTGAATAATCTCAAACTAAACTAGCCCCACCTGCCTGCGCCTGTCTATGGTGTGAGCAGAAAATTCCACCACCCAACTTATAATTCAGTATCTTGGAAAACTGGATACTTAGGAATGACCCAGTGGTCAGGGAGGATCGCGATATTCTTGGCCAGTTTCTTATCCTCTCACACAAAGCACGAAGACAGATTTTTAATCAGTAAGGAAATGGAGACTTTGGGGATAAGGCAGGAAAAGGGACTTGATGATCAGATCAGCCGTCTCTCTGCATGGCATAGCAGGCTTGATCGGCCAGATCATCTGGTTAGTCATTTTGTATATACTAAAGATGGAAGGTGGAGTTTGGAATGAGCTGTACTTTATTATGGCGATTAGTAGCCTGTCAGTATCACGAGATTCCAAGAATATTGGAGGCAGACAGAAAAGGAAAAAATCAAGGCTATAATCAGATCAGCCACGAGTAGCCTCAAGGGAACAAGCTGCCTACTCCTGCTTTTAATTTGTATATTCATATGTAGATTCAGGCACATTATGGCATATCTGAAAGCCAAGGACAAAACTAAAGCAGTAACTCATTGCTGCTTCCTACATCAGACCAAAGAACTGCTCTCCTAAATTTGATGAAATCGCTTGGAGACAGTCGTGGGGGTTGAGGGGGTGGGGGTGGGGATGAGTGCAACTGCAAACCTGGAAATAACTGAATATTGCAATGAAATCCTCTAGTATATCTATTTTGTTTGTACTGAGTAAGCTTGTATCATTTAGAGGGCTTATCCTTCATTAGAGAGGCACAACTGGTGGTGATTTAACCCTAGGGCTAGCACACCTAGAAGAGATTGAGAAGGCTAGTCCTTCATGGTAACATCAGCCACAGATGAGAATTGGACCCATGCCATTGGCACCACACTGCTTCTCAAACCAACCATCCAGCCAATTGAGCTAAACTGAACCCCTCAGAAGTATTAAGGAGCAACATTCAATTCTATCCAGCAGTCAGGGAGGATTCAACAGGTCAGCCAGTACAGTTTCAGAGTCAGTGATGAGGTAAATATGGAGGGTGTGTGTGTTGGGGTGGGGGGTGGTGGTGGTGTGCACAGAGAGGGGGCTTCAAGGGCACAGGGTAGCCTCCATGTTAGATCAGCTGTCCTTTAACTGTATTGCACGGAGACAACTGAACTACAGGAGTTCTGCAGAGTTGGAGTGCTCAGAATCGTTAGACTGGTTGATCGCTCTGTATAGCTGGACTCACTGAAACCCTAGAAGGGTGGGAATTGAGCTCTATGCAGAAATGAGCTGTTCAGCAATACTGCTGAAAAGGCCCACTATAATACAGAGTTGTTGGCAACTTGAGAGGAATTCAGGATGCTGCCTGACCTGCTGCGCTTCACCAGCACCACACTAGACAGCAGTTGAAAATGACTGTACTGATGGAATGGAGACCAAGTTCTAGGTCTTACCAGATAGCTGGGTATTGCTGTCAGGAAAAGTCTTGAAAGCGGTGGTGGCTCCCAAGAACAGGAACCAGTGATCGGTCAACATTGCTGGCTGAAAATCCACAAATCGATTCTTGGCTTCAGGGAGTGAGCAAGATGTGAGCTCATGGTAAAGCACAAGGAAATGTGGCTTGGTGAAGCTAGAGGTCAGTGACTAGCTGGAGGAGTGCCTATGGATAAGTGCTCAAGTGCACTTTTCACCCTCATGGGAGAATGCACACTCACATGCATGAGGGGGGAGTGCAGGTGGTGTGTGGCATTGTGCATGGGGATGCATGCACACTTAAGGGTGTCAGTTGATAGCAGACTGGATCCATGTGTAAATCACAATGACAAATATGGAACCCTCTCTTGCCATGCCTTAAGTGGAGGGAGATTTATTTGGAAGCACTAGCTTTCAGAGCACTGCTCCTTCACCAAATGGTTGTGATGAACCTGGTGTTGTGTGATTTCTTTTACTTTGTCCATCCCAGCCCAAAACTGGCTCCTCCACATTAAGTGGAGAGAGTGCTGGCTAACCAAATTTTGGCAGGAGAGAATAAAGAATCAGCAAACAGGCTTGTGGGGATGCTGAAATCAGGAGGAGAGCGCTGATTTGACATGCACAGTTTACATTATTGAAATAACAGCAGCCCTGCTCAGCCCTCATGAAGGCCAACTTAAAACTCCCTTTGCATGGGTCAGCTAATTCAATATAGACCAAGTCCCAAACATTGTCACCTTGTCCACCTCAACTTCATGCTGGTTGATGAATTTAGCAACACAATCAAAAGGAGCTCAAACTTAAAGACTCAAAAAACCTTTAAATATGGCAGGCAAATTCATGATTTATGATTTCACGATACTGAGGATTTACCAAATTTGTACACTGCAGGTTATTTTTTCTAACCTATGAATTTTAGCTTGCTTTTTTGGTTTTGTCCAAGTTACCTTTTTCTACAAGTTGAAGTGACCAGCTTCTGTAGTCTTCATTAAAATATCATGTTCTATCAATTGTTTATTTTGAAATACACTGAAACACTAACGCATTGATTAAAATCTCGTATATTGTCGGGGCATGATGTTAAACAGAAACTAAGACACCGATTCTCACTGCACCCACCTTCTCTGCTGGTCTTGTCCAAGTATGCCTTCATCCTGGGGTTATAGGGAAAAATGGAAGTGGTTGCCCCGATTTCAGCACCCATATTACAGATAGTGCCCATACCTGGAAAGGGAAAGACTTTCAAACTGGGTTCTCATTTTTGTTCAGCTAGCACCATCATTCTATCGGCATCCTCTTTGAGGCAAAAATCACCAATTGTTGAAAGATATTCAAATCAGGATTTAGTTTGATATGGTCCAGTAATCCCATTCTTGTTGACGGACGTCCATGCCACTTGACCAGACATTAACGGTTTAGAGTGCCATAATCTTAGGCAAGGATCCAGTACCTTACAGCCAGTGTTGCATTGGCACCCTTCAGCGTCATCAGTTCCAGTAAAAAGATGAATCAAGTCTCTTTTCAGAACTATAATCCCCTCAAATCCTGGTAATAACCAACTGAATCTACACAGTTCCCCTGCCACTACATTTATATACCTAAACATCCCAAACACTGAAACTGCACTTGGTACCTCTGCCTACCCTACAATCTTTTAAAGTCCTTAACAGTTTGCCATCCTTCCAATTAATTCTCAATTCACATTTGTATTTACATAAATACTCCTATCCCAACAGGAACTCTGTGGGCCACTATACGATCACTCCAGTTTACCAGTCCAAGAAACCTTGTTGTGCCCTTACCCTGTTTTCTGCCCTCCAACCATCTCAGTTCAACATGCCTTTATCTTTCCTGAGAGATAGTGAGCACTGCAGATGCTGGAGACATGTGGCACTGGAAAAAGCCCAGCAAATCAGGCAGAAAAAAAAAGAGCTGACATTTCGGGCAGGCAGGACTGACCAAGGGTTAAACCTGATACGTCGACTCTCTTGCTGATTAGATTCTGCCAGATCTGCTGCGCTTTTTCCAGTGCCGCACTTTATCAATTTATCTTTGCTATAAACATTTATAAAATATCTGTGTAGATTGCATAAGATAGTGCCTTTACTGTGTGCATCGACTGCTCAACTGCCCACTTAAAAGGTAAGTGAGAAGCTACAGAAACTGGATTTCCAGTATATCCTCCCCATTCTCAATGTTTATGAAATTTTAGGCATGAGAATCTACTTTATTTGTCTTTTGAAGAATCGTCCCCTAGTAGGAGCTGGGAAGCACAGCTTTAAGTACTAGTACCTCATCCAAGAGATGTTATCCATGTGCAACCCAGAATGTTAGCTGTCAAATGGACCACAACAGAGTACGTAGCTCCACCAAACACTTGTCCCTAACCCCAGCAGGGGTCAATAGATTGTGATGAACAGGATACTTGCCTCTTATTTCGCCATGTCAGGGGTAATCATACTATTGCTTCACCAGCACAAGGTAAGCTGACAAGCCAAGGCAACAGTGTAGGATGAAAAGAGACAGGACAGAAGATGAGGTAAACCAAGTCAAGTATTAGGTGAGAATAAACTTTGGTTTCAATGGCTCATAAGTTGGAGGAAGGAAAACAGAGGAATCAATATTATAAACACACCATGATAATTGCTTTAGTGATCTCACATCACAGTTAAGCTCTAACTTGTGTACCTGTACAGGACATAGACTCCACGCCTGGTCCATGATACTCTACGATTGCACCGGTTCCCCCTTTAACTGTCAAAATGCCAGCAACCTTCAAGATGACATCTTTTGGCGACGTCCAGCCTGACAGATGCCCCGTCAGCTTCACTCCGATGACCTAAACAGGAAACAAATATAACAAACTATTGCAAAGCATTCAGAGAACCTTGAGACCCAGGAAGAAACCAGCGTCCACCAGAATTACCAACCTTTGGCCAGAAACAGAGGCACAGGCAGAGTGCTTCAAACCAATCCAATGAGCACACTCTTGAGAGCTCGATGAAGGGTACCCACCTTAGATTTGAGATTTCAACCAGTTTTGGATTTTGCCTGTAGCTTAGAGTTGTGATTAACAAATGGAGCAGGCAGCCAGGGACATCAACAGCTAGGTTGATCTTCTCCTATTCTCTTCCTCCTAAAGCATTACCGGTCTGTTTAATGGTCCCACAAAAACCTGCACGAGCTTAAATTGCAGTTAAGCTGCATTTATATAGCCATTCAGGCATAAATCCAACACCAATGCAGTGATATTTGATACTTGCTCTTCTAGTCCTTTTGTACAAACAGGAGGGCAGCTATTTCACGCCCATATCATTTAAGAATCAGGAAGTTTGCAATAGTTTGCTCCTCTGGTTACCTACTTGCCCATCACTATTCACAACTACATGTGGCAGGAATCAGGACCGTTTTGACCTGATGTATTGGTTGTGGAATTACATGGTGCTATTGCTGTAAGGAATGCATGCGGTCACGGCTCACGAGAATAGCAAACTGGAATGGCAAAAGAAATTGAGATTAATTCATTAATAATTGACTCAGAAACAACTACCAATTGTAAAAAAAAAATCCCAAATTTCAGCTATCCTTTGCATATCAAAGTGGTTCCTAACTTCACTTTTAAATATCCTTGGCTCTAATATTTAGTCTCTACCCTCTGGTCACAGACTTCCCAATCAGCAGAAAATAGTTTATCACCACCAACTTTATTTGCACAACTTAATGTTCTGAGAACTTTGATCAAATGACCCTTTAACCTACTAAAGTCCAGATTTAACAATCGAAGATGTTGTAACCTCTTCCAGCACTTTTATATCATGGTGTTCAGGTATCAGTTTAGTAAATCTATACTATATTCCCTCTAAAGCTATATTTAATTTCCTAAGGTTCAAACTAAACAGAGCACTTTTGGTGTAGTCTAACTAGGACTTTGCCATTAACTATCAAACTAAAAGCAACTTCCAAGAGTGCGAGCTAAATAACTTGTCTTTACAGGTTGAACAGCAAGACAGAGTAAACTATTTAATCATAAGGACTACCAAAAGTCAGTCCAGATCGGAGCTCAAGCAAAAGCAAGAACTGCAGTTGGACAGCACCTGGGGAGAAGTAGCATTGCATTGAGATGTGCTTGACTCTTCAGAACTGAAGGAATGAGGAAACATGATGGATTTTATCCTACTTCAAGGGTGAAAGAGTAAGGGAGAACGAAGAGGAAGGACTGAAATAGAAGCAGGAAAGATTGAGTTGGATCAAAGGATCTGTTTCCGTACTCTATGAACTGATGACAGATGTCACAGGTAAAAGTTGTGGCCTCGCCCAACATTCGCCTGAATGAACGTTCCAATAGATCGTGATCAGCCACAGGAACCAATACTCCCAAGGTCCATGCAAAAGTGGCCAATTCCAACATTTTTGTTGCTTTCCTGGTTAAGTTCAGCTGACCTAATATATCTCGGAGATGGACCCTGGAAGCTACCACATGGCTTAAAAATTACACTGGGCAATCTACATACTCACTGAACTGAACATTTAGCCATTTTTAAAAAAAAAATCAACTGCCTTGTTGATTTTGCAAGGGAGACAGATAGGAGGCTGGAAGGATACAGCAAGCCAGGGAGCATCAGGATGTTTTGGGCGTAACCCTTCTTCAGGGCTGATTGTCCATTTGTGCAAAGCATACACTGACTTTGTAGTATAAAAACACTACAGAAACCGATAATTACCTAAAGTGAAAAGCTTGCAAAACTCAGGATAGAAGATGAAGAGGGAAACTAGATGAATTGGTCTTCCACAGATATGACATATATGACAGCCTGCTTGCGCTGTAACCATTACGATTTCAATATGGTAAAGGAATATGCCTTTGTTTTGAAGCATCTCTAAGGTGTATAATCCACTCAGAAATGGATACTAATTTGCTTGTAGAGTATTACGGTCATGTTAAGTAGGGTGGCTGGGTTGCATTAACTGGGCAGAAATCATCCCTATTGTGATGGAGTTTGTAGAGGGGGGTTGTTACAGGGCTCTCAGTGCTTTTGGATTAAAAAGGTGTGTAAATGCTTCAACCTTCTCTTTCGCACTGACACCCCAAGCTCCCATATCATTTGAGAATCAGGAAGTTTGCATAGTTTCCTCCTCTGGCTGTCTAATTACCCATCATATTCACAACTACATATGGCAGAAAACAGGACCGTTTTGACCTGATGTATTGGTTGTGGAGTTACATGGTGCTATTGCTGTAAGGAATGCATGCGGTCATGCCTCACTAGAATAGCAAACTGGAAATAAGTCCCATTATTCACAGTCATCACAAAAGTTAAAGATTTTGTCAAAGTATGCAAAATTCTCCAACCTCTGTCTTTTTAGACTAAGATTAACAGAAAGCACAGATCTGGTTTTTGTACTTAAGAATTTGTTGTTAAAAATTATTGGCTTAACTGTAGCTAGAATCATTGAACTGTCAACATATAAACTCAACAAAATAAAACTCTCTTTACACAAATACAGACAAAAAAAGAGTGCTATGGATGAAGGGGAAAAAACTGTGACAGAGGTCCAATGGTCCCTGTCCGCAGGGTTCGCTGAGATGAACGGTTAATCTTGACAGGAGTTCTGTTCCTTGATCAGTCTATTCTCACACATCAGGATGTACAAAGCAATAAGTTATGAAGATTCCCACATACTGGTTCAAAGCGGCACATTACAGCAACTGAAGAGGGAAATTAAACCAGCTTCCTGCAGTAACCACACCCCAACCCCTTTTCCCATTTCAGCCTCCAATTTAAAAATCCAGAAAAATTAAAAGATGAGGTGTTTACAATGTAGTCCTGTATATAACAAAAACAAATTGCTGAAAAAGCTCAGCAGGTGTGGCAGCATTTGTGGAGAGAGATCAAAGTTAGCACTTCCTGTTGAGTGACCCTTCCTCAGAATCTGTATGTGACTGCTTTTATAGCTATTAGCATATGGTAAAGGAATATACCTTTGTACTGAATGTTTAAATTCTAGAGTGTGTAATTCTCTCAAAGAAGAAAATGCTGACTTGTTTGTAGATTATTAGGTCACGTTATGTCAGGTTGCTAGATTGCAGTAGCTAGGCAGAAACCATCTCTACTGGAATGTTGAGTATGTGGAGAGGGTTATTACAGAGCCACAGACTTCCCCCACCTTGTCATTAGCAATATTTCGACAAAAACTTGCATGATGGTCTTACACAACTTTTGCTTGGAATGGCTTTTAGTTTTGGCTTTAATCTCTATTTAAAAACTGCTGCATATTAATAATTGGTGGAGCAGGTTTGAAGGGTGGAGTGACCCACCCCTGTTCCCAACTCTCAGGTTCATGTTTGACCCCAGACCTGGCCGATGCCAATAAGATTCTCTTTATGTAGAGTTACAAGGGGTCACAGTTATTTGTGATTTTGCATTTTTCTTCATGGGATGTTAGCACAGCCGTTTGATCTCGTATTTGTTGCCCATCCCTAATTTTCCCTTGAACTGACTGGCTTGTTCAAGTCAGTTTGAATGATTGTTAGAAATTGGTCAGAATATTGTGGATGTGGATTGTAGGCCAGATCAGATCAGGATAGCAGACTTCCTTCTCTATAGGTCATTAGTGAATCAGATAGGTCTCTGAAACAGTCAACAATGGTTATATGAACATCAGTAGGGTGGCTTTTAATTCCAGCTTTTATTGAATTCATATTTCACCATCTGCCATGGTGTGATTCGAACCCAAGACCCCAGAACATCAGCCTGAGGTTCTAGATGATTAGTCCAGTAACATTACACTACCATTACCACTATTGGCACCTCTAATTTTCGATGCATTGAAACAGAGAGGGTTATGGCACAGAAGGAGACTCTGAAGCCCACCTATAGCCATAATTTGATTTTCTCTTCCCACTGAATTCAATGTAGATTGAGCACATCCATGTGATGGAACTTTAATGCAAGGTTCCAGCAAAGTAACTCAGGATGTGTTCCTCTGGTGAATGGGCTCTGTAGATGCAAACTGTCATTATAATCTTTGCGTTACTTGCCATGCAGTTTCCAGTTATGGGGAACTGAACATTTTGGTCAAAACAACGAGACTGGAGAGATGCTTTAGTAGATAGCTTACCTTTGGACACTTCAACTCCCAAGGAATCCCTGCCATCACATCAACTGCATCTGCTCCGCCAACTCCAACACACACACCACCCAAACCACCTCCATTCGGAGTATGGGAGTCAGTGCCAATCAGCAGCACACCAGGGTAGGCATAGTTCTCCAAAACAATCTGCAAGTAAAATCACATGTTTTTCAGCACCCAGTGGAGACTGTCAGTTTAGTTCACCATTAACTTTCTGCTCCAAACCATGTTTCTAGCAGGGAGTTTCACAGGAGCTGATTATCCTTTAGCATCTTGCTCCAGGACCTAATACAGTGAGTGTCAACAGGGTCACCACAATCACAGAAACTGTGGCACAGGAGATGACCATGTGGCACACTGCATCTGCTGCTCTATCCTAGGGCGGAACAACAATTATCCTGTGGCAATGCTCTCTCTCGCAAGTTATGATTTACTTGGTTTCAAATGTTTTTCTTACTTCCCTTAGAATACAATCAATTCTGACCCAATCATTTACTGCAGCAAAGCAGAAAATGCTTTGAAACTCATCTCCCTTTCAGACTTTTAAATTAAATAAACAAAGGTAATGGTATTTCTTGATTCACTCCTTCAAAACTCTTCAAATTTGATGGGCTCCATTAAACATTTCCTCAGCCATAACATCAAAGTAGAAATGATCCCTCCTCACAATTATAGTATTCCAATATTATCCCAGTAAAAAAAAACAGTCTCTGATTTTAAATTAGCAATGGAAACATTGCTTAAAAAAGTACTTGGCTAAACTATTAAAATTATATTGGTTAACTGTGTCCAGTTATTTACTAAAACACTAATACATTTCTTTCAACTCTTAGTTTAAATTAGACTCAACGATGAAAAAGAGCAATGGGTAAATCAACAGGAACTGCCATAACAATGTCTTCCATAATATTCTCAAACATTACTGACACCTTTAGGGGAAAAAAAAGCCACTTTTCTGCAGCATTTTCTTCTACTTGTTCTGAACATTAACTGCATTATAGCCGCAACAAGACCAACACCATTGATTAAATGTTTAACTGTTTATCACCATATGTCTCCTACCCATAACAGGGTATCCAAAATTGCACTGACTATTTGAATCAATGCTTTACCAGTATTTTCTATAATTTGTTGCTACCTTACTTTTGTACTCCATACTTCATTCATAAAACCCTAATGCCGGCTATGAGAAACAAGATTATGACATCTGAACAAGGCTACTGAAGAGTGATGTCAGGAAACATTTCTCTACAAAAAGGGCTGTGGGCATCTAGAGATGTCTCTCAGCAAAGCTGAAAATATCAAAACCAATTCTGATAGATTTTTCTCCCCACAGCGGTTAAATGGAATCCTGATTGACAATGATTAACCAAATGGTGGCAGAACAAGCTGAAGAGGCTGAACATCCTCCTTCAGTAGCTCGGCCACATGGGAAGTGAAGGGAAGCATTGGAGATCGTTAAGCCAAAGTTCCCTAGGTTTGCTCTTGGGCTTCCCGAAGATGAGACACTGAGTAAATTGGGCCTATATTCTCTGGTGTTTAGTAGAATGAGATTTGATACCATTTAAACACGATAGATGCTAATATATAGATTCTGCTGATAGAAAAAAGACCTAATTGTAAATTAAGAGGTGATTATTTAGGATTGAGATATAGAAGCCCAACAGTGTGGAAACAGGCCACTTGGCCCAACAAGTCCACACCGATCATCTGAAGAGTAACCCACCCAAAAACAGCCCCCCCCCACCCTATTACTCTACGTTTATCCCTAACTAATGCACCTAACCCACACACCCCTGAACACTATGGGCAATTTAGCATGGCCAATCGGCCTAACCTGCACATCTCTGGATTATGGGAGGAACCCAGAGAAACCTCAGGTGGACATGGGGAGAATAGGCAAACTTCACACAGACAGTTGTCCAAGACTGGAATCGAACCCAGATCGCTGGTGCTGTAAGGCAGCAGTGCTAACCACTGAGCCATTGCGATGAGGATAATTTCTTTACATGAACAGTTGTTAATCTTTGGAATTCTCTATCCCATAGGATGCTCCATAACCAGGGTAGAGAATTCCTTCTGGGATAGACAGACTTTTGGTTTCTCAGGGAATAGAGATAAGGGGAGTGGAAGGAAAATGCACTTGAAGCCTAAGATCAGCCAAGATCGTATTAATGGTGGAGCAGCCTTAATGGGCTATATGGTATTCCCTGATTTGTTTCTTGCAACCATGCAGAAGTCAGGTAGACCAATGCTAGAAATAGAAACTCAATAGGCAAGCTGCTTGCTGGTGACAGAGTGAAGATAATGTTAACAATGATTTTCAGAGCCCCAACCTGATGGAAGCAAAACAGATACTATCAAAACCAATAATCAAAATACTCCGTGAAACCAACGGCTGCTAAATTGTTTTCCTATCTGCATGTTTACACCTTGGGAGATTTTTCTAAATTTTAAGGTTTACATACATTAATGTTCAGAATTCCTGATAGCCAAGTACTTGAATAGATTCTACGTAGACATTCTTTATCTCAGCACTTTGGAGACATTTGATGCACATCTTAAATACCTACAGTGGAGAATCATGAGCTTGGCGGTGTAAGTCTTCTGGCAGTGCAACTTTTACATGATGCTCTACGGAGTCACAGGATACATGCTCTCACCTACAGTTTCCTGCAATGCCAAGTTCCAGTCACAACTGGACTGCCAGAGGTGCCAAGTTGAAGCAATGCAGGCCCTGTCTAACCTTCCAGGAATGAAATCCAATTTATTAACAGCTACATATTCATTTGTTAAATGGCACGACTGAATAATTATCAAGTGTTCCCTCACCATGGCTTGAGCGTGCCAGAGTCAGCTAAAACCCTTTGTGCTGCTGTGCTTGCAGTTTTGCGATGGTCCTCAGGAATTTCATTCAAAGTGTGAATCATTTGATTAGATTAGATTCCCTACAGTATGGAAACAAGCCCTTTGGCCCAACATGTCTACACTGACCCTCCGAAGAGTAACCCACCCAGACCTATTCCCCTGGCCAATGCACCTAACACAACGGGCAATTTAGCATGGCCAATTCACCTAACCTGCACATCTTTGGATTTTGGCAATTTGGCAACTGCTTTAACTCATGCACCTAGTTGAGAAGATTCAGGAAAGTAAAAACAAGACTTGCTCAGCTTTGTTTGATTCATTCTATCAGAAACCAGACTGTTAGTCAATCTGGTCACACTTGATTATAGGGGGAGGTGGAGACTGCCTGGGAGGGGCAGTGGGGGAGGCATTAAAGAGCAACGCGCTGGCCACCTCACCTGGTGGATGATACCAGAACCGGGTTTCCAGAAGCCAACTCCATACTTCGCTGCTGCCGTCGCCAAGAAATTATAAACTTCTTCGTTTATTTCCTGTATAAAGTAAAAACAGTCATGTTCAAAGTGAGGAGTAGCAAATTATGGAGATCGTACTAACCAGTTGCTTAATGACTCTTTCCAAGTGGCTGAAGCAAAATAATCAAAGATATAAACGATTGAAGAAAACCATTCAATCCATTTTGAGTATGACTGGAATTTGAGAGTTAACAGTTTTGCATTTTTACAAATTAGAAATTTAAAATTTTTAAATTAGAAATCAATCCAAAATATATTCTACACAACGGCGTCTAAGTGATGTATCTTTTAACACAGGAAACCTATTATTCATTCTCTTCAGCACACAAAGGCAAATAATGAGCCCAAACAAGTCCGTTTTACGTGTATGGCGAGCTTGACCATACACTGTGGACCACATTTAGCTCAAGTTACGTAGCTTCAGGAGGCCATTTGGCCCATTGAGTGTGCGTCAGGTTCCTGTAGAACTATCCAGTCCGTCCCAGGTGATCCCCATAGCCCTGCTAGTTTACTTCCCTCACGTGACTGCCCAATCTCCTTTTGAAACAATTAATCGTTTCTGTTTCCACCACCCTCGTGGGCATTGAATTCCACTCCATTACCACTTGTCATTTAAAAAAAATTCACTCCTCCTGCATTCCTTGTCAAAAAACTCAAGTCTCTGTTTGCTCATCTTTCAGGGCTTTTTCTTTGTTTACCCTATCCAAAGGCTTTCGTAATCTGGCATACCATTCTAACATCTCCCCCAAAACTCAAGTCTCAACCTACGAGAACCACCACATCCCCTTTTCAAGTCAAACTTTAACTACAATTTCCGCACATTCCCCCACACAAAAAAAAACGACCTTTAAACTAAGTGTCCTCTGCATCCTCTCAAGGTTCATTACAATTACTATCATTTTCCCAAGATGGTAGCTCCTGAACATAATAACGTTAAGTTAGAGAGTCCACATTTGTTTGCAAGAAGTACATTACTTCAATGATTGCAAGATTCCTGGCTCCAGGTGATTATTTGTTAACAGAATTAAACCCGCTTTTTGCAGCCTCCATGTTCCCACTTGCAGCTGTTTTCTCTCTCTCTCTCTCTCTCTCTCTCTCTCTCTTGACCTTTCAGCCTCTTTTCCTCCCTTCCCCACCCCAACTTCCTCAGCCTCTCTCACATACACCTTGTGGCCTTTCACACCCACCCCCTCCACAGCCTCCATCTTGTTGACACTTGTGGACTCCCTGTTCTCTACCACTCCACTACATGGTGGCTGAAACTGTGCCCCACCCTAAGGTCATCCATTGCTCCCTCTTCCTTTGTGGCCTCCCTCATTCATTCCCAAACCCCGCCAGCATCCCCGGATTTCCTTTCCCTTGGTGTAGCCTTGACTGGTCTCCCACTGCACTCCGCAGCCATCCTCTATGCCATGCAATCTCCCTCTGTTCCTCTCTACCCAACACAGAGCTGCTGCCTTGGACCCTGCCATTTCTGCCACCTCCAGACTCTTCTTTCCCTTGAATCCTCTCTATCCCACCCTTTGCCAACTTCCTCTCTCTTCCACTACCACCCTTCCCAGCCATTACCCTCCCCACATGCCTTCCTTCTACTCCCCATGCCCTCACACTTTCCCCCCTCACAATTTTTAGGTCACCTCTCCTGCTCTCACCTGCCACCTTGCAGCATCCCTCACCAGCTAGGTCATAGTATCATAGAGATGTACAACATGAAAACAGACCCATTGGGTCCATCTTGTCCACGCCGACCAGATATTCTAAATTAATCTGGACCCACTGGCCAGCATTTGACCCATCTCTCTCTCAGCCCTTCTTACTC
Organism: Chiloscyllium punctatum; assembly: GCF_047496795.1. Taxonomy (NCBI): domain Eukaryota; kingdom Metazoa; phylum Chordata; class Chondrichthyes; order Orectolobiformes; family Hemiscylliidae; genus Chiloscyllium; species Chiloscyllium punctatum. The sequence continues at coordinate 79,778,609 of NC_092756.1, read as the reverse complement.
ACGTACCCATCGAAATGCCTTTAGTCCCAATTCTGTTGAAATACAACCTATCCTGTTTGAATAGGCACTTTCTGTCCGCTCTGGTCCAAGTGCCCCAAAATGCCATCTAACCCACAGTCTGCTTCCAGCCACACATTGATCCTATCCATTTCCCATCTCTATTCTGGATAGTTCCTGGTGCCAGACCAAAGTTGACTACATTCAAGCTCCAGGTTTTAAACCTCCTGAAAATCTGAACTTAGAACCTTAATGTCTTCCCTTTTTCAGTCTTGGTACTAAAATGTCTGGTTCACCCCCTTGCCCCTGCTGAATATCCTGCACCCACGCCATGATGTTTGTTCTGTGTCTGTGAGAGAAACAGACACACAGCAATGCGAAGACAACAGGAACAGGCAGAATAGACTACGTTCTCTGATGAACTGCACATAACAGTAAGGATGAATGCTAATGTGACAAAAGTATACATGCATTCAAGTAACTTTTCATCAACCATCAAAACTCCTTTTATCACTGCACCCAATCAATTACCTTGGCTCTGGCCAAATCCTTATCTCCGCCAATCTGAGCTTCGATTAAGTGATCACAATGAATTGTAGATGGCACTGCAACTCTCGGCAACCCACTGCTGATGAACTGAAGCATGGCCATCTGAGCCGTGGCATCCTGCATGGCCACCCTGTCAGGTCGGAGGCGCAGGTAAGTCTTCCCACGTTCTATCTCCTGGTTAACAGGGTCATCGAGGTGACTGTACACAATCTTTTCTGACAAAGTCAATGGTTTGTCCAGCCTGGTATGGAGGCAAAAGTAAATTAATGTAATTGATCCATGGATATTTGTGGAAACATGTGATTATCCCCAGTTCTTTTTTTGAAAAAATTATGATATACTATGGAACTACAACTTCCTACGTCATCTAAAAGGAAAACTACCCAGTCTACACCATCGCTGGTGTAATTACTTGACATGATTATAAGTGTTATTTGCATTCGCGAGTTTTGAGAAGAAGATTTGTAGCTCAGGTTGAGGTTTTCGATGTGGGTTTGCTCGCTGAGCTGAAAGGTTCATTTCCAGACGTTAGTAAGGTCATTTGCATTATAATGCAATGGATATGTATTATTTAAAAAACAAATTCCTAATTAACTACACAGTCAGAGACCAATTACAAAGGCCAGGAATTATTTCAGTGTATGGAAACAAAGATTATCTTTGTTAACCATGGTTCACATCCTGTAAACACCCACAGTCAATAACTATGACAACTAGAGTCAGAGTTTAGACAGCACAGAAAGAGGCCCTTCAGCCCATCATATCCATGCCAGTCAGCAAATATCTCTCTATTCTAACCCCATTTTCCACAATTGTCTCAGATTTGTATGCTATGGCATTACAAGTGCTCATCTCAACAGCTAATTATCTTGAGGGTGCCTGCCTGTGCCACGCTTTCAGACAGCGAGTTCCAGATACCCACAACTCTCTGGGTGAAATTACTTTTCCTCAAAATTTACTCTAAAGCTCCTGCTCCTTAGCGTAAAACCGTTACTGACACCTCCACCAAGGGGGAAGCTTTCTATGTACAGGCCAATCTGTTATAACGCAAGTTTCATCATCGCAAATTCACTGCGACGTGATTAACGAATTGGTGACGCTGCTTCTACTGTGCGAACTTTTAAAAAGTGTTGGCTGTAACGCAATTACAGCACCAACACTAAGCTCTGTTTCTAAAGCAGGATTGTGCTAGAATGCGGGGTTGCACAAGAACACAACCATGACATTATAGAAGAACTGACTGTACCCACCCTAACTGTGCCCCTGAGAACTTTGTACACCTCAATCAGATCCTCCCCTCAGCCTTCTCTGCTTGGAGGAAAACCGTATTCTTAGGAACACAAGAGTTATGGCACAACTGGTCGATGTGATCACAAGGTCCCACGACTATCATCTCACATCCTGATTTCATATAACCGTGTCAACATAACCTTCTATTCACTTTTGCGTCATATACCTATTTAGCTATCCCTTAAAACGATCCAGATATTTTCTAATCAACTTGCCCAGAGATGTTGTTACCTTTCTTGTAACAGGTACAGCTTCAAACTGGGTCTCCTGGCTCAGAGGCAGGGACACTACAACTGTGTCACAAAGTGGCTCAGTGATTAGCAATGCTGCCTCACACTGCTAGGGATCTGGGTTCGATTCCCTTTGACAACTGTGTGGAGCTTGCACATTCTCCGTCTGTGTGGGTTTCCTCCGGGTGCTTCACTTTCCTCCCACAGCCCAGAATTGTGCACATTAGGTGGACAGGGCAGCATGGTGGCTCAGTGGTTAGCACTGCTGCCTCACAGCACCAGGGTCCTGGGTTCGATTCCAGCCTGTCTGTGAGGAGTTTGCATATTCTCCCTGTGTTTGCATGGGTTTCCTCCGGGTGCTCCAGTATGCCCCCATAATCCAAACAGATGTGCAGGTGAATTGGCCATGCTAAATTGCCCACAGTGGTCGGTGTGTTGGTCAGGGGTAGATATAGGATAGGGGAATGGGTTTGGGTGGGTTTCTCTTCAGAGGGGCAGTGTGGACTTGTTGGGCCGTAGGGCCTGTTTCCATACTGCAGGGAATCTAAGCTAAATTGTCCAAAGTATCCAGGGATGTGCAAGATAGGTGAGTTAGCCATGGGAAATGTGGGGTTATGGGGAGAGGGTAGGGATATGGATCTTGGTGGGATGCTCTTCAGAGCGTCAGTTTGGACCTGATTGTCTGAATGGGTCTGCCTCCACTCTGCAGGGATTCTACAATGATTATAAACTACTCTCTGTGGTAGCAGGTTCTGTACACTCCACAGAGCTCAGAACAGCCTTTCCATTTACCTTTTGCGAATGATGTCAAGGTTCTTCTGCAGTAACTTATAATCAATGTACTCCTGGGGTTCAAAGCGGCTCATGGCTATTTTGGCTCGTCTACACAGAGCAGAGAGATGGTACCTCCGGGCACCATGGCCCAGGCCGAGCTGCAAGTGAAAAAACACACAATACGGTAACTTTAATTTCAAACAAGACACAGGCTTTGCATTTTCAATGAAACGATAACAAGTATATCACTACACAAGCAACAGTACAAAACAAAAAGGTTCCTAAGAAGAGTCACAACAGACTTAAAACATAACTTTTTCTCTGTCTATAGATGCTGCCAGAACACAGAATCCCTACAGTGAGAAAGCAGGCCATTTGGTCAAAGGAGGCCATGCTGACCCTTTGAAGAGCATTCCACCCAGAGCCACCCCTCCCAACTCTATCCTTGTAACCCTGGATTTCCCCATGGCTAACCCACCTAACCTACATAACCCTGCACACGATGGGGAAATTGAACATAGCCAATCCATCTAACCTACACATCTCTGGACTGTGAGAGGAAAACTGAGCACCCACCTGAAACCCACGCAGACACGGGAAGACCTCCACACAGACAGACAGTCACCCAAAGGTGGAATCAAACCCTGGTGCTGAGAGGCAGCAACGCTAACCATTGAGTCACTGTGCCACCCCTACTCCGGTTACTGAGAATCAACAGCGCCCTCCCTTTTTAGTTCCAATTTCTGGTATCCGCGATAATTTGCTTTTTTTTAAGAAAATAAAAGATCAAGTGGCAGGAAAGTCAAAAGCCAAGGTCAGATAGGGTGGGAACAACATTCAGAATGGGGCTTGAAGTTTAAGAGACTGCAGTCACATCTGGGAAGGGAACACAGTACAAAATCATTACCCAGCCCCAGGTCTGATTCAGCTATAGGAGCAGTTAGGTTTGGATTCCTGAACTGGGGGGGTGGGGAAAAAAAAACAAGATTCCAATTTACTGACAATCCAGTAACTTCTGAGAACTGCATATTTAGTTGTCAAGAGACAAACTACAGCAAGTTGGTAAATGCAGCCTTATGCACAAAACTTTCAAATGTTCTGCAGGACCACAATTTTTTTCCAGAGCGTTGACAAGCTGTCCCACTGTCAACAGAGTAATAGCCAAGCTCGACACTGTCCTCAGCCCAAGTCCACAACTTGTGGAGAAACTAAATCATTGTTGACCTGATCTGGAACACTCTGGTTGAAAAGTGGATGGAAACAGTTTTGCTTTTGTCGACAGCATCTTCCATACCAGGAACTTTAGATGGGACAAAGAAAGCAGATACAAGGGTACATCACCTACATTTCTAAGTCAGGACTGTGTGTAACCTGTATCACAATCTCCTTACCACCCGGTCAAAATTCTGGACCTTCCTATCCAATAGCACTTAAGAAGCTGTGCTGCTATTGGTAAAGGAGAGACAATTAAAGAGAGATTTGTTAAATGTTTCCAAAATTATTGAAGTTTCTTTGGGTGAAGTAGGTGGGGAAGAGCAGTTTTTTTGTGGTCGAGGGGTGTAACAAAAACAAAACTCAATACTCAGCGTGATGCTGTAATCTAAAGAGCATCGGAAATAGATAATACAGTAACTTCAAAATACAACTGGACTATAATTTAAAGAAAGTTGAGCAGGGCTATGGAGAAAGATGTTACCAAATTCAGTTCAGCCTTGGACTAAGTGCATACTTTTGCTGTATAAGAATGGGTTTAAATATTTATTTTGCACAAGCCTAGTTTAGTCTGTAATTTGTAACTGGCATTAAAGTAAAAGCTGCAGTTTTTAAACTATGTAGTGTGACCTTTGAGCAAGTTTATTTTCAAGAGATACATTGAAAGAATAGCTTAACTAAAACCAGCTGAAACTTGATTATTAAGTGAGCGAGTTAAGCAGTGTCTTGGGAGCCTATATAACTACCCAGTTTAGGTGTGACCTAGACTACAATACCATAAGATGTAAGAACAGAATGAGGCCATTCAGCCCATTGAGTCTATTCCACCATTTGATCATTGCTGATATGCTTCTCAAATGCCTTCTCCCTGTAACCTTTGGTCCTCTTACTAATCAAAGAACCTATCCCTGTCTTACTACATTCAATGATTTGGCCTACATAGTCTTCTGCAGCAAAGAGTTCAACAGATTAACCACCCCCGGCTGAAGAAATTCCTCTTCATTTCTATTCCATGGGGTTGTCCCTTCACTCTGCAATCAAGCAGCTGCTGCTCAGCAATAACCTTCTCAATGATACTCAGTCTGGCTTCCACCAGGCCCACTCAGCCCCTGACCTCACAACAGCCTGGTTTCAAACTTGGACAGAGCAGCTGAATACTAGAGGTGAGACGAGAGTGACAACCCTTGACATTAGGCTGCATTCAACAAAGTGTTGTATGAAGGAACCCAAGAAAAATTGTATCAATGGGAAGCAGGGTCAAACTCTTTGTTGGTTAGGGTCATACCTGGCACATAGGAAGATGGTTTTGGGTGTTGGAGGTCAGTCATCTCAGCTCCAGGATATCTCTGCAGAGTAGTTCCTAGGCCTAACTATCTTTAGCTGCTTCGCCAATTATCCTCCCTCCATCATAAGGTCAGAACTGGAGATGGTCGCCAATCATTGAACAATGTTCAGCACCATTCGTGATTCCTCAGATACTGAAGCAGTCCATGTTCAAAGTAGATCATGATCTGGACAATATCCAGGCTCGGGATGATAAGCAGTAAGTAACATTAAGGCCACACAAATTTAACCAAATGTAACCATCACTGAACCCCCCCTCCCCCCCCGCTATCAACTTCCTCAGAGTTACCACTGACCAGAAACTCAACTGTACTAGCCATGGAGGTCAGAGGTTAGGAAAACTGCAGCAAGTCACTCCCCTCCTGACTCCCCAGAGCCTGTTCACCAGCTACATGACAAGTCATGAATGCAATGGAATACTACCCACTTGCATTAGGTGGGCACAGATCCAAACCACTCAAGAAGCTTGATATTATTCAGGACAAAGCAGCTCGCTTGATTGGCACCACATCCAAGGCATCCACTCCTTCCACCACAGAAACTCAATAGCAGCAGTGTGTACCAAATACAAGATGCACTATAGAAATTCACCAAAGAACCTTGGACACCACCTTCCAAGCCCACGATCGCTTCCATGTCAAAGAACAAGAGCAGCAGACACATGGGAACACCACCACCACCTGCAAGCTCCCCACTAAGGCAGTCACCATCCTGACCTGGAAATATATCATCGCTCCTTCACGTTCGCTGGGTCAAAATCCTGGTATTCACTCCCTTAAGAAATTATGGGTCAATCCACAGCACATGGACTGCAGTGATTCAAGAAGGAAGCGCACCACCACTTCTGTGCCTGCGTGGGTTTCCCCTGGGTCTCCAATATCCTCCCACAGTCCAAAGACGTGGGGGTTAAGGGGATTGGCCACAGGAAATGCAGGGTTACACACACTGGGGGTAGGTCTGGGTGGGATGCTCTTCAGAGGGGCGATGGGCCAAACTGCCTGCTACCACACTGTAGGGATTCCGTGATTTTCAAGGCCAATTGGGATTGGGTGTGGGGTGGGACAAATAAATTCTGGATTAGTGGTGCTGGAAGAGCACAGCACTTCAGGCAGCATCCAAGGAGCAGCGAAATCGATGTTTCGGGCAAAAGTCCTTCATCAGTCGATTTCGCTGCTCCTTGGATGCTGCCTGAACTGCTGTGCTCTTCCAGCACCACTAATCCAGAATCTGGTTTCCAGCATCTGCAGTCATTGTTTTTACCCTGGGGCAAATAAATGCAGGCCAGCGAGCAACACCACAAAGCTTAGGAGCTAAACTAAAAAGCAGAAGTGCCAATGTAATAATCAAGATTACCACCTCTGCCATGGGCAAACTGACAGGCCAAATAAAGTAAAGGACTTAAATGCATGGCTTAAGAGAGTGGTATGGTAGGAATGGGCTTCAGTTCATTGCACACTGGCACTAGTATGGTTCTGGTGGGATGGTATGCACTAGAAAGGTGTGCAGGACAGTGTCCTGGTAAATTGAATACTCGCTGTAAAGTGGATTTAAACAAACTTATCTTTTGGGCATGAGGCTGCGGATACATAAACTTACAAAGCAGCAGGATATGATGGCACTGCAGGGTAATTACAGTGAGACCAAGAGTGGAACTGGAAGGGAACAGTATACGAATGTAATAAGCAACAGCAAATTGGGTTGCACCGTGTGGCGGGTGGGGCTGTAAAAATGCAAAATTGGTTGCTCTTCAATTCAATGTGCTCAGAATTCAGACAAAATAAATGAATTAACAATACAAATATAGATAAATGAGTCAAATCTTATAGCTATTACAGAGACATGGTTACAACGAGATCAAAGCTGGAAGCTAAATATTCAGCAATATGTGACTGTTTAAAAGGACAGGCAGAGACGGTCGGATGGTGAGGTAGCTTTGTTAGTGTGAGATGGAATAAGTATAATAGCAAGAAATTATCTAGAATCAAAAGATGAGAGTACTCATTCAAATAGGAGTACAGGTATGAAACAAAAAAAGGGGAAGATGACACTGATGGGAGTCATCTTAATGTCTCCTATCAGTCACTGCTCTAGGACACAAAACAAAGGGTGATGTTAATCTTCATGCAGAATAGAAAAGTCAACTTAGCAGATGAAGCCACAAGGAAAGATTCCAGAACAGCTTTTCAGAACAAGATATTGTGCATCCAACCAGGGATCAGGCTATGTTGGATCTGGTAATATGCAACACAGGAGCCCCCAGGAAACAGTGACCATAACAAGACAAAATTTATCATTCAGTTTTGAGAGACAGGAATTTGGATTGAAAACAACTGTGCTGAGCTTAAATAGCGGTAATTACATATGGATGAGGTCAGAGTTGGCTGGAATAAACTGGGAAAGGAGTTTAGCAGAAAAGACAGATGAGGAACAATGGTAGACTATTTGAGAAAATAGCTTACAACTCACAGCAAAGGCATATACTCATGAGGTAAGAGGATTCTAGGAAGTTTACCAAGCAAATTAATATAGTTATCAAATTGAAAAAAAGTTCCACACAGCAAAGATTAGTCATAAGACAAATGAGTAGGAAAGTTTTAAATAGCCAAAGGATGACAAAAAAGGGAAACTAGAAGTAATATAAAAACAAAGAGCAAAAGCTTCTTTAAATATATAAGGAAGACAGTGGCCAAAGTAAACATAAACTGGGGAAATAATATTGAAGTAGAGGAACTGGCAGAGAATAAATACTTTGCATCAATCTTCACTGCACAGGACACAAATTGCATTCCATAAATATTAAACATTAACAGGCTAATGTGAGGGAAAGAGAGGAGGAGAAGGAAAAAAGTGAAAGGACTAATATAGCTAGACATCAACATGTCACTTGGACCTGATCTGATGTAAGCTGGGATTTTAAAAGTAGGTAGAGATGGTGGATACATTGATACATTTCCAAGAATCCCAGACAATTGGAAAAATGCCAATGTTACACCCTAATTCAAAAAAGACGACAAAAAAGGCCAGTTAGCTTAACATCTGGATTAAGGATTAGTTAATATTAAGAATGTAATGGCACAGCATTTAGAAACAGAACCTAATCAAGCAGAGCGAATATGGATTCAAGGAGGACAAATAATGTTGGACAAATTTATCAGATATTTGAGTAGGTAACAAACAAGTAGAATGAAGGAGAATTAGTCAATCTAAGATGTTTGGATTTCCAAAAATATTACATTACAATTGGCATGCTGGGCTGCGGTCTGGGGGACAAAAATCAGCCTGGGTCCTTGCTCCCAAGTAGCAGCTTATTTATACACTGAACAAACAAGCTTGGACATTTCAAGAGAATGTGTTCAAATCTCATTCTTACCAGTCTGATCATAAGAATTTGACTTAAAAAAATTAAAAGCTGGTACATGATCACAAAACCATCAAACTGTAGTAAAATTCTAACTGGCTCGCTCCTGCCTCTGAGCGAGATTCTTTCCCTTTATCTCAGTCTGCCACCCACGTGCCTCACCCCAATATGATTGACTACTGACTACACCATTCTATCAAAAACTTCTCAGAGCAACTGGAATGGACAATAAATGCCATTATTGCCAGTGACACACATTCCCTGAGGAATGAAACTTGCACTGTTGAGAATTTCCGAGTGGAATGCGCATCTCTGAATATCAGGGATGCATCCTTTGATGTCAAGGTGGCCAAACAGCAATACAACACTCAGTGCTATACCTTAATTGATTGATAGACAGTGCCCAATTAGGCAGATTAACAAAGGATGCTCAGCACTGGTGGATACAACACTCCTTCAATGAGTCACAATGAATGTAGAGGATTGATGGAAACCTTTTCCCGAGGCAGGAAATCATAGAGGGCCCAATGCTGCTACAACAGACTCAGCAAGGAGTGAAATGGTGCATAGTGCTGGTGAAACTATTCCATTAGCAATAAGGACCAAGGGCAGTGTAAGGTAATACTTATAACTGTATCAGTACAACAGGTTCTGAAACAATGGCAATTTACTGGATCACAGAAATGTCAAAGAACATTGATGTTTACAGAGAACCTGACATTTCAAAATCTGCTTTCGGATAACCACTATTTTTTTAAAAATGCACATATTTGGATTAGTCCGAACACAATAATTACATCTAAAAGAAATCATATTAAAGTGGTACTCTCACTCATAACAGAGAGCAAAAGTAAGAGACCTCACATTGGCCTCTGTCCTTGATATCACCTGACTTGTTAATGTTCAATCTCATGTGCAATTTAGAAATTTTGCCAACTTTTTCAACTACAAAGTAAATGATATATTACATTTGCAAAACAAAACCACAGCTTTTAGTCAAATGCCCTCTGCTAAAGAGTTATAGTCATAGAGATGTACAGCATGGAAACAGACTCTTGGGTCCAACTCATCCATGCCGACCAGATATCCCAACCCAATCTAGTCCCACCTGCCAGCACCCAGCCCATTTCCCTCCAAACCCTTCCTATTCATATACCCATCCAAATGCCTCTTAAATGTTGCAATTGTACCAGCCTCTACCACTTCCTCTGACAGCTCATTCCATACACGTACCACACACTGCGTGAAAATGTTGCCCCTTAGGTCTCTTTTATATCTTTCCCCTCTCACCCTAAACCTATGACCTCTAGTACTGGACCCCCACCCCCTCCTCCAGGGAAAAGAGTTTGTCTATTTATCCCATCAGTGCCCCTCAATTTTATAAACCTCTACAAGGTTGCCCCTCAGTCTCCGACGCTTCAGGGAAGACAGCCGTAGCCTATTCAATCTCTCCCTATAGCTTAAATCCTCCAACCCTGGAAACATTCTTGTAAATCTTTTCTGAACCCTTTCAAGTTTCGCAATATCTTTCCAATAGGAAGGAGACCAGAATTGCATGCAATATTACAATAGTGGCCACACCAATATCCTGTTCAGCTGCAACATGACCTCCCAACTCCTGTACTCAATACTCTGACCAATAAAGGAAAGCATACCAAACGCCTTCTTCACTATCCTATCTACCTGTGACTCCACTTTCAAGGAGCAATGAGCCTGCACTCCAAGGTCTCTTTGTTCAGGAACACCCCCTAGGACCTTACCAATGCATTAAAGTTTTGCACCATGAGTGAAATGGGAGCTAATCAGAATGAAGGTAAATATTGTAGGCCTTAAGCTTTCTTGCCAACACAAAAGCATTACACAATGAGTGGCTGTATCCCAATAATCAACAATCTCGCTTGATTTTAAAAGTCCATGGAGGAAGGAAAATCAGTAAATAAAGGAATAATTTTGAATAAAAAAGGTCTATAAAAGGAAGAAAAATTCTACTATCCACACAAATAGCATTCTATCAAGTCATTATACTATTATACTCATCTATCCAAAGACATTCACAATCAAAGCCTGCCCATTATTTACAAGACAGCATCACAAATCTATTGGAATACTCCCCACTTGCTTCAACAGCTCCATGCTATCTGTAACACAGCAGCCCTGTTCAACTGGCATCCATCACCTTCAAAATTCTTGACCATCGATGCATAGTGGCAGCAATCCACTGACAAGATGCATTGCAGTAACTCACCAAGACTTCTACAACTGACCTTCCAAAGCAACTGGAAGGTCAAAGACAGCATATATACGAGAACATTTCTACCTGTACATTTCTCTCCAGGCACATACCCTCCTGCCTTGGAACGTTATCATGTTCCTTCACTGTTACTGGATCGGAATCCTAGTACTTCCTCCCTGGTAGGACAGTAGACATACCTAAACCCACACAAACTGCAGTAGCTCAAGAAAATGACTCACCACCTTGCCAAAAGATAGAGATGGAAATTTAATAGTAGTCTACTGAATATTAGCCACACCATTTGAATTAAATAAAACCATGAGTTGTCTTCTAAGTAAAGAGATTTATCTATCCAGATTTATCCATGTACTCAATCTGTTCTGTGCAATACCTTGGGCAGATTCAACCACCTTGACATCCTTCTTTAGTTAGATTAGATTACTTACAGTGTGGAAACAGGCCCTTCAGCCCAACAAGTCCACACCAACCTTCTGAAGAGCAACCCATCCAAACCCCTTCCCCTACATTTACCCTTCAGACTCTCTGCCTGTATTCCTGATGAAGGGCTTTTGCCTGAAACGTCGATTTTCCTGCTCCTCGGATGCTGCCTGAACTGCTGTGCTTTTCCAGCACCATTCTAATCTAGACTCTGGTTGCCAGCATCTGCAGTCATTGTTTTTAACCTACCTTTCACCTAACACTATGGGCAATTCAGCACGGCCAATTCCTATAACAGGGATGCTACCCAAAGCATCAATGTGCCCAAACATTGATGAACTGGCAACCATGCAGGCATTACACTCAATGAGACCATTTAGCAAATCACCTCATTTTGGACAGTACTCCAGCCAGCCCCACGAGAATGTTTTCAGTACTTATCCCATTTTAGAAAATAAAAGTTTCTTTAAAACACCGTTACATAAAAGAGATTCGTCAATGTCGATTTTATACAAGAATGTGCTGTGCTCTTTCAGGGTTTCTTTACAGTTATAGTTTGATTTTAAAAATCCAAATGAAGCTTACAAAACGGCTTTAAACGAGACATGGAGTTGATGGAAGAGAGTTTAATAGTGACTACATTTAAAAGCTGTGACAGATTGGAGCAGGACCGGGGTCACCTTGCCGTCACCTTGGCGCCCCAGAAGCAGATTGCTGCCCTTAAACCCTGCCCTCCGCTCTCCCTTTACTTAGTTCGAAATGTTCAATTCTATTTTCACCGCCGCTCTCCCCCCCCCCCCCAAATAAAATCCCAAGCGGAGTGTACCCGGCAAATGAACTGGTTGCCATGGGGATGAAGCCACGGTTACGAATCGCGGCGTCGGGCCTGAGGTGGGGTTTTTTTTTTGTTTATTTTGAGGCAACGGTGGAGACGATTCGGTGTGTATCCGCCCCCCGCCACAACCGGCCACCGCCTCGCCGCCCCGGGTTATGTGAAAGGCCGCGCTGTGGTTACCTGGTGCCCGCGGACAAACAGGACGCGCGCCGCCATTTTGTTCACTGACAAAGATGTCGCTGCGTAACGACGTCACAGAGCCGCCCTTTATAAGCGACCGCTACAGGTCCTAACCGCTCAGTCACAAAAACATTGCTGACAATCGCTGATCCTTCTTCACCACAAATGAAACCATACGCCTCATTGAAACAAACAGATCACAAAAATGAAGTGATACCATGGCGATATTTTCGCTGAGTCAACTCCACGATTGGGTTTTGTTGAAATATTATCCTTATATGTCCTACCGGAAGTGACGATCGGCCACACAGCCCAAGTCCTCTCCGTCTTTTAAAATTTTATGGTTGGATTTTTCTTTGGACTGCTGTTGAGTTCCAATCGAATAAAGCTCCGGATGGTTGCACTGAAGTTTCATTTTGAAACAAAATCTGCAGGATAGACACGCTGGGGTTGGGGGGGTCAAAGGTTGAGCGGAAGTGACTCTCGGCGGCTCTGTGCGTGTGGCGGTTGGAATGAAAAATGGCGAAGCATCATCCAGATTTGATCTTCTGTAGGAAACAGGCCGGTGTGGGTATGTGAGGGAGGGGAACACACTTACACCGAGTGTGGGTAATATGGGGGGTCAGAATTAGCCAGAAAGGTCTCGTTGGGTTGGGGGAGGTACCACGTGGGAGAACCAGCCTTCAACCCCATTCCATCCTTCTCCTCCCGCCCCACTCGTCGCCGGTCTCCCACCACATCCCCTTCCTGATGAAAGGGCTTATGCCCGAAACGTTGATTCTCCTGCTCCTCGGATGGTGCGTGACCTGCTGTGATTTTTCCAGCACCACCCTCTCGACCCTTGTCCTCCACTTCCTCTGTGACCAGTGAATCATGGCGTTCTGGGTTGTCAGTTGGAGAGAAACTCTGGAAGTTGGTGGGAGGGAGGGCACAGAGAGCAGTGATCAGAAGGACCTGGGCCTTGTGTGCATTTTAAAGTCGACTGGGTAAACTAAAAGCAAAGTAGGCTGCTAGGCTTTATAAATAGAAGTAGCGAGCGCCAAAGAAGTGAATTTTCGTGAATCATGGTTCTGCTGAGTTAGGGAGTGTCTGCACTGAATCCTAGGAAGGATGTTTAAAAAAAGTCTTAAAATGAGGGAGCAAGTGAGATTTATTGTGATAGTCAAAAGAATAAGAGATTTGTATGGATGGGGTATGGACTTATTACCTGAGTCACCATGTTCTGAAAGTGTGGTGGAACCAGATTTAATGGCAGTGATAGTAAAACTGCGATACGTTGAATCCAAATGGATTGGTGCACTTAGAGCTTTGAAGTAGTCCCTATGTAACCTGAGTTGCCCACAAACCTGCTTTACTTCTGAAAACATGAAAATACAGTGAATATGGGAAAAAAAGTCATATTTTTCAGTTTGTTCATACTTTACTGTGGCCTGACCTCAGACAGTAAATCTTCAGGAATTAGATGTGGAAGATTGATGTAATATTTTTCTATATGTTGTGCTGCCTGTGGATAAGTGCAACACTGTTTATCTTACTATCAGTCTCTAAATGTATACATGATGGAGAGGGTGCCTGATTGTCAGATTGTTCTTCTCATCCTTCACAAAACTCAAAGAATCTCCAACTCTTTTGCAATGTCTACTTTTCATTTCTCACCACTGTTTTCCCCTTGCTGCATTAACTTCAATTTGTCTCCAATCAGCTGCATTTCTAACCATGGTTTAATCATGCTTGCAGCTTTTGAGCTCCAGCAAGGCCTAACTCCAATCCTGATTTGTTGAGACAGCCGAGCTGGATGAGTTCAACTGGTCCAGAAGTTCACCTTATTCCAGGCATCCTTCTGTTGAATTTCTGATCCTGATGGCAGGAATGAGTAACACTTTTGCCAAAACCTTAGTTTCTATAAGACCTAGGAGCAGTAATATGCCAGTTGACTCATCGAATCTGCTCTGTCATTCAATAAGGTGATGGTTGATCTGATAATCTTGAACTCCACTTTCTTGCCTTTTCCCTATAATCCTTGACTCCCTGTTTGATTAAAAATCTTTAAGTGTATTGAAGACCGAGATATAATGACCCAGATGTCATAGCTTTCTGCAGATTCACAACCCTCTGAGAGAAGTAATTCCTTCTTGTCTCTGTCCTAACTAGGTAATCCATAATTCTGAAATGCCCTGTAGTCCTGGACTCCTACAAGGGGAAACAAGCTCTCTGCATCTACCCTGTCAAGCCTCCTGAGAATCTTACCTTTCAATAAGGTTGCTTCTCACTCCACTGAGTGCAGGCCGAACTTTTTAAAATTCATTTACAGGATGAGGGCATCACTGGCTGCGCCAGCATTTATTGCCCATCCCCAGTTGCCCAGAGGGCTGTTAAGAGTTACCCACATTGCTGTGGGTCTGGAGTCACATGTAGGCCAGACCAGGTAAGGATGGTATTTTCCTTCCCTAAAGACATTAGTGAATTAGGTAGGCTTTTCCTGACAATCACCAATGGATTCCTGAATTCAAGTTTTACCATCTATCATGGCAGGGTTTGAACTCAGGTCTCTGGAACATTACCCGGGTCTTTGGATTAATAGTCTAGCAATAATATCACTAGACCATCCCTTCCCCTCACTCGATCTATCCTCATTAGAAAATTTCTCTATACCAGGGATCAACCAACAGAACTGATTTCACTACCATAAGACATAGGAGCGGAAGTAAGGCCATTCGGCCCATTGAGTCCACTCCGCCATTCAATCGTGGCTGATGGGCATTTCAACTCCACTTACCAGCATTCTCCCCATAGCCCTTAATTCCTTGTGACATCAAGAATTTATCAATTTCTGCCTTGAAGACATTTAGCATCCCAGCCTCCACTGCATTCCGCAGCAATGAATTCCAAAGGCCCACCACTCTCTGGCTGAAGAAATGTCTCTACATTTCTGTTCTGAATTTACCCCCTCTAATTCTAAGGCTGTGTCCACGGGTCCTCGTCTCCTCACCTAACAGAAACAATTTCCCAGCGTCCACCCTCTCCAAGCCATGTATTATCTTGTAAGTTTCTATTAGATCTCCCCTTAACCTTCTAAACTCCAATGAATACAATCCCAGGATCCTCAGCCGTTCCTCCTGTTAGACGTACCATTTCAGGGATCATCCGTGTGAATCTCCGCTGGACACGCTCCAGTGCCAATATGTCCCTCCTGAGGTGTGGGGCCCAAAACTGGACACCGTACTCCAAATGGGGCCTAACCAGAGCTTTATAAAGTCTCAGTAGCACAACGGTGCTTTTATATTCCAACCCTCTTGAGATAATTGACAACATTGCATTCACTTTCTTAATCACTGACTCAACCTGCATGTTTACCTTTAGAGAATCCTCGACTAGCACTCCCAGATCCCTCTGTACTTTGGCTTTACGAATTTTCTCACCATTTAGAAAGTAGTCCACGCTTGGATTCTTTTTTCCAAAGTGCAAGACCTCGCATTTGCTCACGTTGAATTCCATCAGCCATTTCCTGGACTACTCTCCCAAACTGTCTAGATCCTTCTGCAGCCTCCCCACTTCCTCAGTACTACCTGCCTGTCCACCTAACTTCAGCAAACTTCACGAGAATGCCCCCAGTCCCTTCATCCAGATCATTTAATATATAATGCGAATAGCTGCAGCCCCAACACTGAACCCTGCGGGACACCGCTTGTCACCAGCTGCCATTCCGAAAAAGAACCTTTTATCCCAACTCTCTGCCTCCTGATGAAGGGCTTTTGCCCGAAACGTCGATTTCGCTGCTCGTTGGATGCTGCCTGAACTGCTGTGCTCTTCCAGCACCACTAATCCAGTACTTCTGTCAGACAGCCAATCCTCCATCCATACCAGTAGCTCACCTCAAACACCATGGGCCCTCACCTTGCTCAGCAGCCTCCCGTGTGGCACCTTATCAAAGGCCTTTTGGAAGTCTAGGTAGACCACATCCACTGGGTTTCCCCGGTCTAACCTACTTGTCACCTCTACCAATATATCTTTCCTTCGGTAAAGGAGGCAAAACTCTTCACAATATTCTAGATGTGGTCTGATTATTGTCCTGTATAGTTTTAGCTAAAATCCCATATTTTTATTCCCCTTGAATTATTCAGATGTAATACGTTGGGACTTTGCTACATGAGAGAGAAACTGAACTAATTGGGTAGCTCTTTCAAAGAACCAAGCAAGCTCAATGACCTGATTGGCCTCCAATTGTACTGTATCATGCTAAACCCGATTTGACAGTATGATCTATAATTCCCTGCAGTCTCTTCATGGACCATAAATTCTCATCTAATTTAATAATGACTTGGCTGAAAGAAAAAAGGTTGAGTATCCAAGTTGTGCTAAGTTGGAATCTGGAATGCCCCCCTCCCAAACACCCACAAAAAAAGGCTATGAATATCGGAACACATCTGAATTTGAAAGAAACAAAGCCAAGGCAGAAAAATAAAGTGCAAACCACCAACAACCCAAACCAATGCTTGGGCAGTGTCTTAGGGTGGAAGGGATCAATCCTGTTCCCTAATGTTAACGTTCTTACCTTTTATTGTGGAATATTAAATCATCTTTTGGCATAATTAAAGTCCAATGGATTATAGATGCTGACAGTGATTATAAAATTGCAGCAGCGTGTGATCTGGAGGGAAGTATACAGTGCTACCCTCTAGAGGTCAGTGTGAGAACACTTATTCCTTATGATGTATGTTAGTGACTTGTTCTTGGGTATAAATGGCATAATATCAATGTTTGCAGCTGATGCAAAGCTTGGGAATGTTATAAACTTTGAGGAAGATGGTAAGAGACCTCAGGAGTCCTACCGCTGGTGAAGTGGACTGAGACATGGCAGATGAAATTCTGTTTGTGGGATGAGGAGAGGCAATATAAAACTGTTATTTCTGTTCTGTACCTGAAGATGGTTTTGTACACAAATAATAACCTTTACTACCAGTAGGGAAAGGAAGCAGGTCCCATATCCATCCAACACTGAGTAGGGATTGAACCCTATGCAATTGGCACCAATCTGGTCCACAACAGCACTCCAGGCAGCATCTGAGGAACAGGAGAATTGACGTTTCGGGCATAAGCCCTTCAGGAATGTGGCTGGTGTGCCAAACGGGCTGAGATAAAAGGTA
Source organism: Chiloscyllium punctatum (assembly GCF_047496795.1). Lineage (NCBI taxonomy): Eukaryota > Metazoa > Chordata > Chondrichthyes > Orectolobiformes > Hemiscylliidae > Chiloscyllium > Chiloscyllium punctatum. The sequence continues at coordinate 79,761,025 of NC_092756.1, read as the reverse complement.
GGGGGTGGGGGAATTTGGGGGACGGGTGCTGGGAATACAATAGGTGGAAGGAGGTGAGGGTGATAGGCCGGAGAGAGGGTGGGGGCGCGGAGAGGTCGGGAAGAAGATTGCAGGTCAAGAGGGCGGTGCTGAATCCGGGGGTTGGGACTGAGATAAGGTGGGGGGAGGGGAAATGAGGAAGCTGAAGAAATCTACATTCGTCCTGTGTGGTTGGAGGGTTCCTAGGCGGAAGATGAGGCGCTCTTCCTCCAGGCGTCGTGTGGCCAGGGTCTGGCGATGGATGAGGCCAAGGACCTGCATGTCATTGGCAGAGTGGGAGGGGGAGTTAAAGTGTTCAGCCACGGGGCGGTAGGGTTGGTTAGTGCGGGTGTCCCAGAGGTGTTCTCTGAAACGTTCCGCAAGTAGTCGGCCTGTCTCCCCAATATAGAGGAGGCCGCAGCGGATACAGTAAATGATGTGTGTGGAGGTGCAGGTGAGTTTGCGACGGATATGGAAGGATCCATTGGGGCCTTGGGGGGGAAGTGAGGGGGGATGTGTGGGCACAAGTTTTGAACTTCTTGCGGTTGCAGGAGAAGGTGCCGGGAGTGGAGGTTGGGTTGGTGGGGGGGTGTGGACCTGACGAGGGATTTGCGGAGGCCCCAATGGATCCTTCCATATCCTCCTTCCAAGGCCCCAATGGATCCTTCCATATCCTCTCCGCGACTCCCTCGTCAGGTCCACACCCCCCACCAATCCAACCTCCACTCCTGGCACCTTCCCCTACAACCGCAAGAAGTGCAACCACCCCCCACCACCTTTTATCTCAGCCCGCTTGGCAAACCAGCCTCATTCCTGAAGAAGGGCTTATGCCCGAAACATCAATTCGCCTGCTCCTCGGATGCTGCCTTGCCTGCTGTACTTTTCCAGCACCACACTTTTCAACTCTGGTCTCCAGCATCTGCAGTCCTCACTTTCTCCCACAACAGCAGTCCAGCCAACTGGTTCCCCAAAATCTCCAAGTTGCTGTTGTGCAACCTGCACTGTTACATTCGTGTTGTAGTTTCAAGCAATGAATACTGAAGCTAGATGCTCGAGGGAATCTCTCCTGTTCTTACTGCCTGCCGTTGGTGTGTGTTGTAGTTTGGTACTCATCCTGATACAAGCACACCTTCCTTGGCCTTTGAGTGCTGTTGTGGGATTTTGGCTGAGAGGCAAGGATGCTGGCCTCTGCACTACATGTCCCAATATGAACTAAATGGTACAATTGGTTGGGGGCAAAGAAATACCTGGAGATGCATTGGTGACAGAACAACATTATTTAGACAAGCATGTGGGAGCTCTTGGTGTTATTCATAAATGCAGAGAGTGCAAGAGCAAGGCAGTGCTGGAAAACCTTTGTTATACCCCTCATTTGGGATATTGTATACAGGTGGGTACCACACTATTGTCAAGGCCTTAGAGTACATGTAGAAGGTTATGTGGAAAAGCCGAGTCCATCTTGGAGCAGAGAAGGTTGGGAAGAATTAAGAGGTCTTCAAAATCACTTACCATCTTGCTAGTGAATAAGAGGTAACAATTCCCAGCAGCTGAGGGTTTGATAACGAAAGAACGTGGATTGTAGGCAAAAAAGAACAAGGTGACAAGCAGGTTTTTGTCTTGGGTAGTGAATCATTGTGATCTGAAATGCAGTCCTTTAAAGGCTGGGGAAGCAGATTCAATGATAACTTTCAAAAGGGAATTGGATCAATACTTGCTGACTGTGGAGGAGAAGCAGAAGACTGGAGCTAATCTGATTTCTCTTTCAAAGAAGTGGCTCAAGCTGGGTTGGCCATGGAGCAATTTCTGCTAAATAGTCATCATTGCCTTCATGTTTTTGTTATGATGTGAAGCCCCATGATCACGAGTTTCTGGCTTGTGTAGAGAGGGACATTGATAAATTGCAGTAACAGCTGCACCAGGACAGTCACTAAAGTTTGGAATAGCAAGTGTGTGATAAATTGGGAAAAAAATCTTTTATATATTGGAAATGCAATTAATACAAAATTATCAACATCCTGAAAGGTTCACTTCTTGCTGTAACCTTCAGAATTTTATTGATGACTCTTGTCTCCACTTATGCAGGTCAGAACTTGGTGTTGTGTTGAGTATAATATGAAATATATGCTTTGCTCATGTGTTCTCCAGTTCAGAGATATGTAAGGTTTTTGATTCTGACTAAGCAGGTTTGTATTGCAGAGCTACATATCAGGTTTAATTCATTGGCCTAGGTTTCCCTGAGCACTTTTGCTATGCAGTTAGTGCATCTCTAATTATTTGTTCAAGGCATGTTAGCTTTGCTGGAAAGGTCAAGGGCAATTTTGAGTGATGATAAATGTCAAAGAATTGAATCTCTGTGCTCTGTGTGGTCTAAGTGTACCCAGAGTGTGGATAAGAAGACAGGTCTTTACCCAACAACGGTAAATAAATGGCAACCTGGATCCAAGTCATACTGGTTTGTGACTTCAACAAGAACTGGCATGTGATAGTCTTTCCTTGCCTCTGCTGCCCATGTTTTTCTAAATGAGAGAGGTTGCAGGTTTGGAAGGTGCTGCTGAAGGAGCCTTGGTGAATTCGTCCAGTATGTCTAATAGATGTTGCACACTGCTGGATATCAAATAGTTCATTAGTGGCAAGAGGAGGACTTGAGTAACCTCCTATCTTGCTGCCCAAGGAACCATTGAACCCTTAGTGTGGAAGCAGGCTGTTTTGCTCATCAAGTCCACATCAACCCTCTGAACAGCATCCCATGCAGACCCATCCCTCTGTATAGCCCTGCATTTCTCATGGAATCCACCTAATCTCCACATTCCCGGACACTATGGACAATTTGACATGGTCAATCCACTTAACCTGCATGTTTTTGGACTGTGGGAGGAAACTGGAGCAGCCAGAGAAAAACCTGCTAACTACTGAGCCACTGTGCCCCTCCCCCCCCCCCCCCCCCCCCCCCCCCCCCCCCCAACTTGGCACACTGTCCTATATTCACTAAACCTGGGCTAGCCCACTGTTTTGAAGGTGATAGGGTAAGGGATATTACTGGGACCCTCCAATGATGCAAAGGAACAATAATTTAGAGTCAAATATTTAATCCATCATTTGTATTTGGTGAAGAATATATGAAGCAGATTTTTGTGACACTTGACAGCGTTTGTACTGAATTATTTCTTATTTTAAGGTTGCTGTCATTCAAGTTTTAAATAATGGCTCTTGTGCATGGCAGTAATGTGATTGTAGTTGATTAGTCTTTGAAACAAAATTTAAATTTGAGCTAATTTGAAACTGGAGAGCAAGAGTGACCAGTAACCAACACTTTGAATCTCTCCTCAGATATACAGTATAATGTTTTAATTGTGATGTCCAAACAGGGTCTGAATTTAGACAGTACTTCTCTTCACCTATAGAAGCAGCATTTTTGGTAAAAACTATAACCTGGCTTCACACAAGTACCAGTCTCAAGACTGTTTACATGTTGGATAAATCCCAGTCTTCCACCACCTTCACTGCAGCGTATTCTGTTGAGATTGCAGGTGTATATGGAGGAGTTTATCATTGGCTTGCCAGTCAGCTAAATTTTGAGTACATCCTCAATCTCACCACTGCAGAAGAATCGGGGCCAGTGTTCCCATTAATTTTGCAACGGTGTCAATTGGTAATGCTAGCAGGTTTTGATGTTCTGATGTAGATTTTTGTCACTGGTGGAATCCCAACAGGATTATCCAAGGAGTGAGAGAGAGAGTTGGAAATATACCATGGGCCTCTTTTGAGTTGGGTGCAAGTAACTGCAATTTAATATTATTTTCCTTGCTTTGTTCAACAATTGGGTAATAACTTGGACTATGTATTGCTATTTAGAGATATACAGCATAGAAACAGACCCTTCAGTCCAATCTGTCCATGCCGACCAGATATCCCAACCCAATCTAGTCCCACCTGCCAGCACCCGACCCATATCCCTCCAAACCCTTCCTATTCATATACCCATCCAAATGCCTCTTAAATGTTGCAATTGTACAAGCCTCCACCACATCCTCTGGCAGCGCATTCCATACACGTACCACCCTCTGCGTGAAAAAGTTGCCCCTTAGGTCTCGTTAATATCTTTCCCCGCTCACCCTAAACCTATGCCCTCTAGTTCTGGACTCCCCGACCCTAGGGAAAAGACCATGCCTATTTATCCTATCCATGTCCCTCATAATTTTGTAAACCTCTATAAGGTCACCCCTCAGCCTCTGACGCTCCAGGGAAAACAGCCCCAGCCTGTTCAGCCTCTTCCTGTAGCTCAGATCCTCCAACCCTGGCAACATCCTTGTAAATCTTTTCTGAACCCTTTCAAGTTTCACAACATCTTTGCGATAGGAAGGAGACCAGAATTGCACGCAATATTCAAACAGTGGCCTAACCAATGTCCTGTACAGTCGCAACATGACCTCCCAACTCCTGTACTCAATACTCTGACCAATAAAGGAAAGCATACCAAATGCCGCCTTCACTATCCTATCTACCTGCAACTCCACTTTCAAGGAGCTATGAACCTGCACTCCAAGGTCTTTTTGTTCAGCAACACTCCCTTGGACCTTACCATTAAGTGTATAAGTCCTGCTAAGATTTGCTTTCCCAAAATGCAGCACCTCGCATTTATCTGAATTAAACTCCATCTGCAACTTCTCAGCCCATTGACCCATCTGGTCCAGATCCTGTTGTAATCTGAGGTAACCCTCTTCCCTGTCCACTACACCTCCAATTTTGGTGTCATCTGCAAACTTACTAACTGTACCTTTTATGCTCGCATCCAAATCATTTATGTAAATGACAAAAAGTAGAGGGCCCAGCACCGATCCTTGTGGCACTCCACTGGTCACAGGCCTCCAGTCTAAAAAACAACCCTCCACCACCACCCTCTGTCTTCTACCTTTGAGCCAGTTCTGTATCCAAATGGCTAGTTCTCCCTGTATTACATGAGATCTAACCTCGCTAATGGGGAACCTTGTCAAATGTCTTACTGAAGTCCATATAGATCACATCTACTGCTCTGTGCTCATCAATCTTCTTTGTAACTTCTTCAAAAAACTCAATCAAGTTTGTGAGACATGATTTCCAACGCACAAAGCCATGTTGACTATCCCGAATCAGTCCTTGCCTTTCCAAATACATGTACATCCTGTCCCTCAGGATTCCCTCCAACAACTTGCCCACCACCGAGGTCAGGCTCACTGGTCTATCGTTCCCTGGCTTATCCTTACCACCATTCTTAAACAGTGGCACCACGTTTGCCAACCTCCAGTTTTCCGGCACCTCACCGGTGACTATCGATGATACAAATATCTCAGCAAGAGGCCCAGCAATCACTTCTCTAACTTCCCACAGAGTTCTTGGGCACACCCGATCAGGTCCTGGGGATTTATCCACCTTTAAACGTTTCAAGATATCCAGCACTTCCTCCTCTGTAATCTGGACATTTTGCAAGATGTCACCATCTATTTCCCTACCGTCTATATCTTCCATATTCTTTTCCACAGTAAATACTGATGCAAAATATTCATTTAGTATCTCCCCCATTTTCTGTGGCTCCACACAAAGGCCACCTTGCTGATCTTTGAGGGGCCCTATTCTCTCCCTAGTTACCCTTTTGTCCTTAATATATTTGTAAAACCCCTTTGGATTCTCCTTTAATTCTATTTTCCAAAGCTATCTCATGTCCCCGTTTTTCCTTCCTGATTTCCCTCTTAAGTATACCCCTACTTTCTTTGTACTCTTCTAAGGATTCACTCGATCTGTCCTGTCTGTTCCTGACACATGCTTCCTTCTTTTTCTTAACCAAACCCTCAATTTCTTTCATCATCCAGCCTTCCCTTTCATCCTGACAGGAATATATTTCTCTGGATTCTTGTTATCTCATTTCTGAAGGCTTCCCATTTTCCAGCCGTCCCTTTACCTGCGAACATCTGCCCCAATCAGCTTTTGAAAGTTCTTGCCTAATATAGTCAAAATTAGCCTTTCTCCAATTTAGAACTTCAACTTTTAGATCTGGTCTATCCTTTTCCATCACTATTTTAAATCTAATAGAATTATGGTCGCTGGCCCCCAAGTGCTCCCCCACTGACACCTCAGTCACCTGCCCTGCCTTATTTCCCAAGAGTAGGTCAAGTTTTGCACCTTCTCTAGTAGGTACATCCACACGCTGAATCAGAAAGTTGTCTTGTACACACAAAGAAATAGTTCTTGTGCAGGAAGAGTAGAAAAGCAACATATGGTTTAAACAGAGTTTGCAGAACTTGAAGACACAGGGGGGATTTGGGGCCCTGGTACATGACCCTGAGAAAGCTAGTATGCAGGTACAGCAAGTGATTTGGGAAAAGAAAAGGAATGTCATATTTCAAGGGACCTAGAGTACTAAAGTTTTAATGAGTTGTATGAGGCGATGGTAAGATCGCACTGAGAGTACTGTGTACAATTTTGGTCATCACATTTAAAAATTGCATACTTGCCTTAGAAGCATCCAAAGAAGGTTCACTGGAATGCCTGGAATGGGACAACTGTCTTAATTAGAAAGATTGGACAGATTGGGTGTGTATTCATTGGTACCTCAAAGAATCGTAATCGTATGAAACATAAGATCTCAAGAGAACTTGACAGAGTAAATGCAGAAAGAATGTTTCTCCTTGTAAGACAAGAGAGATGAGAACTAAGGGAGCAGTATAAAAATAGGTTTCCCATTGAGGATGGCGATGAGAATTTTTTTTGTGTTTTGGAGTGTGGAATTCTCTCCCTCCAGAGGGTGGTAGAAGCAAGGTCAATTAATAAATATTTTATACGGGAGAGGTAACTATATATTTTATTGATAAGGGAGTCAAAACGTGTCGTGAGTTCAGGCCTACATTCCATCCCATTTTTTTCTCTTGTAGATGAAATTTCAAGGTCCATGAATTGTACTGACTTCTGAAACTGCAAGTCAGTGCTGAGAACGGCATTGCTAAACCAATCAGTCAACATGAGCCTAGAGGAAACATCAGTTGACTCCAAAGATGTGCAGGAGAAAGTGAGGACAGCAGATGCTGGAGATCAGAGCTGAAAATGTGTTGCTGGAAAAGCGCAGTGCTTTTCCAGCAACACATTTTCAGCTCCAAAGATGTGCAGCTCAGTTGGATTTGCCATGCTAAATTGCCACAGTGTTCAGGGATGTGCAGGCTTGGGGGTTGGCCATGGGAAATGCAGGGATACAGGGATAGAGTAAAGGGGGTGGGTCTGAGTGGGATGGTCTTTGAGGGGTCAGTATGTACCAAATAGCCTGCTTCTACACTGCAAGGATTCTATGAGACGCTTAACACCAGTCATCCATGATCTTATTAAGGAGACAAATGACCATGCTCGAATATCAAAGGTCAATCCTTGACCAGTACAAATCAGGGCAGGACTTAATGGGACACCTAATGGTGAGATCCTGGGGGTGTTGCCGAACAGAGACCTTGGGGTGCAGGTTCATAGTTCCTTGAAGGTGGAATCACAGGTAGACAATGTAATGAAGGCGGTGTTTGGTATGCACTTGCCTTTATTGGTCAGAGTCAAGACAGTGGTGCTGGAAACGCACAGCAGTTGAGGCAGCATCCTCAATCAACATTTCTGGCGTAAACCCTTCATCAGGAATGAGGCTTGGTGGGGGGGGAGGGGGGAAGCTGAGAGGTAAATGGGAGGGTGTGGTTGGATGGGAGAAGAAGGTGGCTTGGAATGCAATAGGTAGATGAAGGTAGGGATGAAAGTAATAGGTCAGAAGGAAGGTGGAGCAGATAGGTGGTAAGAAAGATGGACAGGTAGGACAGTTCAATAGGGTGGTGCCGAGTTGGAGGGTTGGATCTGGGATAAGGTGGAGGGGAAATGGGGAAAAAAAACTGGTGACATCCACATTGATCCCATGTGGTTGCAGGGTCCCGAGGCGGAAGATGAGGTGTTCTTCCTCCAGGTGTCAGGTGGTTAGGGATTGACAATGGAGGAGGCCCAAGACCTGTATGTCCTTGGTGGAGTGGGGGGAGGAGGTGTTGAAATGTTCAGCCACAGGGTGCTGGGATTGGTTGGTGTGGGTGTCCCAGAGACGTTCTCTGAAATGATCCACACGTTGGTGTCCTGTCTCCCCAATGTAGAGGAGACCACAATGGATGCAACGAATACAGCAGGTGACATGTTATCCACCACTTCCTGCACCTTTGCCCCTGAACCCCACCCCTCCAATTGCAGCAAGGACAGATTCCTCTCCTCCGCGCCCAGTCCTAACCTTCCACCCCATCAACTTCCAGATAAATCACATCATTTTCTGCCACCTGGATATATATTTCCACCTCCCCACCCCTATCTGCATTTGAGAGACAGGTCCCTCTGCGACTCCCTTGTCAGATCCATGCCCCCCCCCTCCACCAGCCTACACACCACTCTTGGCACCTTCCCCTGCCAATGCAAGAAGTGCAAAACTGTACCCACACCTTCCCCCTTACCTCCATCCAAGGCCCCAAAAGATCCTTCCCCATCCGACAGAAATTTACATGTTCTTCAACACACATCATCTACTGCATCCATTGCACCTCTCCACTGGGGAAACAAGATGCCACCATGCAGATCATTTCAGAGAACATCTCTGGGACACCTGCACCAACCAACTCCACCACCCCATGGCCGAATACTTCAACTCCCCCTCCCACTTCACCAAGAACACACAAGTCCTGAGCTGCCTCCATTACTGATCCCTAACCATCCAGCCTGGAGGAAGAGCCCCTCCCCTTCCACCTTGGGATCCTGCAACCACACTGGATCAATGGGGATTTCACCAGTCTGCTCACTTCCCCAGCCCCACTTTATCCCAGTCGCAAGCCTCCAACACCTCTCTGCCCTCTTGACCTGACCATGTCTCTTCCCACCTTTCTGCTCCACCCTCCTCACCAAACTCTCACAGTGTTCCCCTCACCTTCATCGACCTATCACATTCCCAGTGAACTTCGCCCCAGCCCCACCCCCGTTTATCTTTCAACACCCTGGCCCCCAAGCGTCATTCCTGATGAAGAGCTTGTGCCGGAAATATCAATTCTCCTGCTCCTCGGATGCTCCCGGACCTGCTGTGCTTTTCCAGCACCACACTCTTGACTCTGATCTCCAGCATCTGCTGTCCTCACTTTCTTACCTTTTATTGATCAGAACATTGAGTTACAGGAGTTGGGAGATCAAGCTGCGGCTGCATAGGACATTGGTTCAGCCACTTTTGGAATATTGCGTTCAATTCTTGTCTCCCTGCGACAGAAAAGATTTTGTGCAACTTGAAAGAGTTCAGTCAAGATTTGCAAGGATGTTGCCAGGTTTGGAGGTTTTGAGCTACAGGGAGATGCTGAATAGGTTGTGGCTGTTTTCCCTGCAGGGGTGACCTTTTGAGGTTTATAAAATTGGGAGGAGAATGGATGGGGTGAATAGTTAAGGTCTTTTCCCTGGGGTGGGGTAGTCCAGAACTACAGGGCAGAGGCTTAAGGTGAGATGGAAAAGGTTTAAAAGGGACCTAAGGGGCAACATTTCCACGCAGAGGGTGGTGCATGTGTGGAATGAGCTGCCAGAGGAAGTGATGGAGGCTGGTACAATGACAACATTTAAAAGGCATCTGGATGGGTATATGAAAAGGAAGGAATTAGAGGGATATGGACCAAATGCTGGCAATTGGGACTAGATTAATTTAAGATATCTGGTGAACATGGACGAGTTGTTCCAAAGGGTCTGTTTCTATACTGTACAGCTCCATGACTTAAGGTCATTCCATTTTCCAAGGCTCTGGGTAGGAGCAGTGGGGTGGGGCTAATTGGATAGTTCTTACAAAGACCTTCATTGGCATGATGGGCTGAATGTCTTGTGTTGCATCATCCCCAGGGGTAGGTTGAGTCATTGCTGCCTTCGCAGTTTTCTTGGAATGCAATGTACTTGTACTTTGTTCTTTGGGTTCTGGTGGAACGAATAATTAACACGTTGTCCTTGTGCACCATTTGGAACAGTGACTGTCAAGGAGAAAATGGAGATGCTTTCTTCAGTGGGTGTCTCTCTCTTTGCTGGGAAGTGAACAATTCTTAATGAGCTTGCTTCCCTGCAAGCAGTAACTTTTATCTAGTCTGCCACTCTTTATAAAACCATGTTATGTAGCGTGTGTTTTGAACGGTTTTGCTCATTAAATAAACTGATGAAAATTAGATGCCGAGCCAAAGGAGGCAATAAGATGGTTAACTAATAGCTTGTTGGAAGAACTGGGTTTTTAGAGTGTTGCAGGATGGCTAAACTTTTCTGGGATGGAGTTGTAAAATGCAAGACAGCTGAAAGCACAGGTGCTGACTTTGATGTGAAGCAGAAGGGATACACTAAGAGGCAAAAGCAATGGAGATCTGGGAATTGTGGGGCTGGAAGAGTAATGGAGGGATTTAATTGGTGGAAACTTCTATCACCTTTCTGTGCCCAGTCTTATTTTAGAAGCATTTAGCCAACTTTAGAGTTAAATCTCTGCCATTCTAATGGAATGGACCCCAGTGTTATAGTGAATGGCAGAAATTTTCCCCAGGGTAAGGTGTTCCATTTGTATTTTAACTTCTCTTACATCAGTGATCTATATGTAACATAGCATGGGATAAACTTTCTACATGAGTTGTCACCATCAGTTACATAAGCAAATAGAAACAAGGAAGGAAGGAGACCAAATCCTAAGGTTGAGACAGAACAACCCAATGTGACTGTCCTTCCAACTGTGGCCTTTTCAGAATAACACTGACGATAGTACCGGGGCAAGAAAAATCTTAAGATAGTTGGAATTGAAGAGTGAGAGAGTTTGGGTTTTAGCAATCAAACTTGAGTGGCATGAGGGATAGGGAGGAAAGAGGGTGTGGAGCCAAGCCAGTATTTATCATCTCTGGCAACCATCTAATAAAACTGCATTTAGTTCTTGTGCCTCGTGTAACGTGGCTGGGAGTTAAACTGCAGTGAGGCAGCTTCCATTGTTCCATTTGAAGGCTGCAACTTTTCAGAATGGGTTAAGGAACCTGGAGGTAATTACAGTTTGTGGTGAGAGTTCAGCTGATAGCTTGGCTCCACACCCTCTTTCCTCCCTATCCCTCATGCCACTCAAGCTTGATTGCTAAAACCCAAACTCTCTCACTCTTCAATTCCAACTATCTTAAGATTTTTCTTGCCCCGGTACTATCGTCAGTGTTATTCTGAAAAGGCCACAGTTGGAAGGACAGTCACATTGTGTTGTTCTGTCTCAACCTTAGGATTTGGTCTCCTTCCTTCCTTGTTTCTATTTGCTTATGTAACTGATGGTGACAACTCATGTAGAAAGTTTATCCCATGCTATGTTACATATAGATCACTGATGTAAGAGAAGTTAAAATACAAATGGAACACCTTACCCTGGGGAAAATTTCTGCCATTCACGATTTGCATTGATGTAAATAAGTGCAGAGTAGGAATATTCTCTCTTCACTCCCTGCATACTCCCTCAGTTGCCTGACTGAACTTGTATCCTCGAGAAAATGTCCCTGATACATTTCTCTAACAGTCTTGCCAAAAGAAAATACAATTATATTGCCAAGTGCTTATCACTATCTGACTTGACTTATTTTTTTCCCTTTCTTTTGCAGCTATTGGGCGATTGTGTGAGAAATGTAAGTATTTTTGTGCCTTGATTTTCTTTTTTTTTTGTTACCATTTTTCTTTTTTTTTTGCAGTCTGCTGTTCCTCTGCATGTTTTTGCCTAATTGGACACGTTGGCAAGTGGGTGACTCGGTCTTTATGGCTCCTAATGAGTTTGTTTCTCAAACTGCAGGAGAGGACAAAGTGCGTGGAAAGCAAAAGGCACAGCTTCACGTTCCAGGTCGCTGATCTGGCATAAACCTGCTGAAAGTTTATGACAGTCATCGGTGACCCAAATCATGAGCTGTTAACAGTTAGGTCTGTTTTTAAAAAAAAAGTTAAAATTCTCTTATCAAGAGAATAATAGAAAACAATCTAATGAGTCTCATTATTGGTTCATTACCCCCTTCATAGAAAAATGTACTGTATTCGTTTTGAATGTGGCAAATGTCTGTGGGGTGTGGGAAGATTTCCAACATATCCTGAGGGAATGAAATGTGCTGATGTGTTGCTTTTTAATGAATGGGTCAGATTTTACAGCCACAGAAACACTTAGATACTCTCAAATACACTGTATTTAATTATCTTTCCAACTCCCCCTTATCACAACCAAAAGTCCCAGCTTTCAAAAATAAAAGCCCTAAACATTGTGGCTGTTCTCAGTGTTCCCATCGCTTCAGTCCCCAGGCAGCCCTATCCTTTGTCCCTACTGTGTTTTTTGTTCAAGGAACTTACGTTACACTGTACACCAGGTCTGGCATTGCATCTTTTCTAAAGGCCACTGTACAATTTGCCTAGCCCTGTTTGTAATGTCTTAATCCTCTGCCCCCGTTTCCTATGTTCTTACCCTGCATCCCCCCTCGTTTCCCTAAATAATGGGATAGAGTTGATGTAAAGAAAGGTAGAGAATCCAGCACCAAAGCAATTGGAAAGTGGGCAAGAAGCAGAGGAGCAATTGCAAGAAGAGATTTATTAATGTAACTGGCTCCATAATACAATCTGTCTCTTGTGATCTTCACCATGCTCTTCCTACAGTGTTGCTGTCTGAAACTCTCTTGCTGTATTTGTTTGCTAGCAGCTTGAGTTTTACAGTTCATAAATTCCAATAGTCCAAATTTTTAGTACCCATACCCTAGATTATACAGAGTCCGGTTTTACCTGTTGCTCTTTTGTTTATCGCCCACAATGCCCATATTCCTCCCTGTTGATGTCAAGGTCCTCATTCTTGGTTCCACATTTATTTCTATCTTTTTCTTTCGCTCTTGCTCTCTCTGTCTCATCTCCCTTTGCCTTTTCCTATTGATGAGGTGAAAATGAAGAAACATTTCATACGGCTGTTACCTTGGAACTGTTTTTCTCCTTGCCAAATTATTTTGGTATTGTAGTCGCTTTCTTGGTGTTGACTCTCAAGGGCACTTAAGATAATGAATGCAGGTGCAACCAGTGATGGCCACATCTCAAGAATAAGGATGTTTTGGGGGACAGGATAAAAAAGAAATAGGGCACATAAGCAAGGAGCAAAGAATTTAGTCAGTGAGGGGCACTTAATAGTCAGCTTTGAGCTAGGCATTCATAAGCTGTGATGACTTCTAACACAGTCAGTGACAGGAACTCTTGAAAACACTGCCGTTCTCAGGCTTGCTCCTCAATCTCTGGTCTCTTGTGCATCCTCCATGACCCTTCTCTACCATAAGTAGCAGTACTCTAATCGAAAGGCCTAGCTGCCCTGTCCCTCCCCTTTGTTTCATCATGCAGCAACTTCAAAACCTACGTGCTTTACTGTGCTCGTATCTGCCTTCCCTAACACTTCCTAATGTTGATGTCGTCTCAGCATTTGCCCTGCAAAGCCCCCTCTGCATCTTCATATGTTCCTCTTTCTCTTCACCCTCCCAACCTTGTACCCCTTGCTTCAGTAAAACATTGTCTGCTTTTATTAACATTTTTTACTAAAAGTAAATCATTTCTTTTGCATGATTTTGTGCATCCAGGTTTTCCTGAGTTGATTTATTAAAATGTTTTTTTTTTTAAAAGTGCCCTAATCCAATGCTGCTTCACTACCTCTGCTTGAATGAAGTCCTATTAAAAAAAAATATTCCATTCATTCTTTATTTATGGTATTAATTACATTTTTTGGATAACGTGTATGTGCTCTTTTAGCTGAGGCTGCAAACAGCTGAGTTTGCTCAACATTTTCTTCCCCCTCCCACAGGGAGTTACAACTCGAGCTGAAACTTGGTACTGCACTTTTTTTTTTAAAACCATCGTCAAGTCCTGTTACTTATTTCTCAGGGATAAACAAATGACTGGGACTGTACAGTTAATGTTTCGAAATAAAATAGCACAGGATGATTACTTATTTACGATTGCTACTTTCAACTGTCTGTGGAGTGTCCTTATCTATCATTCCTCTTGGTGTGTTTTGGCATTGTCATGGGACTTCACTATAGGCTCCTTTTTGATTCCTGTTATCTACCTGCCACCTGTCTGGCCCGTGTCACTTCCAATTGAAATTGTACTGATAGCTCATTGCTTGAGTGGGGGAGGGGCAGGAAATTGCAATTGAACACTGACAGCCGATGAATAGGAAGCGCTGTGGCAGATGAACCTCAAATTGGACAAGTGTGAGATTACCTGCTTTGAAGCTTAAAAGATCAAGCAGAATGTTTTCTGAAAGCTGATTCGGGAGCCCAGCAAACATCATTTAATACTTGCATTTACAGAGAAAATAGGCACAGGAATAGGCCATTTGGCCCTTCGAGCCTGCACCTCTGTCCAATACGATCATGGCTAATCATGCAACTTCAGTATCCCACTCCCACTTTGTCTCCGTACCCCTTGATTCCCTTAGCCACATCTAGCTTCCTCTTGAATGTATCTAACAAATTGGGCCCAGCAGCTTTTTGATCAGATTTCCCTACCGTGTGGGAATAGGCCATTCGGCCCAACAGGTCCACACCAAACCTCCGAAGAGTAATCCACCCAGACCCATTTCCCTCTGACTAAAACACCTAACGCTATGGGAACTTTAGCATGGCCAATTCACCTGACCTGCACATCTTTCAATTTGTGGAGGAAACCAGAGCACCTAGAGGAGACCCACGCAGACACTGGGAGAATGTGCAAACTCTACACAGACAGTTACCCAAGGCTTGAATCGAATCTGGGTCACTATGAGGCAGCAATGCTAACCGCTGAGTCACTGTGCCACCCTCTTTGTGGTCAAGAATTCCACAGGTTTGTTTGGCAGATCCCTAATGTAAGTTAGAAAGCTAGTGTGCCATGGCCTTTATTTCCAGAGGTCACTGGATCACACTGGGACGATGTTGTACTGAACGTTAGTCAGGCTCGGGGAGACAACTTAAATAGTGATTATTTTACTGGTCTAGCAATCCAGAGGCACAGAGTAATGCTCTGGCAGACCTGGGTTCAAATTCCACAACAGCAGCTGCTGGATTTTACATTCAATCAATAAGGGATGTAAAGCCAGCCATCTGTATTGGTGAATGAAATGACCATTGTACCATAAATGCCTATCAGGTTCATTGTCCTTCAGAGAAGGAAATCTGCCATCCTTACCCAGTCTAGCCTGGATGTGACATCAGACCAATGTGGTTGACTGTTAATTGACTATGACAACTTCAGAGGGCAAGAGTTAAAGGGGGAGAAAAATGATTTGCCATACTGCATTCAGTTTTTGGCAACAGGAAGGGTATAGTGGCTTTGGCGATGATGCATCACATTCAGACCAGAATGATAGAAGCCAAGAGTGTCTAATTATGAGAACAGATTGGGTAAGGTTGGCTTTTAATCTTCTGAGTATCAGACAGTCGATGTTTTAAACATGAAAATCATTTTTGGAGAATAAATTGAGAGAAACTGCTTCCTCTGACAGAGAAACTAAGAATGAGGCAAAGCACTTTTGAAATTAAAGCTGGACCATTTTAAGAGGGGAATCCAGAAGTGCTTTTCATTGCAAGACCAATAGAAATATGGAATGTCCGACCTCAGACATAAATACTGGGTCAATTGAAGAGTGCACAACTGAGACTGAGAGGTGAGGTATCAGATTATGGACTTGTGGTTCAGAATGGCATTAATTTTTTTTAAATGGTGAAGCAAGACTGGAAAGACCATGCTGGGAAATTGTGAGGGACATACTGGAAGTTTTGTAACAGTCAAATTGGAGTAAGTAATTTATGTTAAGTTTGGGCCAACACTTAATGTTTCATTGTCCTTCAGCTAAACGTCGAAGAGACTCAATCCACCCTGTTCGATTATTTAGCTGAATGTTGAAAACTTTACTGATCAATTTTTAACTAAATAGGATGCTACCATGAAATAGTGGCCAAATGTCATCAATCAATAGCACACACAATAGGGCGTGGTTGTGTTGATAATAGATAATTGATATAATACTCATGGTATATCCACACTGAATTACTTTGTACTTGAAAAGTAAGGTTGTGCTGTGTAGCTGCAAGTCTTTTTCTTTGGACCCAAGTTGCATTTTGTGAGATTGATTGACTGACTGATGCTTCTTGCCAAGTGTTGTCCCATAGGAAGTGGCACGTTCTCCGGTACATTACTGAAGTGATTGTACCAAGTAATCTTGACTGTTGGCATGAGTGCAAAAAGCCACAGCTCAACCTGGCCCATATCTTCGTACCTGCTTATCAGTGCGCACAGATGCACAATCCTGGTTCGTGGCATTGAGATTGAGAGTTAGCATTCTATTACTGCTGTCACTGTGACTAAAGATCATTGCTGCATTGTAATTGGATTTATTTAATGTACTGATTGAACCAATTTCAGCCTTCAAGTGAAGCAGTGTCTTTTGAATTTGTATTGCTATTATAAATTCCTGTGCCCATATCTGTAAGAATATTTTTGAGTGAGCTAGTTCATGGCACCCTCCCATCTCTGCTGCAGTGATTCCATGTGACAGAGATGACACTGACAGGGTTTACAGCTGAATTTATAGTACCGCGAGTGGACAGTTAGTAGATGCACACACTTTTGAAATCCTATAGGTTATAGCAAAAATCTAATTTGTTCTTGTACAGACTATCTTAATGTGTGGTTGTTTTCTATCACCAGATAACTGTCGTTTGTGATTTTTTTAAAAATGTTATTCATGGGTTGTGGGTGTTGCTGGCTAAACTGGGATTCATGCTGATCCGTAATTCTTCTTTAGAAGATGATAATGAGCTGCCATCTTGAAAAACTGCAGTCATGTGATCGAGGTACACCTAGAGTGCTGTTCTGAAGGGAGTTCTGGGACTTTGGCCCATTGACAGTGAAGTAATGGCAACCTACTTCCAATGTGTGTGGTTAAGGGGGAAACATGCAGGTGGTCCCTTATGTCTCTTACCCTAGTCTTGGATTTGGAAGGTGCTGTCTAAGGGTTCTTTATGAGATGTTACAAATGTTATGAAACTCTCAGTTAGCACATGGGTGCAGCAGCTACTCGGGAAGGTTAATGGAATGTTGGCCCTTATTTTAAGGGAGTTGGAGTATAATGAGGAAAGTCTCACTGCATATGTACGAGGGGCAGGTGAGACCACATCTGGAGTAGTATGAGCAGTTTGGTCCGTTTTATTTAAGTTAAAATATTGTTTTTGTTGGAGGTAGTTCAGAGAAGGTTCATTTAGGATGATCCCTGGTGTGAAGGGATTGTCTTCTAAGCAAGAGTTGAACAGATTGCAACTTGACTCATGGCAGTTTAGAAGAATGAGAGGTGATCTCATTGAAACATGTAGCCATTTCTCTGTATCTGCGAGGGCTACATTCCTGAGAATCTTTGCAAATAACAAAATTTAAGATGCGGAGCTTATTTAAAGGTATGTTAAAAATCACAGGTATGTGATTTTTGTTTCTTATGTTTTAACGCAGATAGGCAAATTTGTGATTTTTGAGGATGCAGCAGATTTACTGTTTAGGATTCTTTAGGGGCTTCACAGAGTAATTGTTGAGAGGATGTTACCCCTCATGGGAGAGTCTAGAATCACAGGGCATAGTCTTAGAATAAAGGTGCACCAGTTCAAGACTGAACTGAAGAATTTTCTTGAGGTTTGATGGTCTTTGGAACTCATTGCCATGGAGTCAGAGTCTAGATTAGATTAGATTCCCCTACAGTGTGGAAACAGGCCCTTCAGCCCAACAAATCCACACCGACTCTTCGAAGAGTAACCCACCCAGACCCATTTCCCTCTGACTAATGCACCTACTGCTATGGGCAATTTAGAATGGCCAATTCACCTAACCTGCACATCTTTGGACTGTGGGAGGAAACCGGAGCACCTGAGGAAACCCACGCAGACACTGGGAGAACGTGCAAACTCCACACAGTCAGTTGCCCGAGGTCGGAATTGAACCTGGGTCCCTGGTGCTGTGAGGCAGCAGTGCTCACCACTGAGCCACTGTGCTGTCCTTTTGTGCATTTAAGGCTTATGCAGCTCGACCCTTGGGTTAGATAGAGGGTTAAGGAGTACGACCAGAAAAGTAGACGAGAGTTGTCAGAACGACAATGATCCTATTGAATGGTGGAGCAGGCTCAGGAACTCCTGGTCCTGTAGTGTATCTTGGAGATGGTGTTCACTGCATGTCGGTGGTGGAGAGTGGGAATGTTCAAGATTTTAGATGAGGTGCCAATCAAATGAGCTGCTTTGTCCAAATCTTGTCAAGCTTGGAGTATTGTTGAATGTGTAGTCAACCAGGCAAGTGGACAGTATTCCAGGTGTGTGTTTTTTGATGAGGACACAAGGGTTAATGATCTGCTTTTCTTTGAATTACAATTGAAAAGACAATATCTGTGTACAACTACAGTAGTCCCCCGTACCCATGGGGATATGTTCAAAGACCTACCACAGAAGCCAGAAACCATGGATAGGAGCAAACCCATTCATTTAAATGGGAAATTTACCTTCCCAGCAGCCCCTGGTCCCTGGTTCTAGAATGTTCCCTGTCATATGTTCGGGCTATGGTAAACCACAGGTAAGTGAAACTGCAGTAACAGCACTCACAGATATGGGGGGGGGGGTCACCCTGTATACTGTTATTTTACACCAGTGCACCCTTCATTTTTACTTGTCCCATACTGTGGAACTCCATCCCTCTGTCTTCCTCTCCTGTTTTAAGATATTCCTGAAAACTAACATCTTTCACTGAATTTTTATTCAGTGTGACTTAGAGGGTAGTGCTCTTAGCATCAAGTCAGGAAGATGTGGCTTCAAATTCCACTCTGGGACCTAAGTATGCAAGTCAAAAGTTGACATTCTAATGGCTTTGCTGAGAGTGTGCTTCACAGTTGGGGTACTGTCTTTTGGTGAGATGTTAAACTGCAGTGCTATCTTCGCTCTTGGGTGAATGTAAAAGATCTCCCATTTGGAAGAAGAATGGGGGTTATTCACCCTGTGTCCACATCAGTATGAATCCCTTCGTATTACAAAAACAGATTATCTGATCATTTATCACGTCGCTATTTGTGGGATCTTACTGTGAGCTAATTGACTGCTACATTTCCTAGATTACAGCAGCGTATACACTTCAAAGAGTACTTCATTTAGTGTAAAGTGCTTTGGGGTATCCTGTCGTCATCAAAGACCTATATGAATGCAATTCATTTCCTCATGCCTTTGATCATCTGCACTAATCTCTAATGAAGCCTAATGTTGCATTTAATCTGAACATTTCTTGAAGCATAATGAGAAGCTTTACTATGCTGTCGAACACTTTCCCATAGCTGGTAACTTCATGCCGTTCCTGGTAGCATCACTGAGTGGATATGACCAATGGAGTAATCATGACCTCAAGAAAGTCAAAGGACTGTATGTTAGCCGTGAATGGTTTTATTTTTGTTTTCTAGTTCCCTGCCTTTTCTGGCTCCTCTCGCTTTCCTCCTCAGGCATAACTAGGACCAGGAAGCATCATTTTGCAGAGTTCAAAACCAGGATACATCTTTCATTTTCCACATGGTAATTTTGAATTTTTTTTTGTTAAATACTTGTCCCAATTTCCTCAGAATGAAAGATTTTTTTTTTCCAACCTTAAGTACCTTTTCTAGGTGTACCCCTCCTGACACTTGTATTACATACTGAGTAGGGGAAAGTTAATGATAGGCTTAAACCCTCCATTGCTTTCTGTGAATACCAGAGCGAGGAGAGAGAGGAAAGGGCTTGCATTTTTATCGAACCTGTGTGGCCTCGACCTCCCAAAGCATTTTAAGTCAACGAAGTACTTTGGAGGTGTAGACACTAACATAATGTCAGAAGTGCAGCAATCAATTTATGCATGGCAATGAGAATGAAAGAACATTCCTTTTATCTTTTGGTTGAGTGTTAATTATTGGTCAGGGATAAATGGGCACATTAGCTTCACTTTTGTTAATAGCTGGTTCATCAGTGAAATAAAAATAGGAAACACTGAATAGATCTGGCAGCTTTTACGTAGAGAGAAGCAGAGTTAATATTTCTGGTATCTCATTCGAGTTCGCTGTAGTGTCTCACCAACTGTCTGATTTCCAGTAGATAGTTGACGGAAGGCCTTGCCGAGTTACTCAGTCCTGTCCTGCCCTGAGTTGCATGCACAAGTGTGTGATTTCAAGTGGGAGCCGGGGCTACTTTTTTATTTCCTCAGCTCGATATTGATCTTTGTTAGAAAACTAACTCCACCGCCCTTTGCTTAACTTGACTTAGTGTGTGGTCTGTTCACTTACAGGTCTGTCTTTCACATTTTGTTTTGCATGGAAATGCCCATGATGTTTTACAGGCAAGAACTTGCAATTTGGCCTGTGCTGAACCTTCCAGGTAGCATTCTGACCTGTTAGTGCTTATGTATGGGTGATTGGTTGTTATTTTACTAACTTTTCCAGTGTTCTGCCTGTTAGTTCGACATCCACTGTTTAGCTGGTGAGACCTTTCATTGCCATACTGCTGGGAGATACCGCTATCAGATGAAATCTTAAACCAAGGCCCTGTTTATTCTCCCCAGTATACAGAAGACACGCAGGAGAGTTCTTCTGGCCTCCTGCGTAATATTTGGCCCAAACCATCAGGTCTTCAAAAAAAAAACACACTGATTATCTGGTCAGTCATCTTATTCTGTTTGCGGAACCTAACTGTGTGCAAATTGTGTGCTTGTATTTTCGAGTAATTTATTGGCTGTGAAGTGCATTAGGCTGTCATGAGGATGTAAAGGGTACAGTATAAATGTAAGTTTGTCCTTCCTCCCTCCCTCCCTCCCTCATTGTCTAAAGAAATGGGCTGGCAATCTCCTTTAGCTTCTCTGTGTTTGACTGTTTGGTGGTGAGTGAGTGTTTCAGTTTCCCTTATTGTCCAGAGCAGAGAGGGAGGCAAACATTCTGAAAATTGGACCAAGAAAGTATTATTATGTTTTTGTGATGCATTGCAAGTCACTAGCATTTGGCGAACAAAAACAAAACTTCATTCAAGCTAGCAGTGTTCTTGTTTTTCTAAGTTCCGTCATCTAATTACTACACAGAAAGCTTGATTCACTGGTTCCTGTACCACCGCCAGATAGATTACCATTTCTCTTGACGGATGCAATTGAAGCTCAGGCTGACTTTGTGGAAAATCTGGGCTATGTTCCACTGTTATAGCATCAATCTGTGGGGATTGAGTCTGTCCCTTGAGTAAATGTTCCTTTTAGAAATTGGCTGGCAAACAGTCTGCCTGGCACCAGGGAGTGGGTATATGTGCCATGGGAATCCAGGCTCTGAAGATGGTCCCACAAGCAATGGATATAGTCGGGCTCTTTTTATTCTGTTTTTGCTTTTAGTGGCTGCAAAATCTGACCTGAGTTAGATTGGACTGTACCATTTCCTCCACATCCCTTGTATCTTCTATCAGTCATTGGCTCTGTTCCCATCTCATACTGCAACCCCTGACCCCTCAAACTACTGGTGCATATACTGTACAGCTTTCTGTCTGTCAAACTCAAGGTCGTTTACATTTTTGTAGACTGCACTGCCACTCCCCATTCTCCTATTCTGTTATCTCTGTCTGTGAATCATTCCCCTCGCACCTACATTTGCCAACTGCTTTTATCCCTTCACCTCATAAACAGCAGCCAGCCATTATCCCATGCTCTGTAGTGTAGTGAAAACAGCTGTACAAACCCAAGTGTGTTCACATAGGACGACTTTGTAGATTTGTCTTCAGTGCAGCAATCTCCGGTAAATGAGGCAGAACCGGTCTGCTACAAGCTTCTGATCAGGTCGAGGGGAATTAACCTTCTCAATTACCAACAGCAAAAGCTGCACAGGCAGTTATACAGGAACAAGATAAAATTTGGGGCGGGGGGTGGGTGCAAATTCTAACCTTTTGCATACCTGCCTTGTCGTCTGTCTCACAGGTATGTTTTGAAGGACAAAAATAGAGGAAAATTACTGCAAAATGGAAGAGCAAAATGCAATGGCAGTAAATATTGGCTGAAGTCCCTTGATTTTGTACAGTTCCCATACATAAGGCTTAAAACTACAGCTACATGACAAAGGAGTTAAAGGTAATAGACAGGAAAGTAGAGGCCACAATCTTATCAAATTGCAAAGCAAGCTCAAGCGGGTCAAATGACCTGCTCCTGCCCAAATTCGTATCGTCACTTATTAGAGCGTGCGAGTCTGGGATGAAGTCAGCCCGTTTCTACTTCCTTGTGATTTGTGCATTCAGGGAGTGTTGGTGAGAAATTTCTTCAGGCATCTTGTGGATTTTCAGAATGTACACATAGCAGATTTCTGAAAGTACAATTCACTAAAGCAATGTATGTGGAAATTACAATTGGCAGATGCACTCCAGATGTTGATCCCTGCAGGGCGCTGTATGTCAAAGGAAGAAAAGATGCGATTTTTGATGCTGTTCACATTTTTCTGATTGACTGGAAAGCCTTCGGGGGCAAATTATTGCTTTTTGAACTGCTTTATGGATAAAAATGGTTGCCTCACCGCATCCAGGAATAAGATGAATGACTACTTAATTTTTCTGGTTGAGAGAAGAATGTTAACCAGAACACCAGGCCCAGCTGCTCCATGCTATTTGGTTTTATGCATCTACATGAATGGACTGAGTCTCTGATTAACCCCTGTTGACCAACGTTACCCTTTGGATGTTCACTAGTATGAAAGATTGCAGGGTAGGAGGTAGAATATACAAGGAAAGAAACGTGTGTGTGTGTGCTGGGAACACTTGTCTGTTCTTTATGCTCATGGTGCTGCCGTAGGAATTGCCTTTGACTCTAAGTCAGAGAATATAGATGCACAAAATAAGTGAACAGGAAAAAGCAAAGTAAAGCAGTATACATCAAAATATATGGACCCACGGATACTCGCGCAAAGAAATACAAGAATAACGTGTTTAAGTCATAACAGAAGTTGGTCAAATTGTTTTTTAATTTATTCACTTCTGGGATGTGGGTGTCACTGGCTGAGCCAGCATTTATTGCCCTGTCCCTAGTTGCACCTTGAGAAAGTGAGGGTGAGCTGCCTTCTTGAACCACTGCTGTGGGCTGACCAAAATGCCCTAAAGGAGGGAATTCCAGGATTTTGACCCATTGACAGTGAAGGACTGGTGAGATGTTTCCAAGTCAGGGATTTTGAGTGGCTTGGGGAACTTCCAGGAGGGTGGTGTTCACATATATCTGCTGCACTCCTTCTTGATGGAGGTGGTCGTGGTTTTGGAGGGTGCTGCCTGTGGATCTTTGGTGAATTTTTGCAATGCATCTTGTAGATAAGTACGCACTGCTGCTACTGAGGTGGTGAATGCTTGTGGATGTAGAACCAATCAAAGAGGCTGCTTTGTCCTGGATGATGTCAAGCTGCTTGTGTTGTTGAGGCTGTACTCATCCAGGCAATTGGGGATTTTTCCATCACACTCCCGACTTGCGCTTTGTAGATGGTGGACAGGTACTGGGAGTCAGGAGGTGTTACTTGCCGCAGTATTCATAGCCTCTGACCTGCTCTTATAGCCAGAAGAGTCATTGATATGAGATTATTGGAATCAGTAAAGGAGAAATGAAAGGCATGTACTACATGAAGAATGTCTGAATGCCTGATAGAGGTGAGGAATGAAGGTATTATCCGTGTAAAGACCTAATCTGTTAAGAGAGCAAGCTTTGTGGTTCTGGTTCTCCTGGAAAAGAGAAAGCAGCTTCCAGACCTCTGGCACAAGGCCGTTTGCAAGTACCGTATTGTGACAAGGTCTTTTGTATGGATATGTCATTTCTGGGGTTAAAACAAACAGAAATGCTCCAGAAATAGGGAAGTGCCTCATCAGAAGAATTGGCTTTTAGTTTTCATCTGATGAAGCAGCTGACCAGTCTGTGATTTTCTGTCGGACATGCTCACCAATTCTCTAGTGTTGTTCGTTTAGCAATACTGCTGATGGAAACAGCAGTACGCTGGCCGGCTGTGGAAATCCTTGGAATGCAGCGATGGAAAATTTCACTCTTCTTTAAGTGAAGGGGCTAATTTTTTTTTTAAAGTACATTGAAAGTTAGGAAACTGTCTAGCTGATTAATAGACCATTGAGAAACCACTAACACAACTTGCTCTTTTGTTTTCTCTGAATATGGAGATAAGCAGCTGATCTGCTCCGAGACCTCTGAAGTGCCGGAGTCTAATCTAGATTTAATCTGTCAGTAACTGCAGGTAGTGATGCCCTGGTAACACTTTTGAGGTCAGGGTTTCAGCATTTTGACAGTCGAAATCTGCATCCTTCCACCCCATGTTTCTGGGTGGCCTTTGAATCAGGAAACTGTGGGGTCGGCCTCCATTCTGCAACTTATTGTCAAAAGTACTTTGATTAAGGTGAGATGTTAACCCATACTTTCTTCTGCATTTTTGGCCAACATAAAAGATACCATGGTAGTACTATATTAAAAAAGTAGAGTTCTCATTGTTCTATCCGCTGTTAATGGCATCAGCTAAGACATTAGCTGGAATTTATTGTTTGTGGGATCTTACTGTATGGAAATTGCCTCAGTTGGCATACATAATATTGCTGCTTCTTTAGCTGTGAAGAAATTCGGGCTGTCTTCAAGATATTTGGTGTGCTATGTGCCTTTCCTGGTTTTTTTTTTGCATGCCTGTTCTTGCATGTTTGCAGCTTGCAAGCGGCCTGAGGCAGAAGCCCTGTAGTAATGGTCCAGTCAGGCAGGTTGGAGGCTGGAATACAAATCTGATTAGTTGTTTCCATGAAGGCTGGTTGCACTCGCTTGTAGTGAGAATAACCTCTTTAAATACAAGAGAAGCAACTTGGAGAAATGGGGCATATAATCCAGGGCAGCATCAGAGTTGCAGAGAATGAGTTACAATTTGTGATTGGGCGATTGGACATTGCTCCTCAATTTATAAACTGTAAAAATCTAAAGAATGACTGAAGGCTGTAACGAGTTAGTGAAGGCCCTGAGAAGTAATAGCAGCCAGTGCAATAAGTTTTGACTTAACCTAAGATTTAATGTAAATTAGCAGCAAGTTATTACAGTGCTGTTTGCACAAGTTGAGGAATCTGATTCAATCTTCCAAGGAGCTGACATCATACGCAGTGAACTGAATAGCCTCCTGTATCATCAACCGAGGGGAACGAGACTAGCTTAGAATTGCCTTTTGGAATTTCAGAGGAAGGAAAGAAAGTTATTGGAAGAAGTATGTTGCTACTTGGGACTGATGTTGATTGGCTTGGTGTCCTTGAAGTGAATTGTTTCGAGCCAACTTGAAATGGTTTAAAATTGAAAAATCTGAGTTTAATCAACTGATGGAATCAACCTTAAACATATAAAAACTGCATGTGCTGCAAATTGTCTTAAACATATGGATGAAAATGGAGTAGTGTAGGTTAGATGGGCTTCAGAATGTTCACAGGTTGATGCAACATCGAGGGCCAAAGGGCCTGTACTGTGTTGTAATGTTCACATTGGTAGAGAGGTTTGGAATCACTAAGCAGGTCAGTCACCACTTGTGGAGTAAGTAAATGAGTTAATGATTCTGCATGTTGGACTCCTTTGCAAGCCCTACATTAGTGCTGACATAGAATATTAACTTGTTCTTATTCTACACTGGCACAGACTGACCTGTACTGTTTTTCTTCCATTCCTGTTCTTGTTGATATGCTTGAGTTCCCATTCCTGTCGTGAGCAGGGCAAATGTAGTCTTTTAAATTTTGTGAAATTGGTTTATTTTTCACCTGAACAGAACAAGTAAATAATTTGCTCGAGTTTCTGAGTTGACACTGCTGTGTGATTCCAGAGAATGTCGAGGCATGACTTGTAGTAATTTTTGGTTTTTGGAAATATTCTTGCTATGAGGAACGATAGCTGCAGAGATGCACCAAGTCTCTCAACTTCTTTTGCATGGATAGGGTGGAGTGTCCCCTCCCTGCTGAACAGTGCCTGACTGAATACGAACAGGGATAATTACAAGCTCAGAATGTTAGTCACAGCAGGTTGAGTGGAGTTGTGGCTTTGAAAATTGTGTGTGAGAATGTTGAGGAATGTTAAACCTTTTTTTTTCTTTTCAATTACTATATCCCTGCCTGAAGTTGTCATGTCACCTTTGTGAACAAGTCTCAAATGTTTGCTTGTCTGTTGTATTATATAGTTCTGTAGTCCCTTGGAAGACAGAGCAATGTCCAAAAGAGCTGCAGTCCAGATCAGCCCAGGAATAGAGTACACATGTAGAGTACGCATTTTCTCCTTTTCTCATCCCACTATTGCTGAATTTCCTCCGCAGAGGCAAATCCCTACCACCTCCTCAAGGGCAGTTCGGGATGGGCAGTACTTATTGGTCGAGCCAGTGACTTTCATGCCATGAACATGTGCAGTATAAACCCACTGGCATGTTCTCATCACCCGTTTCTTAACTGCCAGAATTGGGCAGCGTGCTAGGTCTATCGACTCCTATTTCTTTTTAATTTTGTGCTTGGCTATTTCGATATCATTCACGGAGTACGTAATCAAACTTGCCATGAGTAGCAGTTCACATTCCACTTGCGTTTCAGGGTCCATGATCATATTATCAAAAAAATCATTTTTTTTTTAGTTTTTAAGCTGCTTCTACCATTTCTGCTTTACTGAGATCCTGAATTCAATAGGTTTACTTTGTATTCTGAAGTCATGTTGAAACAAATTATTAATAGTGAGTGATCCTCCAGCCAGACCCACTGCTTTTCTGCCTTATCCCCAATTCAACATTAAAAGCAGCTGCTTTCTATTCTTAAGCTGTTTTTTCATTTCCTCTCCAAGTTTATTCCCCTACTTTAACTTCAGTCAAACAGAGTATTTGTTATTTGTTTAAGAAGATACTCAAAGGTGACGAGATCAGAATTTGAAAATGTCAAGTAATAGGCCGCGGCTGTTCAGTGCAGCAGTCGGTCTTGCTGAATGTTTTGGAGGTGATCTGTATGGTTATATTCTGTCTTCAGGTGATCTCCATTCCCTTTTGTTCACCACTCTGATTTGCTCGACTTCTCCACTGCAGAAAGTCAAAGACAGAGGTTGGTCAGTAAGCTCAGCACAAGCTTGCCACTGTCGCCCTTCAGCCTTAATGTCTTCAACAGTTCACTCTTTGTTTGCTAGAGAATGCGAATGTGTTGGAATGAAATTTGGGGCTGAGAGGGAGGTGGCAGTGTGGGTTGTAATCTGACAAATAATACGCTGTCTTTTTTTTAATTTAGGCGGAGTCTCTGCCCTCTGTCTTATTAATTTTCTTTCTTTTTTTAAAATTTTTTTTCACCTGTTTTGACATGTTGGTTCACACTTCTGGGGCAAGTGAGACTTGAACCCGGATCTTTCTGTGTGAACTATTGGACCTCTCCCTGTTCAGCTACATTCTCCAATTTTCATTCCGATTTGACCAGTCTCTTTTCTGCCTGAGCAATTCACCCATTATTTATTTTGGAACAATAAGTTTTATTTACAATGTGCCAAGGTGCTTCACAAAAGTATTCTAAAACCAGAATTTAGCACTGACCTACCTACAATAATAATGGGGCAGGTGGCCAAAAGTTTGGTCAATGAGGAAACACAAGTGTAAAAGCAAACTAATTTTGTGCTTCTGTCAGCCATTTTATGTTTTTTAAAAAATCATGTTGATCTCTGTTTTTCTTAATCCATTTACAAATTATTTATACAGGTATGTGTAATGTCCCACCCTGCTTTCTCTTAATTCTTTCCCTTTTGAATTGCTGTTGTCTGTCATTCCAGCCCTGACAGGTTCTCTAAACATTGGTGACTCATCTGTACTCAGCACAGATGTTGACCAACCTGATTTTGTTTCCAGTTTATTCTGATTTTGTTTCTAGTGAGTCTGTAGTCGCCTGTTTCTGTTTTGTTACCTTTTTTGAATATAGACACCACATTTTAGCCTGTTTGCCTCGAGGGATTCCTGCAGCATTATTCAATGTTTGGATACGCTCTCAGCCTGTTGCCCTGGGATGTTATCTTTGCAGATTTTTGAGCCTGAAAATGTTGTTGATGATGATTTTTGGCTGGCTGCTGAGCACAGGTTGCTCACATCTTTCCCATTGGACAGTCATTGGAAGTTATAACTCAGAATGTTGGTTAACTTGTGCTCATTGTGCATTTGTACGTAGAACGGTGGCTTCGGCTAAAAGGAAACTGATGGATAAGCTAATGCAAGTTAAGATTATGGAAAGGTTTGCTAGGTTATGCAGAGGCAAGATATTTTCCACAATAGGTGAGACCAGGCCATAAATGTAAATTAACTACTAATAAATCCACTAAAAAAATCAGGAGAAACCTTTTACCCAGAGTATGGTGGGAATGTGAGTCTCACCGCTACATGGAGTGGTTGAGGCAAATAGAATAGACACATTCAAGGAGAGGCTGGTTAAATACATTTTGCAGGATGGGGGGGTTTGTGATGAAGTAAATGTTGATGGGTTTCAGTGAAGAGGAGTGGGAGGAGACTCATGTGGAACATGGACACCAACACTGACCTTCTGGAACAAGTTGCCTGTTTGTTTAGTAAATAGCCCGGTTGTTCAATGGGAATCTCTCGCCAACCACAGGGATGGGTGGCTCTGATGACACGAATTCAAATAAACGTCACACGCACGTAAGTATACTTTTATATTTATGTAAGACTTACACACCACAGCAACCAGGGATATAAAGTAAACATAACTATCAAAAGCACTCACTTTTGTCATTTTGCCAACGCATGCACAAAAATGTTCACATGCTGTGTAAATGTGAATATTGAGTTTCCGTTCTAACACATCATGGCAATAGTTCAATTTTTTTTTTCTAATCAGCAATTGAATTATAGTGTCATAGCAGAATACTAAGAAAACTCCATGCATTACATTACCTATTCCACCTTGATTTCTACATTCAGCATCAACCCTTTGACTATAGAATAAGCTTAGCTCTGTGATCACATTCTGCTCCTGGTCAAAGGATCTTTGTTTCAACCCTCCAGCACAGAGTTTGAGCAGATAATCTACAACAGCTAGCATTTTTATAGCTCCTTTTGCCATTAGCAAATAATCCAAGGCTCTTTGCAGAAATCTAGCAAAATGAGAATTGCCACCAAGCCAGAGATGACCGTATTGGGGGCAGCAAGTGACGAAGTATTTGGTCAAATATGTTAGGTTTTACAAAAAGAAGAAAGGGCGGGCAGACAAAGAAAACACATGGTGACAGTGCAGGAAAGAGAGAGAGAGAGAAAACCTGCACAGTTACCACCTTTGCTGTTTGAATTTTGAATTCATGTATTGCTGGACATTGGAGTGCATCTGGGAAAATTAACAAAGTGAAATTCACAACTAACCTTGGAGAAACTGTTGGGCGAAGTTCACAGCACAGAATCCGAGAAGTTAATTGTTGTTTTAAGTCTGTCCAAGAGAAAGGCTGCAGTAGTGGGTACAGTGGGTTCTTTCTTGATTATATGTTTTTTTTTGGAGATAAGTCTCTTCATTAAACTTAAAATATAAGCCATAGCTATTAATTTAACCTGGGGCAGTGTTTGTAGAGGAATAAGAGGGTGTTATTTTCTGGGTCTGTAGATTGTAAAGGAGCAAAAATGGCCTTTGCAGTGATATGAACTTCTTGTCAGATGTGGGAGTTTAAAGAGAGTTTAAGGGTTACTGCAGATTATATCTGCCATAAGTGCTGTTGGGATGCGAATCTTATCAAATCGAGTGGATCGGTTGGAGAGACAAATAGAAGCAATGAGGAATTTGCAGCAGCAACAGTATGTGATGGATGGCAGTTATAGGAAGGGGGGGAGCAGTCTCAGATATAGTCACATAGATGGGTTAACTCCAGGAAGGGTAAAAGAGGTAGGCAGCTAGAGCAGGAGTCTTGTGTGGATATACCCATTTCAAACAGGTATGCTGTTTTGGAAAATGTAGGGGGTGATGGATTCTCAGGTGATGAATTCTCAGGGCACAAACAGCCAAGTTTCTGGTATTGAGACTGGCTCTAATGCAACGAGGGCTACGTCGGGTTCCAAGAGATCAATTGTGTGAGGGGAGTCTGTAGTCCGAGGTACAGACAGACGTTTCTGTGGCTAGCAGAGAAAAAGCAGAATGGTGTGTTGTTTCCCTGATGCCAAGATCAAGGATGTCTTGGAGAGGGTGCAGAATGTCCTCAAGGGGGAGAGGGGCCAGCAGCTACGAGCTAGTGAGGGCAGGAATATTAGATTACTTACAGTGTGGAAACAGGCCCTTCGACCCAACAAGTCCACACCGACACGCCGAAGCGCAACCCACCCATTCACCTGCATTTACCCCTTTACCGAACACTACGGGCAATTTAGCATGGCCAATTCACCTGACGTGCACATCTTTGGACTGTGGGAAGAAACCGGAGGAAACCCACGCAGACACTGGGAGAACGTGCAAACTCCACACAGTCAGTCGCCTGAGTCGGGAATTAAACCCGGCTCCCTGGTGCTGTGAGGCAGCAGTGCTAACCACTGTGCCACCGTGCAGCCACAGAATAGGAGGATAGAGCAGATGAATGCATGGCTGAGGAGCTGGTATATGGGAGAAGGGTTCACGTTTTTGGATCGTTGGGATCTCTTTTTTTTTTGGGATAGAAGTGGCCTGTACAAGAAGGATGGATTGCACCTAAATTGGAAGGGGACTAATATACTGGCAGGGAAATTTGCTAGAACTGCTTGGGAGGATTTAAACTAGTAAGATGAGGGGGTGGGACCCAAGGAGATAGTGAGGAAAGAGATCGATCTGAGACGGGTACAGCTGAGAACAGAAGTGAGTCAAACAGTCAGGGCAGGTAGGGACAAGGCAGGACTAATTAACCTGCATTTATTTCAATGTAAGGGGCCTAACAGGGAAGGCAGATGAACTCTGGGCATGGTTAGGAACATGGTACTGGGATATCATAGCAATTACAGAAACATGGCTCAGGGATGGGCAGGACTGGCAGCTGAATGTTCCAGGATAAAATGCTACAGGAAGGATAGAAAGGGAGACAAAAGAGGAGGGGGGTAGCATTTTTGATAAGGGATAGCATTACAGCTGTACTAAGGGAAGATATTCCTGGAAATACATCCAGGGAAGTTATTTGGGTGGAACTGAGAAATAAGAAAGGGATGATCACCTTATTGGAATTGTATTATAGACCCCCCAATAGTCAGAGGGAAATTGAGAAACAAACTTGTAAGGAGATCTCAGCTAACCACAATAGGGTGGTTATGGTAGGAGATTTTAACATTCCAAACATTGACTGGGACTGCCATAGTGTTAAAGGTTTAGATGGAGAGGGATTTGTTAATTTTCTGATCCCGTATGTGGATGTACCTATGAGAGAAGGTGCAAAACGTGACCCACTCTTGGGAAGTAAGGCAGGGCAGGTGACTGAGGTGTCAGTGGGGAGCACTTTAGGGCCAGCAACCATAATTCTATTTGTTTTAAAATAGTGATGGAAAAGGGTAGACCAGATCTAAAAGTTGAAGTTCTAAGTTGGAGAAAGGCCAATTTTGACGGTATTAGGCAAGAACTTTCGAAAGCTGATTGGATGCAGATGTTCGCAGGTAAAGGGACGGCTGGAAAATGGGAAGCCTTCAGAAATGAGATAACAAGAATCCAGAGAAAGTATATTCCTGTCAGGGTGAAAGGGAAGGCTGGTAGGGAAAGGGAATGCTGGATGACTAAAGAAATTGAGGGTTTGGTTAGGAAAAAGAAGGAAGCATATGTCAGGTATAGACAGGATAAATCGAGTGAATCCTTAGAGTATAAAGGAAGTAGGAGTATACTTTATAGGGAAATCAGGAGGGCAAAACAGGGACATGAGATAGCTTTGGCAAATAGAATTAAAGAGAATCCAAAAGGTTTTCACAAATATATTAAGGACAAAAGGGTAACTAGGGAGTGAATAGGGCCCCTCAAAGATCAGCAAGGCAGCCTTTGTGTGGAGCCACAGAAAATGGGGGAGATACTAAATGAATATTTTACATCAGTATTTACTGTGGAAAAGGATGTGGAAGATATAGACTGTAGGGAAATAGATGGTGACATCTTGCAAAATGTCCAGATTACAGAGGAGGAAGTGCTGGATGTCTTGAAATGGTTAAAGATGGATAAATCCCAAGGACCTGATCAGGTGTACCTGAGAACTCTGTGGGAAGCTAGAGAAGTGATTGCTGGGCCTCTTGCTGAGATATTTGTATCATCAATAGTCACAGGTGAGGTGACGGAAGACTGGAGGTTGGCTAACGTGGTGCCACTGTTTAAGAAGGGCGGTAAGGACAAGCCAGGAACTATAGACCGGTGAGCCTGACCTCGGTGGTGGGCAAGTTATTGGAAGGAATCCTGAGGGACAGGATGTACATTTATTTGGAAAGGCAAGGACTGATTTGGGACAGTCAACATGGCTTTGTGCGTGGGAAATCATGTCTCACAAACTTGATTGAGTTTTTTGAAGAAGTAACAAAGAAGATTGAGGGCAGAGCAGTAGATGTGATCTATATGGACTTCAGTAAGGCATTCGACAAGATTCCCCATGGGAGACTGATTAACAAGGTTAGATCTCATGGAATACAGGGAGAACTAGCCATTTGGTTACAGAACTGGCTCAAAGGTAAAAGACAGAGGGTGGTGGTGGAGGGTTGTTTTTTAGACTGGAGGCCTGTGACCAGTGGAGTGCCACAAGGATCTGTGCTGGGCCCTCTACTCTTTGTCATTTACGTAAACAATTTGGATGCGAGCATAAAAGGTACAGTTAGTAAGTTTGCAGATGACACCAAAATTGGAGGTGTAGTGGACAGCGAAGAGGGTTACCTCAGATTACAACAGGATCTGGACCAGATGGGCCAATGGGCTGAGAAGTTGCAGATGGAGTTTAATTCAGATAAATGCGAGGTGCTGCATTTTGGGAAAGCAAATCTTAGCAGGACTTATACACTTAATGGTAAGGTCCAAGGGAGTGTTGCTGAACAAAGAGACCTTGGAGTGCAGGTTCATAGCACCTTGAAAGTGGAGTCGCAGGTAGATAGGATAGTGAAGGCAGCGTTTGGTATGCTTTCCTTTATTGGTCAGAGTATTGAGTACAGGAGTTGGGAGGTCATGTTGCAGCTGTACAGGACATTGGTTAGGCCACTCTTTGAATATTGCGTGCAATTCTGGTCTCCTTCCTATCGGAAAGATGTTGTGAAACTTGAAAGGGTTCAGAAAAGATTTACAAGGATGTTTCCAGGGTTGGAGGATCTGAGGCTGAACCGGCTGGGGCTGTTTTCCATGGAGCGCCGGAGGCTGAGGGGTGACCTTATAGAGGTTTACAAAATTATGGGGGGCATGGATAAGATAAATAGACAAAGTCTTTTCCCTGGGGTCGGGGAGTCCAGAACTAGAGGGTATATGTTTATGGTGAGAGGGGAAAGATATAAAAGAGATCTAAGGGGCAACTTTTTCATGCAGAATGTGTTACGTGTATGGAATGAGCTGCCAGAGGATGTGGTGGAGGCTGGTACAATTGCAACATTTAAGAGGCATTTGGATGGGTATATGAATAGGAAGGGTTTGGAGGGATATGGGCCGGGTGCTGGCAGGTGGGACTAGATTGGGTTGGGACATCTGGTCAGTATGGACGGGTTGGACCGAAGGGTCTGTTTCCATGCTGTACATCTCTATGACTGTAAGTGAAGAGACTGGGATTTCGAGGGAGTTCCAGAAGTGCTGCTTTTTCTTCGTCATGGATGTGGATTTTGTTGGCAAAGCCAATGTTTATTATGCATTTGATCCTGGAGACGCAGTTAACGATGATGAGGCAAAATGAGTGGGTGGACATCCGAAACCAGTGTTGAAAACGTTATTATTCATTCAGGGGATGTGGTTTTGTTGGTGGGCCAGCATTGGCTCATCCATATTTCTGTTGAGAAGGTGGTGGCGTGCTGCCTCATGAATCACTGCAGTCATTTCACATAGGTAACTCCACCATGCTATCTGGGAAGAAATTCTAAGACTTTTACCCAGCAACACTGAGGAACAGCAATATTTTTCCAAGTCCAAATAGTGAGTAGCTTGGAAAGGAGCTTGCAATAACAGTTTTCCTATGTGTCTGCTGCCTTTGTCATCCTCAATGGTCGTAGGTTTGCAAGGTGCTGGCTAAGGAGCCTCGGTGAATTTCCAGAGGACTAGAGGGAGTTAGAAAAGTTGCACATTTACCGGCTTGCTTCCTATCTACCACAGTTGAACTCCTCCAAAAATCTGCAGTCATTGTTAGCTCACTTTATTGCAAGCGTGCTGTTTGGAGGAAAAATGGACAGTTCTGGTTTCCTCGCTAATGTTTATCTGTCAACTAGTGTCACTAAAATGGGCAAATGTACCACTTATCTCATTTACTGTTTGTACAGCTTTCCTGTGTGCAAATGGACTGCCAAGTCCATATTTATTGCATTTCACAAGTAATTTGTTCATTGTAAGACTTTGAAATATCTTTTGAAAGATCTGCCACACAGATTAGGGTTTGTTCAATGATTACTTTCTTTTTTGATTTGTCTACCCGTTTAGGCGATGGCAAATGTGTGATCTGCGACTCCTATGTCAGGCCGTGCACGCTAGTCCGTATCTGTGACGAGTGTAACTACGGGTCCTACCAGGGCCGATGTGTGATTTGTGGCGGCCCAGGTGTATCTGATGCCTATTACTGCAAGGAGTGCACAATCCAGGAAAAAGATGTAAGTTTGGAACGCATTTTCTTCTGAATCTAATAAAGTGCAATGATCAAATAGTGATCTAATTGTTCTCAAGCTGGAATGGGAAGGGTTGAGATATAAAAATATAGTCTGGAAAGGCTGGGACTTCTTTTCACTGGTGGTGTGTAGGTAGTTGAGAGGGGTGACCTTATTGAGATTTACACAATCATGAGGGGCATATAGAAGGTGAATGACACGGGTCTTTTTCCGAGGGTAGGCGTGTCCAAAACCAGAGGCCATCAGTTTAAGGTGAGAGAAAGAGATTTTAAAAAGAACATGAGGTGCAACCTTTTTTTTTTGAGATGTATGTGTGTGGAATGCACTACCAGAGATGGTGGTGGTTGCGGTTGCAGTGACAACATTTAAAATACATTTGGATAAGTTAATTAATAGGAAAGATTTGGAGGGATATGGGCCAAGCGCAGGCAAGTGGGACTAGTTTAATTTGGCAACGTAGTCGGTGTGGATTTGTTGTTTCTATGCTCAATAACTGAAAGCGACATGGAAGAGTGGTTTGTTTGTACAGTTCCAATTAGGAACGCCACTAAAGATAATCAACCTAACTCTGAAGCCTGATTGCTTAAAGAGAGACTTCAAACTCACAACTTAGAAACTCAAAACATTGTAATGTGGATCTTTTCCTTTTGAAATTCTCCATGTCCCTCACCTGCTATTCCTTGGAGGAAGCTAGCGCCCTGATACAGGGTACAGTTGCAGAGGTACCATCTGTCCTCTGGCGCCTTACCCTAAGGGTCAGGCTTCCTGAGTGAGATGAGCCAAGCAGGTGAGTGTTGGAGGCTAGTCATTTTTTTGTCCTCCACCTGAGGCTTACTTTCAAGCAGCGGTTGTTAGTTAATAGGAAAGTAGAAGCCTGTCTCATTCCTCCAGCTCCTTCACTCCACCAAGCTCTGAAAAATCCCAACTGTTCCCCTTGATGACGTAACTAATGCAAAACATACTCTGGATAAAACTTGGGACTTATGCTATGCAAGTCCACATTTGGCAAGGTGGCTTTTCTGAGCACTAAAGTCATTGAAGTACCAACTCCTTTGTTTCTTCCAATACTACTTGCCCTTTTTTTTGGTTTTGCATCCTAGAGAGATGGATGTCCGAAAATTGTCAATCTTGGCAGCTCAAAAACTGACCTGTTCTACGAGAGGAAGAAGTACGGCTTTAAGAAGAGGTGATCCGGTGGAATCTCTCATCTTCCAAATGAATGTGGGGGACACTGGGATAGTCTTGTGTAGAATGGTTGACAATGCTATTTCATAGTATGAAGAATGGTATTTGATGGCAAGAATCTAACAGTGTGTGGACGAGGGAATTGAATATACACTAGTTTTTTTTTTGTTTAGTAACTGGAATACTTAACGGTCTCTCCCAGCAAAGTGAGTTTGGAATTGAAGTAACCGATTTCTGGCAAAGGAACTAATGCCTGAACTTGCTTTAGCAACAGCAACATTTGGTCTCTTTCTGAGCATGGACAGTTCTGCTCACCAATTCATTTTTTTTTATTTACAGCTTGTAAAATTATCCAGTGTTCGCTGGTTGAGAGTTTAGCAAATAGGGATTTAATTGTTAAGTGAGTCGGTTAATGGCCGTAACTTCACTTATGCTGTCACTGCAAAATCCTGTGCATGTTGCATTTAAGCCTTGGAAGTGGTTGCTTCTTTCTAAGCTCCTCCTCGTAACAGTTGATTTACTCTGGCAGAAGATTTTTCTACCTTGAGTTTCATATTTGATTAATCTTGAGGCCCATTTGTGGATCACACCAAAGCAGTTTCTGAGAGTTGTGTTTTCCACAAGGGTCGTTCAGCACAATTCTTGATCTTAATCGGACATATTCAACAGATACTTTTTTTTGATAACAAGCTGTTCTCATCAACAAGTGGTGTGACTTGTTTATTAACGGAAATATTTGCTGTTTGCCCCTCGTGTCCCAGGTAACCACAATGCAGTGAAGGACCAAGCAGGCAAAATCAGAGGTTGCTCTCCAGTCTCTTGAGGTAACTGGCTTCTGCTGAGGTGCCAGGACTCCCTGGGACTAGAGTGGAGAAAAACAGCAGCTAATATTCCTGTTCTGATCACTGCCTGCTTGACCTTGTGTGTGTGTGTGTGTGTGTGTGTGTGTGAGTGGTAGGGGAAGAATCAAACAAACACTTGTCCCTGCATTGATCTTACACTGTTGATAATTACAGATTAATCCCTTATTGCTTTTAATCGAAGATTTACTTCACGAAGTCACAATGGTCAAGTAGCAATGTCTAGGAATCCTTCTAAATAATTGTTACTTAAATGTAATACTATTGTTGGTCAATTAGTGCAAATGGAATATTCTACCAGATACAAAACTGCTGGGGATGTTCTGATTGCAGTGAGGTGCTTTTCAAAATGAGTTGGAGTGTAAGAAGGATGAACTTTGTGCTTTTTTTTTGTGTTTAGTCCTTATCTCTTGCATGGCATGAATCAACACTTTTTTTTGTTTTGATAGAGGAATGCATAATTGCAAACCTTGATCTATTGATTTCTCAGTAATGCTGCAAAGCACTGCCCCTAAAGGAAGTGGAAGCAGTTGCCATCTTTTCAACCTTTTAAAGGAACGAATCAAATTTCCAGTTTGGAAACCAATCCTGGGAAAAGCAAATTGCAGAAGTGACCCAGTACGGGCTGGCTGTCTCTGGAAGCAAATTGCTTTGTGATACAGCCTGCCTGATAATTATGCTGTCTTTATTTTGTTGTTTTTTGCAGGTGAGACTTTTTAAAATGTTTTTTGTCCCCCCCCCCCCACTACCGCCGAACTGCAGTAGTGCTTATTTTTCCCCAGCATCCATGTTGACTGTCCTTATTTCATTGCTTTTTGACTTGTTTGGAAGACTTGATAGAGGTACAACTTACTAATTAGATTTTTGTCTTACATGCCAGTTAGAGTTCAATGTGGCTTTTTTTTAAATGCAGCAACCTTTTCCTAATCACTTTATCCATCATGATATCTCTCGTGCTGCGATATTGTTGCATAGTGCCTGTCATCTTGGTTGGGAAACTGGAAGAAGGAAAGTTTCTTTCTATTTGCGTCAGATATCCTGTGTTAAAGCATGGTCTTCCAGATGCAGGTAATCGCAATCAAATTTAGCCAAGTGGCAGTTAAGATGGGGCCATTATTGAGGCCTTTTGTGAGAATGAGTTGTTTTTAAGTTAGCCAAGTTGATGGGAATATCCTGATGAGGCCTAATGTGGCATTTACTTCTTGAAACCACTACAAATTTATTAAAGCTAATAGCTTTTTACTCTCCACGTTTGTACCACTTTGTTGCTGTTTTTGGTGCAAGGATATTAAGTAATTAAAACCATTGATTTTAGTTAATGGAAGAGTCAAAATGGAAACTTTTATTTTCTCCAAAGGGTTTCTTTAGAATTTAGTTATATTGACCATTTCTAAAGACTTTTAAGGATTTGAGTGACTTGTTGCTATTTTTACGCTACCACTCGCCACTTCTACCCCGAAATAGATATGAGTGCAAGTATTCCACTTTCCAAGAACAAGTTTTGGTTGATGGGCAGGACAGGAACTAAATTCTACATGAGTCCTGAAAGATTTTGAGCAAAGTGATCAGTTCTAAATGAAGTGCCTCCACTTTCACTTGAAGATTATGTTTGAATGCTTTAATTATTGAGCTGTGATTGTTACCTTTTTTTAATAAACTGGTTTTTTTTCTATGTGTCGGCTTGTATTTTCTCAAAGTGTCGTTCTAACTTGGAAGAAGTATTAAAATGTTAAGGGCAACAGGGATATGTCACGAGTGTGGTGGGTAAGGGATTATATTTGGATGTGAACTGGACTTCTGTAAGGTGGCATACAAGAAGAACAATAAGTTACAAATGGTGTTCCCCAGTAATAACTACCAGAGCTGCAGTTTTTCACCATGATTATCAATAACTTTCATGAAAGAGTTGAGCATTATATCCAAATTTTGAAATAGATCAGTGCATCCCACAAACCAGCCTTCCGTGCATTGACTCCATCTATACTTCACTGCCTGTAGAAAGCAGCCAAGATAATCAAACACCCCTTCCCAGTCTGGCTGTACTCTCTTCCACCCTCTCCTTTTGGATAGAAGAGTTTGAATACATGTACAAACAGCTTCACACCCCCCCCCACTGTTATCAGACTTTTGAACAGATCTCTCAAATGTTAATACTTTTCTCTCCTCCCCCTCTCCCTCTCTGTCAATTCGGAGATTGGATTTTAAGAACATTTAAAAATGGAAGCAAGAATAGCCTGTTTGACTCCTTGAGCTTGCTCGATCGTTCAGTAAGATCATGGCTGATCTGATTTTGGTTTTAACTGCACATTGTACTGTTTTTCTCTCTTAATCTTTTCTCAGAAGAAAAACTCCTTCTCCTCCCAAAGAACCTACCTTAGTGAATCTTTTCTGAACTGCTTCCATTCAGGAGATCAAAACTACACATTGCTTTACAATGTGGTCTCACCAACACCCTGTGGGTATTATCTTCTCATCTCAGTCAGAGGTGACATTACCCTCCTAAGGCCCAAGTGCAACTTGAACACAGAGGTAGGGGCAATACCACTGCAACAAGAGCCCTTAACAGTTGCAGCAAGAGCTCCCTATTTTTACAGTGTAAATGGTCAACATGTCATTTACCTTCTTAGTTACTCGTTACACGCTAACATTGGGTCATGTCCAAGAACACTCTGATCCCTCTATACCATAGTGTTCTGTCATCTCTTAAAATGATACTCTCTCCCACAAACTGCAGGTGATGCTGGATCAGTTGTTAGTTTTAAATCTGAGGTAGATACATTTTTATTCAGCAAAAGTATTGAGAGATATGGGCCAAAGGTGGGCCTGTGGCCTTATGAGCTACAGATCAGTAAGGAGTTATTAAAGGGTGGAACAGGCTTGAGGGGTGGATGGTCTGCTGTTCCTATATTCTGCTCTTGCACCAAAGTGAACACTCCCATTTTCTCACACTGTACACCATTCTATATTTTAGTTTTGCCAGCTCACTAACTGTATCTACATCCCTTTGCATACTTTTTGTTGCCTTCACAGTTTCCTTTCCTTCTCAGCAAATCGAGCCTCAAACATTCAGTACCAAAGGAGTAGCCGTGGGCACCCGCTTGGGCCCCAGCTATGCCTACCTCTTGGTCGGATAGGTGGAACAGACCATCTTCCGCAGCTACACTGGCACCACCCCCCCACCTTTTCCTCCGCTACATCGATGACTGTATGGGCACTCCCTCGTGCTCCCACGAGGAGGTTGAACCATCCACTTTACTAACACCTTCCACCCTGACCTCAAATTTACCTGGACCGTCTCCCGACTCCTCCCTCCCCTTCTTAGACCTTTCCATTTCTATCTCAGGCAACCAACTCAACACAGACATTTACTATAAACCGACCGACTCCCACAGCTACCTAGATTACACCTCCTCCCACCCTGCTCCCTGTAAAAACGCCATCCCATATTCCCAAATCCTTCGCCTCAGCTGCATTTGCTCCCAGGAAGACCAATTACAATACCGAACAACCCAGATGGCCTCCTTCTTCAAAGACCGCAATTTCCCCCCAGACCTGGTCGACGATGCTCTCCACCGCATCTCCTCCACTTCCCGCTCCTCCGCCCTTGAGCCCCGCCCCTCCAATCGCCACCAGGACAGAACCCCACTGGTCCTCACCTGCAACCCCACCAACTTCCAGATACATAGTATCATCCTTCGTCATTTCTGCCACCTCCAAACAGACTCCACCACCAAGGATATAGTTCCCTCCCCTATCAGCGTTCCGGAAAGACTACTCCCTCGTCAGGTCCACACCCCCCACCAACCCAACCTCCACTCCCGGCACCTTCCCCTGCAACCACAAGAAATGCAAAACTTGCGCCCACACCTCCCCCCTCACTTCCCTCCAAGGCCCCAAGGGATCCTTCCATATCCGTCACAAATTCACCTGCATCTCCACGCACATTATTTACTGTATCCACTGCACCCGATGTGGCCTCCTCTACATTGGGGAGACAGGCCGCCTACTTGCAGAACGTTTCAGAGAACACCTCTGGGACACCCAGACCAACCAACCCAACCACCCCGTGGCTGAACACTTTAACTTCCCCCTCCCACTCTGCCAAGCACATGCAGGTCCTTGGCCTCCTCCATCACCAGACCATAGCAACATGACGCCTGGAGGAAGAGCGCCTCATCTTCCGCCTAGGAACCCTCCAACCAGAAGGGATGAATGCAGGTTTCTCTAGTTTCCTTATTTCCCCTCTTTTCCTCCCCCCCCCACCTTTTTTCAGTCCCAACCCTCAGACTCAGCCCCACCTTCTTGACCTGCAATCTTCTTCCCGACCTCTCCGCCCCCCACCCCCTCTCCAGCCTTTCACCCTCACCTTAACCTCCTTCCACCTATCGCATTCCCAACGCCCCTCCCCCAAGTCCCTCCTCCCTACCTTTTATCTTAGCCTGCTTGGCACACCCTCCTCATTCCTGAAGAAGGGCTTATGCCCGAAACGTCGATTCTC
This sequence comes from Chiloscyllium punctatum, assembly GCF_047496795.1. Taxonomy (NCBI): domain Eukaryota; kingdom Metazoa; phylum Chordata; class Chondrichthyes; order Orectolobiformes; family Hemiscylliidae; genus Chiloscyllium; species Chiloscyllium punctatum. The sequence continues at coordinate 79,719,648 of NC_092756.1, read as the reverse complement.
CTCCTTGGATGCTGCCTGACCTGCTGTGCTTTTCCAGCAACACATTTTTCAGCTCTGATCTCCAGCATCTGAAGTCCTCAATTTCTCCTATTCAATCCCTTCTTCCAGTTATTAAAATAGATTGTGAATAGTGGAGGCCTGAGCGTGCCTGTGAGAACTCCCATGTTAATTTGCCAACCTGAAAATGACCCACTTCTCTTGACTCTGATTTCTTGTGGGAGGGATTTTTACGCTAACAATATCTTATCCATAGAAAGAGTCAACACTTTTAGCAGGGAGCTGCTCAGTTGGTGTTGAGTATGATGGGCCCTGATGGCAAGTAAAACAATGCATCGTCTGAAGACAAAACAGTGTGTTTATTCTTCCTGGTTTCCTGTGTTATTTCCTTCAACCATCTCTATCTGGGTGATGGTTTGCTAAAAATTGTGGACAGCCCAGGAACTAACCTCTTGCCCCAGTTGCATAAGGGCAGGGAAACTATATTATTTAAGTCGACAAATTTTAAAAACAAAGCGAACTTTACCGACTGCCCTGCTATCCTTGATTCAGCCTCCTCCGATTGTCGATAGAATATGCAACACTTAAAACTGGGCCATTCAGCCCAACCGGTCCAAGGCACTGTTTGTCATTCACATAAGCCTCTTCACAATCTCATCCCCACACGCTCTGCCTCTCTCATGTCTTTGTCTACCTTCTCCAAGTGTGGTTTGCTTCATCCACACGCTCAGACCATCCTCCCTGTAACCACTCTGGCCAGCTCTGCTGAAGGGTCATCTAGAGTGGAAACATCAGCTCGCTCACTCTCCATGGTTGCTGCCTGACCTGCTGTGATCTCCAATGTTTTTTTTTGTTTTCACACTCCTGCCTAAGTAGGTTTCCCCGATTGTGTTTTTGTTGGTGAGTATCTCGTACTGTGAGCGTTCAGATTCCTCTTGCTCCCTGCACCCACCTCCTCTACCCTGAAACAAGTAACGTCAGGATGTCGACCTCTTTCACAGTTCTGTTGGCTCAACCCCAAAAGCTCCTCAGAGTTAAGTTCCTAATAGTGATGGCCTTTCTCAGCTCCTGTGGATAGTTGAACGTATAGTTTGAATGTATAGATTGTGCACATTTCTTTTGAGCTGAAGTTACAAACTTACTGAGTTTCACTTTGTTCTGCTGGTCCCAGTGATGCCACAATAACCCATGGGTGCCTGATAGGAACAAGCTTCAAATGTCCCTGCAGTTCTGCAGTGTAATTTTGTAACGTCCCCACTTTCCCTTCTGCCCAGGCAAATAATGCAACAAAGCCCAGTAATTGTAACTTTATATGGCTGATTGTGGTGTCACAGGCAATGCCGTTCATTGTCCAGTTCCAGTACACAATTGCTGAAAGCAATTCTGCTTTTGAGCATAGCAAAAATCAGTGGCTTCTGCCCAGTACAGTAAGGGTTCACACTCTGCTGACAACTGCCTTTGTTTGCATCAATCAGTAGCTGACTATCCAAAGCAGTAAGCAACATTGTGAGCTGGATAAACTTGTATTTTCCCTCTACGATACTGCTGCTGAGTATTCACCAAATAGCCGCAACTTCCATTCAGCTCTTTTTTTAATGATGGCTACTTGTGTTAGGCAGAGTTATTGCCTGATTGTAATCATACCACAGTTGGTAGTTTCCACACAACCCCGTCTCCCATTTCACCGCTCAGCGATTCTTTCAGACAAGTTCTACCTTCATGTATAACAACAGAAATTGCTGGAAAAGCTCAGCAGGTCTGGCAGCATCTGTGGAGAGAAAGCTGAGCTCTGAGGAAGGGTCAGTCCACCTGAAACTTTAACTCTGAATTCTCGGACACTGCCAGACCTGAGCTTTTCCAGCAATTTCTGTTTTTGTTTCTGATTTACAGCATCTGCAATTTTTTTCAGTTTTTATTCAAAAGCTGCTGCTACCTACACTCGTCTTACTTACCGGCACTAGGCTCATAGCCTTGAATGCTTTGCCAAGTGCTTATCCAAATACTTACTAAAGGTTGTGAGGCGTTCCACCTCAACTACCCTCCCAGGCAGTGCACTCCAGATCTCCTCCACTCTCTGGGTGAGTAAGTTCTCTTCAAATTGCCTCTAAACCTATGGCACAAAGAAAGGTCAACAATCAGGAATATGGTGAACACAAAGGGTTTAAAAGAGTATTGTCAGCTCTTCCTGGATTTGGCCTTCCTTGCTCAGTGTGACTGGCAGTGGGCATTTCTCAAAGCACATAGCTCTGGGCACAACATGCTCCACATTCACGTGGGATTGGAGAGTGGGGCTTACTTTGTTTCCTTGTGACCACTCTATGCCATCACTCGGCTGTGGAAATTGGCCAAGTGGTCACTGTTCTGAACAATTCCTCGCAACTCCTCCCAGTTATTGAGGACAAGGGCACCACGCTTCGAGGAGAGAGCTTCAGAATGCCTTTGAAGCACTTGCTTTGTCCTGCCTGGAATATTGACCATTGGTGAAATGAGAGAACGTTATCTCATGGGGGTGACCATCCAGACACGCTATCCACCCCATCAATAGACCATTCAGTCTATCGGAACCACTTCACCATTCAGTGAGATCACAGCTGATCTGATACTCAACTCCTACCTTTTTACCCCCCCCCCCCCAACTCCTGATTCCTTCACAGATTTAAAAATCTATCTCAGCCTGGACTATACTTAATAATCCAGCCTCAACAGTCCCTCTGCAGTAAAGAACCCTCTGGGAGAATAAATTCCTCCTCATCTCTGCCTAAAACATGCGACTCCTTATCCTGAGATTATGCTCGATGGTCCTCAACTCTTCCAAAAGGGGAAACAATCTGCTGCTTTGTATGTTTCAATCACAATAATGACGATTGCTCTGTATATTTGGACTCTGTTAACTTGCATAAGTCTTTCCAGTCAACACTCACTGCCTTATCTTGTAGAAGAATGAATTTATACAAGCGATCTGGGGTTGAACTTCCTCATCAATGGTGAGAACGGTAGCTACCAAAGTATGAAGTCCTAAGTGCAAATGTAAGAGAAGAGATAAATTACCTGCCCTCTCAGGGAAACACAAGATTCTCCATTCCACTATTTGGAAGAAGAGCAGTGCAATTCTAGTCAATGTTTATCCTTGTTGCATTTTTTTTCATGGGATGTGGGTGTTGCAGGCTTGGCCAGCATTTACTGCCCATCCTAGAATGCCCTCGTGGAGATGCCTTCTTGAACCACTGCAGTCCACTTTGTGTAGGTATGTCTGGAGGGCTGCTGGGAAGGTTTTTTTTATTGAGTCAGAGCACAGAAACAGACCCTTCGGTCCAATCAGTCCACGCTGATCATGTTCCCAAACTAAACTAGTCCTACTTTCTGGCATTTGGCCCAAATCCCTCCAAACCGTTCCTCTTCAGGAACTTACACAAATGTCTTTTAAACATTGGAACTGTACCTGTATCCACCATTTTCTCTAGCAGTTCAGTCCACACACGAATCACTCTGTGGAAGTAAAGTTGTCTCTTATGACCTTTTTAAACCTTTCTCCTCTCACCTTGAAAATTTGCCCCCGAGCTTTTAACTCCCCCACCCTAGGGAAAAGACCCTTGCCAATCACCTTATCTACGCCCCTCTTTTTTAAAATAAACCTTAATAAGGTCACCCCTCAAACTATTACACTCCAGTGCAAAAAGTCCCAGTCTTTCCAGTCTATTTTTATATCTCAAATCCTCCAGTCCTAGCAACATCCTGGTTAATTTTTTTTCTGAACCTTGTCTGGTTTAATAATATCCTTGGTATAACAGGGTGACCAGAACGGTACACACCACTCCAACAGAGGCCTCATCAACCTGGTGAATGGTGCAGCAGGCTCGAGAAGCCGAAAGGCCTACTCCTGCTCCTATTTCCTATGTTTCTATGTAACAGAGAGTGTGATTCTATGTTGTAGAAAGCAAGACCTGACTGACGTTTATGTGCGCAAGGTCCATCTCCAACAAGAGACAATCTTAACTGTGTTCCCTTGACATTTGCAGCATTACCATTGTTGGATTCCCACACTAATAACATCCTGGGAGTTGGCATGCAGTGAAAACTGAACTGGACCAGTCATATAAATGTTTTAGCTAGAAGAACGCATCAGAGGCGAGGAATCCTGCTGTGAGCACAGGAAGTGGTGGAGGCTGGTACAATTACCATTTAAAAGGCATCTGCATGGATATATGAACAGGAAGGATTTAGAGGGATATGGACCAAATAGGACTAGATTAATTTAGGATATCAGTTAGCAAGGACAAGTTGGACCAAAGGGTCTGTTTCTGTGCTGTACAGCTCTATGACTCTTTAACTGCCACCTGCCAATTCCCCTCCAAGCCAAGACAGAGGAATGTATGCAGATGTATCTTTCACAGATGTGGGCATCACTGGCAAGACCAGCATTTATTGCCCATCCCTAACTGACCTAGAACCGAGTGGCTTGCCACCCATTTTAAGTGGACTTAAGAGTCAACCAGATTGCAGTGGGTCTGGAGTCACGTGTAAGCCAGAACAGCAAGGATGGCCATTTTGTTTTTCCTCAGGGCACGAGAGAACCAGAAACTGAAAGCTAAGTGGCAGGTTTCCATGATCCATGTTTCCAGGTGGCACCTTGAGCTTTGACAATGCCAAGCAAATCCACAGATTGGCACAGTGGCTCAGTGGTTAGCACTGCTGCCTCACAGCACCAGGGACCACGGTTCGATCCCACCCTTAGGTATCTGTCTGTGGAGTTTGCACATTCTCCCTCTGTCTGTGTGGGTGCTCCAGTTTCCTCCCATGGTCCAAAGATGTGCAGGTTAGGAGAGATTGGCCATGCTAAACTGCCCATGGTATCCAAATATAGCCATGGGAGATGCTGAGTTACAGGGATGGGTGGGATCCTCTTTGGAAGGTCAGTGTGGACTTGAAGGGCCAAATGGCCTACTTGCACACTGTAGGGATTCTATGATTCAGAATACTATTATTTATAAGATCAAGGTATCTGGTCCGAAAGGCAGTGTAGACAGGAATTAATTAAAGTTTAGAAAGTAGAGAGCTTTGGTGACTGCATGTTTTTTAGATTATGAAGGAGTAAATGGTGGAAAATGTTGGGACTATGGTTCTTCTGTGTACTTATAAAGGCTTTGAACATGGTAGGGAGATGGCGGTAATGTCACAGTGCTAGTAATCCACTGGTCTATACTTACAGGTTACAATCCAATTGGTAGCTGATTAATTTTAAGTCTGGAATTGAAAGCTCGTCTTAATAATCATGCTCATGTAATTATCACTGATTAGTATGACAACACAATGTATTTGGGGAAGATAATCAGCCATCCTTTCCTGATCTGGCCCACATGTGATTCCAGATCCAAATGTGGTGGACTCTTTCTTGCTGTTAAGGGAAATTAGGGTTGGGCAACACATCTCAACCTTGCCAGTAGTGCCCAATGCCACAAATGAATCTTGAGAAAAAAAAGACGTATTCACATTTGAACAGATGACTCAATTGGGAATGTACTTCACTTTCAAGAGAACGATAAGTGATTTTACACCAAGATATGTGCCAAAGTTAGACAATGTTCAATTGTTACCTTGAGATCTGGATGTGCTGAAGGACTGGCGCGTGATAAAAGTGCAGTGTTATACATGTGGACAGGGATAAATGTTCAACATATGACATCCCTCAGGGAAATGCACCAGACCTGATCAAGAGAGAACGAGACATGGATATTTTAGAGCATAGATCTCTGAAGGCTCGTGAGTTTTTTTTATTTAGTCACAGGGTGTGGGCGTCACTGGCTGGGCCAGCACTCGATGATGAGTGATGCATGAAGCGATTGCTCAAGTAGGTTGCTGCAGAACACTCTTATGACGAGGGACGAGAAAACAAACTGTCTCCTTGTACAAGACCTTGGGTTTTGCCTTTGTCAGAACACTGCGCCCTATTTGATCTCCTCACTCAGTGTGGGATATTGACACTTTTTGGAAAGGGTGCAGAGAGAGGCCACTGAATTAGTTTCCAGTTTTAACTACCGACCAAGGTGAGCTCGAGGAGCTGCAACCCTCCACTTTAGAGAATTGTAGAGTTGAAGATGCAACATAAACAGAAGGTTCTAGAGAAACTCAGCAGGTCTGGCAGCATCTGCAGAGAGAAAAACAGTTAACACCTCGAGTTCACTGACCCTTCGCCAGAATGTTCTGATGGATAGAGTAGAGGTTCATGGCTGCGGTGGTTCAGTGTTTAGCACTCTACCACACAGCACCAGGAACTTGGGTTCAATTCCACCCTCAGGTGACTGTCCAAGTGGAGTTTGCACTTTCTCCCCATATCTACATAGGTTTCCTCCAGGTGCTCCGGTTTCCTCCCACAGTCCAGAGATGTGCAGGTTAGGTAGATTTGACCTGCTAAATTGCCCATTGTGACCAAGCATGTGCAGGTTAGGCGGATTGGCCATGCTAAATTGCTCATGGTGTCCAAGACTGCACAGGTTAGGTGGATTAGTCATGGGAAGTGTAGGGTTTCAGGCATAGGGTGGGTGGGATGCTCTTTGGAGGGTCCTTGTGGACTTGATGGGCCAAATGGCCAGCTTCCACTCTATAGGGTTTCTATGATTCATATTTTTACCTACACCAGGACATGTTTTACCTACACCAGAGTCACACGAAAAGCACATGGTATCCAACGTTTTGCAACAGAGGAATGGAGTACAGAGTAAAGAGGTAATGCTAAACCCATGTTAATCATTGACATGATTCCAGTTGTGTCTGGCTTTGGGAACCTTACTTTCAGAGAAATGTCAAAACGGTCAGAAGAGATTTACAAATCTGGGATACGTGACTTCAGAATTGAAGAGGGATTAAAAGCTGGTTTAATCTGAACAGAGGAAATTTAAGGAGATCTGACACTGCTGTTCAAAATTCTGAGGGGCTTCGATCAGGTAAATCAGGGAAGGCAAACTCCAATGATTCAGGAAGGGAACTGCAGATGGTGTAAATCGCAAACACAGAAATTACTGGAAATACCTGTCAGGTCTGGCAGCATCTGTGGAAAAAAAAACAGAGTGAACATTTCATGTCCAGTGACCCTTCCACAGAATCCAGTGATTCCTGCTTTAAGATTATTATCAATGAATAAAGGGAGAGATTTCTTTTACACGTTGAGTTGTTAGCATATAGAATGCTCCAGCAAGGATCAATTGCTGATATAAAATCTCCCTTTAAAGACTAAATAGATGAAATATTTGAAAAAGGGAAAACAAAATAATTATATAAAAATGATAAGGAGGAAATTAAAGGGCAACTGGGGACTGAGGACAAAAGCATGTGATTCTGAAGAAGGGTCACTGCACAGAAATGTTAACTCTGATTTCTGTTTATAGATGCTGCCAGGTCAGCTGAGACTTCCCAGCAATTCCTATTTTTGTTCCATAAAATCCTTACACTGGAAGCAAGTTATTTGGCAAATCCAGGCCACGCTGATCCTCCAAACAGCATCCCACCGAGACCCACTCTGCTACCCTGTAACCCTGCATTTACAATGACGCGATTAGATTAGATTACTTACAGTGTGGAAACAGGCCCTTCGGCCCAACAAGTCCACACTGACCCGCAACACACCCAGATCCATTCCCCTACATTTATCCCTTCACCCAACACTACGGGCAATTCACCTAACCTGCACATCTTTGGGTTGTGGGAGGAAACCGGAGCACCCAGAGGAAACCCACGCAAACATGGGGAGAATGTGCAAACTCCACACAGAGAGTCGCCTGAGGCGGGAATTGAACCCGGGTCTCTGGCGCTGTGAGGCAGCAGTGCTAACCACCGTGCCGCCCACTAATTCATCTCACCTACATATCCCTGGACACTATGGGCAATTTAGAGTCATAGAGATGTACAGCAGGTAAACAGACCCTTCGATCCAATCCGTCCATGGCGACCAGATATCCCAACCTAACCTAGTCCCACCTGCCAGCACCCGGCCCATATCCCTCCAAATCCTTCCTATTCATATACCCATCCAAATGCCTCTTAAATGTTGTAATTGTACCAGCCTCCACCACTTCCTCTGGCAGCTCATTCCATACATGTACCACCCTCTGTGTGAAAAACTTGCCCCTTAGGTCCCTTTTATATCTTTCCCCTCTCACCCTAAACCTATGCCCTCTAGTTCTGGACTCCCCGACCCCAGGGAAAAGACTTTGTCTACTTATTCTATCCATGCCCCTCATAATTTTGTAAACCTCTATAAGGTCACCCCCTCAGCCTCCGACGCACCAGGGAAAATAGCCTCTGAAGCAAAGAAGATGAAGGAACTTCGTAATAAAGACAAAAAAAAAACTGATTGTATCTCACAGCAACTGTGGGGATGATCCAGAGAGGTTTTGACAAGGTGGATGTGGAGAGAACGTTTCCTCCTGTAGGAAAATCTGGAATTAGGAGTCGCTGTTTAAAAATACCAGGGGGTCACCCGTTTAAAACAAAGATGAGGCAATTTATTTTGTGAGGGTTGTGAGTCTTTGGAACTCTGCCCCGAAAAGGCGGTGGAAGCAGATAGGTTCATAAGGAAAAGAAAACCAAAGAACAGTGAATGCTGAAAATCAGAAATAAAAACAGAAATTGCTGAGAATTCAGCAGGTCAGGCAGCATGTGTGGAGAGAAAGCAGAGTTAACATTTCGGTGACCCTTCTTCAGAGTACATAGATAGATTTCTGTTAAGCAAATGGGGTTAAAGGATATCAGGAGAAAGCGAGACTGCGGATTTGAGATTACAATCAGATCAGACATCTCATTGGAGCAGATTGGAGGGGCAGAATAGCCTACGCCTGATCATGCTTGTGATGGGTGATGGGTTTATGCTGTTGAGAAAGGGGAAGGGACAGGCATTGAATATTTTTCAGTCTGAGTTGGATAGATTCTTGATTGATAAGGGAGTCAAAGGGATTGGGGGTAGATAGGAAAGTGGATGGCACCATCGCAACCTCACACAATCGTGATCTCATCGAACGACAGTCCAGGCTCGAGGCACCTAACAGCCTGCTCCTAACTGGTAAATTTGAATAGTGTCAGTTTTACTGGAATTTCTACTTGCGAAGGTATGAGATACTTAGCTGATATCATGCTGCAGTATCTTAATGGAGGACGGATATCGATAGCTGAGAAGGTTGACTGCTAACAGGCCATATTTGGTAATAGGCATCAAAACCAATCGGAAAAAGGGAGGTTTCTGGACAGATAAAACCTAAAATGTCTCAAAATATTCTAGCTTTTGAATTTTTAGTTATACGTGGGATATGGGTGTCATTGGTAAGGTCAGCATTCTGATCACCCATCCCCATCTGATTGGTGGTGAGTCATCCTCTTGAATATAATTCAGTAGCTCAGGCCTTTCAAGGAGTGCTCTGGGTCTGGGGTCTCATGTGGTGAAGAATGACAGATTTCCTTCCCTAACCAGGAGGGTGTGATAGGTCCATTTTCATAACCATCTATCCAGTAGTTTCATGGTTGTCATTATAGATGCAAGCTAATTTTTTTTAAAATTTCTGACTTATTGAACAGGAATTAAACTCACTGACTGCCATAGTGGGATTTGATCTCAAGACTCCAGATGAGAAACCTGGATTACTAACCCAGTAACACAACCACTAGGCCACTGTCACAGCAAGGTTGAGAGTGTGCTGCTGGAAAAGCAGAGCAGGTCAGGCAGCATCCGAGGAGCAGGAAAGTCGACGTTTTGGGCCTGAGCCCTTCATCAGGAAAGCCACATTAACATAACACAGTTATGGGCGGCATGGTGGCTCAGTGGTAGGGGCCAAGTTCAATTTCAGCCTCAGGCAACTGTCCGTGTGGAGTCTGCACATTCCTTCTGTGTCCACGTTGGCTTCCTCCAGGTGCTCTGGTTTCCTCCCACGGTCCAAAGATGATCAGGTTAGGTGAATTGGCCATGCTAAATTGCCCATAGTGTTCAGGTATGTGTAGGTTAGGTGTATCAGACCGGGGAAATGTAGAGTAGTAGGGGAATGGGTCTGGGTTGGTTACTCTTCAGAGGGTCGGTGTGGACTTGTTGGGCCTAATGGCCTGTTTCCACACTGTAGGGATTCTATGAAAAGCATAGTACACGAACAGGCCCTTCAGCCCACCATGTCTGTGCCGAGTATAATGCCATTCTAAACATATCCCACATGTCTGAACATGGTTCGTGTCCCTCTATTCCCTGCCTGTTTCATGTGTATGTCCAAATGCCCCTTAAACATTGCTATCATATCTGCGTCTACCACCTCCCCTGGCAGTGCATTCCAGGCAACTAACATCCTCCATGTAAAAAACCTGCCTCATTCCTTTAAACTTACACCCCCCCCGCACCATTTCCCCCCCCCCCCCCCTCCCCCGCCGCCAACACACACACACATGGTTCTACTTGTCCACCCTTTACAATGCTTCTCATAATTTTATATACTTCTATCACGTCGCCCCTCAGCCTCTGACAATTGAGTGAAAACAGTCCAAGGTTGTCTAACCTTATAGCTAATACACTCCAATCCAGACAACTTCCTGACTAATCTGTTTTGTACCCTCTCTAGAGACCCCACATCCTTTTCTGTAAGTATGGTGACCAGAGGTACACACAACACACCAAATGTGGCCGGACTACAGTTTTAAGCAGCTGCAACATGACTTGCCAACTTTTATACTCAATGCCCTAACCAATAGAGACAAACACGACATACATCTTCTTTACCACCTTATCCCCTTGAGTTGCCACATTCACGGAGCTATGGAACTGCATCCCAAGATCCTTCTGGATACCAATTCAATGGAGATTCTCGGATAAGCCACAGCCTGCAAGGCCATCAGATCTCAATCCATCCGTGATCGGAGTCCTGAGTCTTTTAGTATTTATTATCTTGTTAGAGCACTATGATAAAAATTTGCAATGAAGACTGTTACTCTTCAGGAGTCTGAAAATACCCTGCAGATGTTAGGTTGGAGGTAGATTGCAATATTCTCTGCAGACGTTTTCTTGCAGAAAATGTGCATTTAATTAGTTTTACTTATTCAGATAACTGATTAATTTCACTCTCAAGTCCACTTTCTGTTCAATGCTAGTTTCACAGGCCACAGCTTGATCAACGGATCTTTCAATGGCACTGGTGTTTTTTCACAGAATTGTAAAACTCCTGAAATGCTGCTCTTGGTACATTAAGTGAACACCTGTATTTTCATAGCACCCTTTGCTATCTTATGGCATCCCAATGTGCTTCTTAATCAGCTATGTACATTTGGAGAGAGTTTAGCACTGCTGACTCACAGCATCAGGGACCCGGGTTCAATCCCGGCCTCAGGTGACTGTCTGTTTGGAGTTTGTACATTCTCCCTGTGGGTTTCCTCCGGGTGCTCCTGTTTCCTCATTCAAAGTCCAAAGATGTGAGGGTTAGTAGATTGGCCAGGGTAAATTGCCTGTTGTGTGCAAGCTAGGTGGGTTAGCCATGGGAAATGCAGAGTTACAGGGTTAGGATATGGGTGTGGGTCTGGTTAGACTGCTGTTTCGAGGTGCAGTGTGGAATCAATGGGCCGAATGGCCTGTTTTCATGTTGTAAGGATTCATGAACTCATAGAATTATAAAGCACAGAAGGAGTATGGATACTATTGCAATCAAAAGGAATACAGCAGCCATGTCCCACAGAAATCAATGGTCACTCAATGTCCTGGTGATGGTCCTTCAAGGATAACTAGGGGACCAGAGCTTTAAGAGCCAGATTTTCTCTGTGATGGAGGCAATCTCCACCCTGATGAATATGACAACAATTCCCGAAAGTTTCGCCCCAGAATTCATAATTTCTGATTTTCTCAGGGGCAGTTGTGGGAATGGTCCAGGCTTCATGCAGTTTGTGGAGACTGATGGTCCTTTAAATGTTCAGCTGTCTCCATTTAAGTTCCACGTTGGTAGCCACGGACTACACAAAACACAGCAGGTCAAATAAGACTGCTTTAGTGAATTTATTGTGTAGAAAGTCAGGGTAACCCTCTAGAGAGCTGAGTTAACACTATGAAGACACTCCTAGGACACCTCACGGGGTGGGGAGGGGAGGGGAGGTGGTTAGGTGCCCGAGGGGTGGAAGACCTATTACCCATTGGAATTGCTAGCAGTACACATGAATTTGCCTGAAAAGTGCATCAACCGATTGGAACTGTCAAATAACACAGAATGTTAATGTTTGTTTTCATAGGCAATAACTGGAGGAATTTCATTTCTGTTATCAATTAAAAGCATTTTAAAAAGAAAAGTGACATTATCAATAGATACATAATTTTATTTTCTGTCAACCTGGCTCCTCAGGTTTGTCTGTGGTGGACACAAGGTGAGTTGGCACAAAGGATGATGGGTTGGGGTTAGGTTGGCATGATTTGTCACTAAGTTGTTGTAGGGGTTATAAAGGGTGGGGGTAGTTGGTATGGGGGCTCGAGTTAGAATAGAGTTATAAAGAATCAAGTGGTAGGTACTTGGGCACAAGTTAGAATAAGGTTATAAAGGATGACGTGGTGGGTACTGGGGCACAAGATATTACAGGAGTTATAGAGGGCAGGGTGGCGGCTATTGGGGCAGATCTTAATATACGGTTTCTGAAGGGTGGGGTAGTGGTTATTGGGGCAGAAGTTAATACAGGTGTTAGAAAGGATGGGGTGGTGAGTACCAGGGCAGAAGTTAATATAGGGTTTCTAAAGGGCAGGGGTTGGATACCAGGGCTCAAATTAGAATAGTAGCTATAAAAGATACAGGTACATCAGGATAGAAGGGGCCAAGGGATGGAAAGAAGGGTATAGGATGGCCTACTGGGTATGAAGGACCACAGAGTGTGAGGAGAGGGGCATAGGATTGAAGTGGGATTTTCTCTCATTGCAGTATTCTCTCAAGTTCTGCACCACTGGCCTAGATTATGTTGTTATAATACAGGAACATTCCACCCTGTAAAACCCAATCTGTAATTCTCCTGACAAGATGTAGGTACACATTCCTTTAAGACGATTTCTATCTGAGCACTGAATTTATACTCAGCTCAACAGCGAGGCTGCAGACATTTTGGCTGCAGCATCATTTTGTTGGATTTTTTCCAAATACTTTGAATGACTGTGTTTTTCTCTTCAAAGTATGCTTCAAATATAAAATATATTTAAGGTAGTAACAAAGATCATTGCAGCTCTAACCTCTTTAAAACAAAAACAATCCACGATGCTGCGTAGCAATGTTTTCAGGCAACCTTTGATGGAGGTGATAATATCTTAAAAACATGACAGGAAATGTGCACATACCAACGATGTTATAGATGGATGTGTAAAGGATTGTGAAAACATCCTCTAAATGATTTCCCTTGTTATTGTGGGGTTGAATGATCTTGGGCCTGTAGGTATATCAATTTGATGGCATAGAAACTAAAAGTGTGTGGGATTTGCTGTTTAAGACCTGCATATTATTATGATGAAGTGCAGGAATATTCATGACCTTGAATTATGAAATACACAGCACAGATAAAAACTCATGAATTGACACTGTTTGCCCACAACCATGCGTTTTGCGATCAGCAATATTTTTGCAACTAAGCTCAGGAACAGGCAAATAAAATACACCAATAATGGTTACATCAGCGATGTCTCACTCACAGAGTTCCTAAATGGGCTGCTGCAATCTTAAGAACAGAAGTGAAAGGAATAGGGGTAGGCCATTCGGTCCATCAAGCCTGTTGTGCCATTCGAATCATGATGGACGATGAAGGCCATTTGTTTGATTTCCTACAGGAGCCTAATTCCCTCCCAGTCGCGTTGCAGCATATTAGTTTATTTTTATACAAATGCTAAGGTTTCTTTTCCCTCCAGTACTCTTTCCAGAGTATTCCCCTGTGTTATTCCCTCTTTTTATTTATTAATTCTTGAGATGTGGATATCGCTAGCAGGGCATGTCTTATGCTGCCCATCCCTATTTCCTTTAGGAAGCTGGAGACAGATTTTCTTACAGCCATAGAGTCATAGAGATATACAGCACAGAAACAGACCCTTCGGTCCAACTCGTCCATGCCAACCAGATATCTGAAATCAATCTAGTCCCATTTGCCAGCATTTGGCCCATATCCCTCTAAACCCTTCCAATCATATACCCAGCCAGATGCCTTTTAAATGCTGTAATTGTACCAGCCTCCACCACATCCTCTGGCAGCTCATTCCACACACGTACCACCCTCTGCATGAACAAGGTGGCCTTAAGGTCCCTTTTAAACCTTTCCCCTCTCACTTTAAGTGGATGCCCTCTAGTTTTGGAGTCCCCTACCCTGGGGACCATACCTTGTCTATTTACCCTATCCATGCCCCTCATGAGTTTATAAACCTTTATAAGGTCACCCCTCAGCCTCCGACACTGCAGGGATAATAGCCCCAGCCTATTCAGAGTCTGCCTATAGCTCAAACCCTCCAACCCTGGCAACATCCTTGTAAATCTTTTGTGAACCCTTTCAAGTTTCACAGCATCCTCCAATAGCATGGAGACCAGAATTAGCACATAGAACAGTACTGCGCAGTTAAGGCCCTTTGGCCACGATGTTGGGCTGAGCATTTATGTTAATCTAAGATCCCCCTAACCTACACACCCCTCAAATTACTACCGTCCATGTGCTTGTCCAGCAGTCGCTTAAATGTCCCTAATGTCTCTGACTCTACTACCACCGCTGGCAGTGCATTCCAGACACCCACCACTCTCTGGTAAAGAACCTACCTCTGACATCTCCCTTATACCTTCCTCCAATCACCTTAAAATTATGATGCAGTATTTCAAAAGTGGCCTAACAATGTACTGTACTGTAAGCAACATGACCTCTCAACCCCTATACTCAATGCACTGACCAATAAAGGAAATCATACCAAGTGCATTCTTCACTATCCTATCTGACTGCAACTCCACTTTCTTCTTGAACAAGATAACAGTGGGTTTTTAACCACTGTGAGGAGGTAACTTTGAGTCAGTGGTGCTGATATGGTTTTCAAGTCAGGGTAATGACAGCAGATTTCCTTCTCAAGTATACGTTGGTGAATTTGTTTCTTTTTCAACCGTGCAACAGCTTCACGATCACGAAACTGAGGTCTGGAATGGAATGGACTTAACATAAAGATAACAGTGGAGAAGATAAGGGGACTTAAGATCAGAACCCATCATGGACATGGTGGCTCAGTGGTTAGTGTCGGTGCCTCAAAGCTCCAGGGACCCGGGTTCGATTCCACCCTTGGGCAACCCTACGTGTGGAGTTTGCATATTCTCCCCGTGTCTGCCTGGGTTTCCTCCAAAGAAGTGCAGGTTAGGTGGATTGATGGTGCTAAGTTGCCTGCAGTGTCCTGGGATGTGTAGGCTAGCTGAGTTAGCCATGGGAAATGGAGGGTTACAGGGAGAGGGTTGGGTCTGGGGTGGGATGCTCTTCAGAGGGTTGATGTGAACTGAATGGCATGCTTCCACTATAGAGATTCTATTCTATACTACAATCACAAACCATCAGCATTTGACAGTCTCCATCCAACAAATTTTAGAAGGAATATCAGAGAAAATTTAACTGCGTATGATCATTGAGTTGTCTGCCAACAATATCCTGGGGTTACCGTCAATCAGAAAACATAACTAGCTCAGGCACATAAATATTGTAGCTATAACAACGGATTAGAGGTTGGGAGTTCTGAGATAAATGATTCACTCTCTGACTCCCCAATCCAGGAATGTAATGGAATACCATTTGTTTTGATGAGTGCAGTTCCAACACTAAAGAACCTCAACACCATGCAGGACAGATATTAGAATGATTCCTGATCTCCTACAGCCCCACCTTCAACATTCAATCAGTCCACCACTGACATAAAGCAGCAGCAATGTGCACAATCCACATGTTGCAGCAACTTTCCAACGATCCTTTGACAACTCATATACTTGCTAAAAGAAGGTGCGTCACCCTCAACTCCCTCTCCAAATCACACACCCTCCTTACTTGGAATCATATCAGCCATTGCTTCACTGTCACTGGGTCAAATATCTGGGAATTCCGTTCCCTAACAGAACCGTGGCTGCACCTAGACTGCACAGAACTTCAGAGGTTCAGGAAGGTAGCTCACCACCACCTTTTCAAGAGCAATTAGGGGCAGGAAATAAATGCTGGTCTGGTCAAAGTGACCCACATCCCAATTTTAATAATCATAATTGACTCAATATTCAGGAATTGGATTGGAAAGTTGTCCATGTTATTCAATTGATGTGTGACCGAGTAATTATGGGTCCATCATTTTAACATCGATTGTGATTAAACGACAGGAATATATTGACAGTGACAGACTGACTGAGCACTTGAACAAATATGACCTGATCAAAGAGTCACCAGGAAGTGTTGAAGGGAAGGTCACGTCTAATTAACTGCGCATACATTTTGATGAGGTCATGAGTGTGGTAGAAATGGGAGTCAACAGATTCAGTTTAAATGGATTTCCTGAATGCCTTTAATAAAATTCCACACGAAGGGTAGTTAGCGATAATGAAAGTGCTCTCGAGTGGAGGTTTTGTTAACATGAGTGATAACCAATGGGGAGGCTGGAAATCGGTGTGGGATAAATGAGATGTTCTCCCAATTGTTGGATGTGATTTATCGTGGGCCTCAGCTTTCTGATGTGTTTATGAGTAACTGGGTTGGCGTTTGCAGGTAATATTAAGTCAGGAGATCCCATAATGTGTGTGGATGGGGTCAGGAGGTCACAAAGGGATGGAGACAGACTGAGGGAGGGAACATAATTATTACAGGGAGAAGTGCGAAGTCATCTGTCTTTCCATCTGAGAAAAACAAATTGATCACAAAGGGGTTTAGCTATATATATATATATAAAAGGAATCAAAAAAGTTGATGCATTGTCGCCTTTATTGAGTCATAGGGTTGTACAGCACAGAAACAGACCCTTCAATCCAATTCGTCCATGCCAACCCAATATCCTAAATTAATTTAATCCCATTTGCCACAATTTGGCCCATATCCCTCTATATCCTTCCTATTCATTACTATGAAAGTGATGAAATGATGCTTCTGTCTTACAGAGCCTTGGGCAAACTCCATCTGCATTTTGTTTTAAGCATCACATCTTCATAAGGATATATTCATGTGAGATCTGCCTGAAGTCAGGGCCTTGGCTCATTGTCTTGCTAATGCTTCATCCTGAGCTGGTTTCTTGGCAGTTTTTAACCCACGGTGGTTTGCCATTGCCCTATCAAGAGCAGGCCCAAGTCCACATCAGCCAGAACAGGAATTAAATTGATACTCTCCTCTGTCATATACTCACCAGTCAAGCCAACTGTGCCCCACTGAGGTCGATCAGCCATAAGATATTCAGGGTCTCTCCACAGCATCTGTGTTAAAGTTACTGCAAGACCAGGGGCATGAGTGTATATTACTAAACAGCAAGTTCCAGCCTGTTACAGGAAGTGCATTCTGCAAAGAATGATCAATATCTGGAGACGATGGCCTAGTGGTATTATCGCTGAGCTATTAATCCAGAGACCCAGGTGCCCTGGTTTGAATCCCACCACAGCAGATAGTAGAATTTGAATTCAATTACAAAAAAAAATCTGGAATGCGACCATGAATCCATTTCCAATTATTGAAAAGACACATTCTTTCACTAATGCCCTTTAAGGAAGAAAGTCAGCACTTTTACCTGCTCTGGCCTACATGTGACTCCAGACCTACAGTCATGCAGTTGACTCTCAACTGCCTACTGGCAACTAAGGATGGGCAATAAATGTTGGTTTAGTCAGCAATGCCCTCATCCTGTGAATGAATAAAGGAAAAAAGGTTGGAACTGCGCAAAAAGCACTTAAACTGGATACTTTGGGTGTCTATGAAAGAGTGAGCTAGCCAAACCAAATAGGCTTCTTTATCCGAACATACTCTTGTGATCTTTGCCAAGGGTGTAGCTGGACAGTGCACATGCCAACAAATCATTAGGGGCCGTTGTCCTGAACCATTTTATCAACTAAGCAAACCTCTCTGGTAATGTTTAGTCATTAAAAGAAATTTGTCATTGCTGTCAGCATTTAGTTAATCCTGTCATAATGGGCATTGAGAAAACATTCCGATAGATAAATCAGGTCATGTTCAACAAAATTGTTTAGGTCATGTTCAACAGAACACAAAGCCAAGCAAAATATAAGGTGCAACAAATCATCATGAAGACAGCTCCATCATACCAAAGGCCTCAGAAGGTTGGAAATGGATGTCATTTCAGCTTGCAAAGAAAGCAACTGAGAGCTCATCCTTTCTCAGATAGTTAATGGAATGGAAAGACAAATATTACTTTATTTATTTCAAATACAGTAGACACACACTTCAGAATAAAGAAAGCTTTAAGAAGCTGTGCTCTCTTTTGTAGAAATGAGAAGGTTGACCTAACAGAACAGCAATAACCTGAATTTATACAGTGACTTTAATGTCACAAAATTCCAAAAGTCATCCATTCAGTATTTTAAAA
This sequence comes from Chiloscyllium punctatum, assembly GCF_047496795.1. Lineage (NCBI taxonomy): Eukaryota > Metazoa > Chordata > Chondrichthyes > Orectolobiformes > Hemiscylliidae > Chiloscyllium > Chiloscyllium punctatum. The sequence goes on along the minus strand of NC_092756.1, from coordinate 79,701,122 downwards.
ATCCAAAAGGAGATGTCCAAATAAGTAATGAAAGCTTTTTAATGAGACAAGGATTTTAGGAATCATAGAGACAGGCAGTACAGAAGACGCCCTTTGGTCCATTGAGTCCACACCAACAAAACCTACTCTAAATCTAGGCTAGTCCACTTTCCAGCACTTGGTCCATAGTTTCAAGTGGTCATCCGAGTACGTTTCAAAAGTTTATGAGGTTTCCTTTCTCAACTACCTACCGAGGACGAGATGGCTTCAAGCAGAAAAGATGTTGAGAAGATAGGTTTAATGAGGGAATTTATTTGTGATACCCAGTCAACTGAATGGACAACCACTAAAAAGGGCAGGATTCCAAAATTGTGTGCATGCAGTGGTCTTGGAGAGTCATGGGGATGAAGATAGTTACAAAGAGATGGAGGGTTTAGGCCGTGGAAGGATTGGAAAACAAGAATGAAGATATTAACATTGAAGCATTGCTTACCTAGAACATAAAAGTAAAAGACAGAGGAACAGGATTGGGCCTTTCAGTCCCTTGAGCTTACTCTGCCTTTCATGGCTGATCTGACATTTCTCATATCCACTTTCCTGCCTTTTCCCCATAACCTTTGACTCCCCTAGAATCCATCTGTCTCAGCCTCAAATTTACACATGAATTCTGCCTCCACAGCTCTCTGTGGCAAGGAGTTCCAAAGACTCATAATGCCCTCACAGAAGAAATTCCTCCTCATCTCAGTCTTAACTTGGTGCCCCTCTACTCTGAGATTAGGCCATCTGGTCGCAGACAGTCCCATGAAGAGAAATATCCTCTCAGCAGTTACCCTGTCAAGCCATTTAAGAATCCCATATGTTTCAATGAGATCACCTCTCATTTTTCAAAACTCCAGTGAGCAGAGCTCTAATCTGTTCAGCCTTTGCTCACAAGACAATCCCTCCGTACTAGGGATCATCCGAGTGAACCTTCTGAAGGGTGAACAATGCTTGGTGCGGTTAAGGTACAAGGGGCCTAGTTCAGGATTATTAGTGGTAGAAGATAGAAGACAGCCTGGAGGCCACTGGAGTAATCAGATCCATGTTTAACAAAAGCATGGCTGAGGCATAAAGGAATTGCATTATGTGATGGAAGGCAAATCACTGGCCTTCATGGTGATGCAAATAAGTACTCAGAATTTTGTTCCTTGATTGCACGTGATGCTGGCAGTTGCAAACAGTCTGTTGCAGAAGCAGAAAATTGTCAGGGAGAGAGACGAGAAAGTGTTTGATACACTTGCCTTTATTGGTCAATGCATTGAGTATAGGAGTTGGGAGGTCATATTGCAGCTGCAAAGGACATTGGTGAGGCCACTTTCAGATACTGCATTCAATTCTGGTCTCCCTGCTATCGGAAAGCTGTTGTTAAACCAGTTCTGAGGAAGGGCCACTGGATTTCTGATTTTTCTCCACAGATGCTGCTGGACTTGCTGAGCATTTCCAGTAATTTCAGTTTTTGTGAAACTTGAAAGGATGCAGAAATGATCTACGTGGATGTTACTGGGGTTGGAGGGTTTGAGCTATAGGGAGAGGCTGAATAGGCTGGGGCTGTTTTCCCTGAAGGGTCAGAGGCTGCGGTGTGACCTTACAGAGGTTTACAAAATCATGAGGGGCATGGATAGAGTGAATAGCCAAGATCTTTTTCCCAGGGTAAGGGAATCCAAAACTAGATGGTATAAATTTAAGGTGAGAGGGTTTTAAAAGGGATCTGAGTGGCAACCTTTTCACAGACTAGATTAATTTCGGATATCTGGTCAGCATGGATGGGTTGAATCAAAGCGTCTGTTTCCATGTTGTACATTTCTATGACTCTATGAAGTCACTGGTAGGCAGTGGAATTGGTAGTGGAATTAGGGGTAAGTTTAGGATTAGGGATATAGAGTTGTAGAGTCATAGAGATGTCCAGCTCGGGAACAGACCCTTCTCTCCAACTCATCTCTGCCAATCAGATATCCTAACCTCATCTACTCCCATTTGCCAGCACTTGGCCCATATCCCTCTCAAACTTTCCTATCCATATACCCATCCAGATGCCTTTTAAATGTAACTGTACCAGCCTCCACCACTTCCTCTGGCAGCTCATTCCATACACGCACCACCCTCTGTGTCAAAATGTTGCCCCTTACGCCTCTTTTAAATTTTTCCCCTTAAACCTATGCCCTCTAGTTCTGGACTCCCCCACCCTGCGAAAAAACCTTGTCTATTTACCCTATCCATGCCCCTCATGATTTTATAAACTTTTATAAGGTCACCCCTCAGTGTCTGACGCTCCGGAAAACTGCCCCAGCCTATTCAGCCGCTCCCTATAGCTCAAATCCTCCAACCCTGGCAATATCCTTGTAAATCTTTTCTGAACCCTTTCAAGTTTCACAACAACATTCTGAGAGAAGGAAGACCAGAATTGCACACAATATTCCAAAATATTCCTGTACAGCCACAACATGGCTTGGCATTGGCTTTAGTCACCCAATGTTTAGCTGTTGCCTTTAAATCATGAAGATATTTGGCAATTTTTAAAATTCATTCAGCAGATAAGGGCGTCACTGGCTAGGCCAGCATTTATCGCCTACCCCTAATTGCCCAGAGGGTAATTGCTGTGGGTTTGGATTCTGTTGACCAGACCAGGTAAGGATAGCAGTTTCCTTCCCTCAAGGACAAATGTAGAAATGGAGAAGAAATTCACTTGAAAATTATAAGTTTGTCACCAACAAATATGCTAAAGAGTTCAGGGAAACCCCATTCACTCAAAGAATAGTAAGAATGTAAAATTGGCCACCCTATAATAGTGTTGAGGAGATTGGTGAGGAGAAGAGAGAAAAGCATATGAGGGAGAAAAGAATAGTTGGCGATAATTTGATCAGCGAGCGTTGGGAGAAGACTCATAAGGTTCACTGGCAGAGAAGGAACATGGACTGAATGCTGTCATCATCTTGTGATTATGGAGTTCGTACTCAAAGAATTTATATTTAAAAAAATTTGGAAAAAGATAATCAATGCCATTTTTGGGCTTTATCTGCTGAAGAGTTTGCCATTTTCCCAAATGCATTGATTCACACAAAAGCACGGTTTAGGAGCAACCTGTCATTTGTTGCAAACTAGCACCAAGCAGGCCAGCCGATTTACATTTGATAATATTACCCAATCCTGACGGGTGCTCAATCAATTTGATCTAAATGTTCATGTCGAAAGCAAATTATATAGATTAATGTATAAAATTCTTACACCTGACAACTTTTTCAGTCCCAAACTCCTGTACTCATTCTCACAATGGAGTCTGGAAAGGTAAATTTTTCACACTGAAATCATCCCTTTTCCTCTCTCTCTGTCAGTGGAAGTTCTGCAGCTGCTGGGAGCGAGTCGGTGCAGATATTTTTAGTCAACAGGATGTTGCTGGGAATTGAGGGTTTGTGTTATAAAAATCGATCGGATCCGCTGGGACTTTTTTCACTGGAGTGTAGGAGGTAGTAAGGGGCGACCTTTTAGAGGTTTATAAAATCATGAAGGGGATAGATAAGGCGAATGACAAGGGTCTTTTCCCAAGGGTGGGTGAATTCAAAACTCGGGTGCATAATTTTTAAGGAGAAAGTTTTAAAAAGGACATGAAGGGCAATTTTTATTTTACACAGAGTGTGGTTTGTGCGTGGAATGAACTTCCAGAGGAAGTGGTGGATGCAGGTACAGTTACAACATTTAAAAGACATTTGGATAAGTACATGAATAGGAAAGGTTTGGAGGTATATGAGCCAAACAGCACTAGCTAAGTTTGGGGAATAGGTTTGGCATGGACTAGTTAGACTGAAGGATCTATTTCCATGCTGTAGGACTCTATATTCTGTTTGGACACACCTCTGGAGCAGATGGGAGTTTTTTAGTTTAGATTCCCTACATTGCGACAACAGGCTCTTCAACCCAACCAGTCCACACCAACCTTCCGAAGAGTAACCCACCCAGACCCATTTCCCTCTGACTATTGCACCTCTCCCTATGGCCAATTCACCTGACCCGCACATCTTTGGACTGTGGGAGGAAACCCACGCAGACATGCGGCGAACATGCAAACTCCACACAGTCACCTGAGGCTGGAATTGAACCTGGGACCCTGGTGCTGTGAGGCAGTAGTGCCAACCACTGAGCCACGTCTCCTGGCTTACAGGTAAGGACTATAACCATTGCAACAAAGAAGCTCCTGGAGTGTGTAAATCCAGATTATGGTAAACTGTGATGCACCTGCAGTCGAACAGTTTGATCAAATTTCTTCAAGGGAGGAATGGTAAGATGGCGGGGTAGCACCCATGGAGCTATTGCACAATCAAGGAAAGTACTGACTGAAGAGGAGACAACTGCAGCCAGAAAGCTCATTTTGTATGAGGAACAAGAAACCTTGATGCCCAATAATCTCAGCGCAACGCACATATTGAAAAGAAAACACGGATCACTCTGGGAGCTCGAGTTGCTGTGGCAACATACACTTTTTGCATACATGATGAGGCCTGGAATATAAAAATGGTGAGGGCTTGGAAATTTTTGCCATCACCAAGGCTGACTAGGAATCTCTCCTGCTGTTACCACCTGCCATTGAAGTGCATTGGAAGGATTTGCAAGTTGATATTCAACCTGTTTGCTGAGTTCAAAAGCCACCCTCCTTGAGTCATCAAGTCCTGGAGTGGGACTTGATCCCAGGACCTCTGGCTCTGAAGCAGAGACGCCACCCACTCAAAATGTTGCCACTGTGGCATGAAACTAGGGGTCACAGGTTAAGAATACAGGGTAGGCCATTTATCACTGAGATGAGGAGAAATTTCTTCACTCAGAGAGCAGAGAGCCTGTGCAATTCTCTGCCACAGAAAATGGTCCAAGTGACAAGTTGAATATTTTCAAGAAGCAGTTAAATATAGTTCTTAGGGCTGAAAAGGTCAAAGTTCTGGGGAGAAAAGTGGGAACAGGGTATTGATGATCAGCCCATGAAACCTGTTGAATGTTGGAACAATCTTGAAGGGCTGAATGGCCTATGAAGGATAACAGATATTGGAATGATTACAAGCCTTTGCTCAATCTCTGGCTCTATGATTTGAGATACTCCCTGAAACATTCCACGGTGGCTCAGTGGTTAGCCCTGTTGCCTCACAGTGCCATGGACCTGGGTTCAATTCTACCCTCAGGTGACTGTCTGTGTGGAGTTTGCACGTTCTCCCCATGTGTGTGCAGATTTCCTCCCACAGTTTGAAGTTGTGCAGATTAGGGTGGATTGGACAAGCTAAATTTCCCATAATGTCCAGGGATGTGGAATAACCATGGAAGATGCAGGGTTATAGGGATGAGGTGGGTCTTTGTGGGATAATCTTCAGAGAGTCAGTATGGGCTGAATGGCCTGCTTTCAAACTGGGAATACAAAGAACAAAGAAAGTCGGTCCTCCGATCCAGCTCCTCTATCTAAACCTACTGCCTATTTTCTAAAGAACTGTATCTCTTTGCTCCCTACCCATGCATGTATCTGTCTAGATACATCTTAAATGACGCCATTGTTCTCGCCTCTACCACCTCCACTGGCAACACGTTCCAGGCTCCCCATCACCCTCTGCATAAAGAACTTTCCACGCATATCTCCCCTAAATCTTTCCCCTCTCACTTTGAACTCGTGACCCCTGGTAATTGAGTTCCCCACTCTGGGGAAAAAAAACCTCCTTCTATCCACCCTCTCATGATTTTGTAGACCTCTATCAGATCACCCCCCCCCCCACCAACCGTCGTCTTTTTAATGAAAATAATCCTAATCTATTCAACCTCTCTTCATAGCTAGTGCCACCCCATACCAGGAAACATCCTGGTGAACCTCTTCTGCACCCTCCCCAAAGCATCCACATCCTTTTGGTCATGTGGCGAGCAGAACTGTAGGCAGTATTCCAAATGCGGCCGAACTAAAGTCCTATACAACTGTAACATGACCTGCCAACTCTTGTACTCAATACCCCATCTGATGAAGGAAAGCATGCTCTATGCCCTCTTGACCACTTTACTGACCTGTGTTGCCACCTTCAGGGAACAATGGACCTGAACACCCAGATCTCTCTGTACGTTAGTTTCCCCAGGACTTTTCCATTTACTGTATAGTTTGCTCTTGAATTGGATCTTCCAAAATGCATCACCTCACATTTGCCCAGATTGAACCCCATCTGCCATTTCTTTGCCCATTTCGCCAATCTATCTATATTCTGCTGTTTTCAATATTAGTCAACCTCTGTCACTTCTAGGTCCTAATTATTTTATAGATCCTCACACTCACAAGTAGATAGCTAATTTTTATTCATTAATAGATATGTATCACTCTTTTGATATATAAATTACTTGACTACTTTTGTTGAATTATCATTTGCAACTCACTCCTGGATATTAATTACATTCTACACATAAATATATAATCCATCTTAATTCCTTGAATAAATTCTAGCCTGTAACTAATTCTATGCTGTGTACTCTGTTCTGCTAACTTTTTCTGTTTTATTTTGCCCATTTGTAATGTGGTATAATTTTGCGTATAATCCATAATTTTGGGATGTTTCTGATTTCAAATCATCCTTTTCCTCAACATCACCTCATTCAAATAGCAACTTGTCTTTATACAGCATCCTTAACACGGAATAACATTCTGAGACAGAAAATGACATGAACAAACATGCACTGTTGAAGAATCCAAATTGAAATTGTAATGTAAAGTGGAGTCCCCATTTTGTTCTCTCAGGCAGGTCTCACGATACCATTCAAAGGAGACCAGGGTACATCTCCCTGGTGATCCTGGACATTATTTATCCCTCAACTAATGTTACTTAAACAGATTATTGAATAATTTAATTTCATATATTACGGTAATTGAGCTGTAAGAGAGGCTGAATAGGCTGATGTTGTTTTCCCTGAAGTGTCGGAGGCCGAGGGGTGACCTTATAGAAGTTTATAAAATCATAACGGGCATGAATAGGGTGAATAGATAAGGTCTTCTCCCCAGGGTAGGGGAGTCCAAAACTAGGGGGCATAGGTTTAAGGTGAGAGGGCAAATATTTAAAAGGGATCTTGAGAGGCAACTTTTTCATGCATGGATATGAGCTACCAGAGGAAGTGGTGGAGACTGGTACAATTGCAACAGTTAAAAGGCATCCAGATGGGTATATGAATAGGAAAGGTTTAGAGGGATATGGGCCAAATGCTGGCAAATGGGACTAGATTAATTTATGATATCTGGTTGGCATGGACGGGTTGGACCATAGGGTCTGTTTCCGTGCTGTACATCTCGATGACTCTAATTTCCATGGTTTGGAGTGTCCAAGCCCAAAATATGGGAACTTTTTCTGAAGTAATCTGCAAGGGAACTGAAAATCAAACCGAAGGGCTTCCCTTTTAAAGATCTGGGAACAGAAAGTGCTGGAGAAACTCAGCAAGTCTGACTGAATCTGTGGAGAGAAAAGCAGGGTTAATGCCCCTCTAGTTCTGAACAATTAAAAGTAGCTCCCTTTTAAAGCTCCCTTAGAATTAAGGACAATTAGCAAAGAGCTTAACTACTTCTGAGAAAAGACCACGTTTTGTCAAGGCTTTTCATCTTGCCCTCATCAGGACAATTCGCAAGAAATACAAAAGTAAAGGGTAAAGAAACATATATAATTTGATGTGAGTGCTGATGAGTGCATTCTCCATGGCAACACCTTGACCAATCAGCACTCTCCTCTCATAAAGCATCAATGTTATTTTTCTTCACATTGGTAAGTCTTGTGGAAGATGAAAAGCTTTAACAAAATGTGTCTTTTTTCAACAGTACTCAATTTCTGCACAACCAAACGACTAGAAATAACTTAATCTCAAAACCAAAGGAAATTTATCAATTAAAATAGCAGGATCATTTTGATTATCTGCTTTTGAAGTTTTCTTCTGAGAGCTCTATGCTGTCGATGTTGCACTGGCATTGCATACACAGGAACACCTTCAGCAGCGAAAGGACAAATTCTTTCACACCGGCGAAGAGTTTAGTTTGACCATCAACATCAAGGTGACAAATATCACGGCCCAGGTTGTTGGCTATGGGCTACTGAGCCAAATTAGATGCTGCTTAACACAGATAAGGAGCAAATTACAGCGGATGCTGCAATCAACAAATGCTGGAGATCACAGTAGGTCAGACAGCATCCATGGAGAGACAGCATTTATGCTGTCCCCCTCTACACTTCACTTCAGCCCTGAGGAAGAGTCATCTAGACTCAAATCGGTAGCTTGCTCTCTCTCCATGGATGCTGTCTGACCCACTGTGATGTCCAGCATTTGTTGGTTTTAGCTGCTTAACACAGAGTTCACCACTATGGTGGAAGTCAGTATCTTACAAAAAGAAAGGCTGCTTTTGTGTATCCTCCAATCATTCCTGGATCAGGGGAACATCTTCAGTATTCATTTATTTTCTTTAATCATTCATGGAATGACAGCATCACTGCCTGGGCAACATTTATTGCCCATCTCTAATTGCCCAGAAGGCAGTTAAGAGTCAACCACATTGGCTGTGGGTCTGGAGTCACATGTAGGCCAGACCAGGTAAAGATGTTTCCTCCCCTAAAGGATATTAGTGAACTTGATGGGTTTTCCCGACAATTGATTCACAGCCATTATTACATTCTTACTCCCAGATAATAGATATGATAGTCCAGCAATAATACCATTGGCCCATCATCTCCCCAATGTATGAAAGCTTGCTGTGCACAAAATAGTTGGTAAAGTTACATGACAGTTCAAGCTACCATCTTTGAGTACTCTGGAGTACTATGTACACCTATTATACTCTGTGCTACCTTCCCCCACCCTCCTCTCTGACCTATCACCTCCATCCCCACCCTCATTCACCTATTGTACTCTTTGCTACCTTCTCCCCAGCACCCCCCCCATTTATCACTCTACCCTGGACGCTTCCTGCCTCTATTCCCGATGAAGGGTTTTTGTCTGAAACGTCAATTTTCCTGCTCCTCGGATGCTGCCTGACCTGCTGTGCTTTTCCAGCACCACTCTGATCTTAACTCTACTATGTACAATCTTTACCTCCTTATTGAAAAAAAGGACTCAAATTCATTTGAGGCAGTTCAGACAAGGTTCAACCGACTGACACTTGGGATGAAGGATTATCATTCAAGGGACGGTTTCTGTTTGAGTTTACAGGAATGACGGGAGTTGTTTATGAAACATTAAAGATGCCAAGAGGATGTGACAGTGTGGATGCTACTTGGTTGTTTCAGATGTAATTGTGGCATCTATTGGCAGAACAAGGTCACCAATTCACCAGTACTGGAGCACATTCATCTCATCAGCAGCAACACACACATTGTTAAGCGGATGGTATCTGTTTTGGCTTGATCACATTCATCACATCAATGAAGGCTGGACAACTGAAGATGTTCCGGACAGTGAATTTGCATCCTTCAAATTCAAAATTAAGATGTTGTATGTTGTCACTGACAATTGGAAGATAATGGCTGATAGCCATGACTCTGAAGGCTGACTGTTTGGAGAAACATTAGGAAAGCTCACTTGGATGAAAAGAGATTTGTGGATCACATCCAAGCATTCCAGTCCCAACTGGATCATGGGAAATCTCATTCCTGATGAAGGGCTTATGCCCGAAAAATCGATTCTCCTGCTCTTCAGATGCTGCCTGACCTGCTCTGCGTTTCTAGCACCACACTCTCGACTCTGGATGAAAACAGGGCCCAGAGTAAGCAGAGGCCACTGAATCGAGTACCTTCTCAGCTCATTGTCTCCTCTGTAGCAATTGTAGGAGAGAGTGCTATGCCAGAATGGGGATCCTGAGTGAAATCAGGTGCTGCTTAACACAGAGTTAACCACCATCAAGGAAGTCAGTATCTTACCAAAAGCAAAAGCAAGGTTACCTTTGTGGATCCCCCCAAGATTCCAGTCCCAACTGGATCATGGAAAACATCTTTACTGTTTATGGGAGCTTGTTGTACACAAAATGATTGATAAACTTGCATGACCACAGACAGACATCATTGAATCAAGCAGGCTATTAGTAAGCTGGAGAGGGTTCAGAAATGATCCATCAGGATGTTGCCATGAATGGAGAGTTTGAGTTATAAGGAGATGCTGGACAGACTGGGATGTTTTTCACTGGAGTGTAGGAGGTTGAGGGGTAACCTTATTGATGTTTATAAAATCATGAGGGACATAGGTAAGGTCTATGGCTCTCATGATGAGGGTCTTTGACCCAAGATGGGAGAGTTTAAAACTAAGGGGTATATTTTTTAAGGTGAGAGGAGAAAGATTTAAAAAGGACATGAGGGGCAACCTTTTAGGTAGAGAATGGTGCGTGTGTGGAAATGAACTACTGGAGGACATAGGATGCAGATACAGTTACTAAACTTAAAAGACATTTGGATAAGTTCATGAATGAGAAATGTTTGGAGGGATGTGGGCCAAGCACAAGCAGGTGGGACAAGTTTAGTTTGAGAATATGTTTGGTGTGGACTATTTGGACTCAAGGGTCTGTTTCCATACTGTATGACTCTAATACCTATGACACCATATAGTGGCTGAGGATGAAAAAGATGCTTTACAATGAATGTTGTATTGGGATGTCCTCAAGTTGTAAAAGCTGCTAATTCATGGTACCTCAACTGGGACATCCAGAGAATATGAAATGTGATATAAAAGTGCAAGTCACTTTAGGACCTCCTAAGAATACAAAAATTGACATATCAACACAATTCAGATTTAGATATCAGGAAGATGTGAAAGATAGGGATTAGGAGTAACAATAGGTCATTCAGCCCTTCCGGTCTGCTCCACCATTCAATAAGGTGACATGAAAATGCAAGTCACTTCCTGAGAATATAAAAAAAGATATGTAGATGCATGTTGTTTTGTGGAATCCTGAGGACATAAAAGTTACTATAACGTAAGGCACTATTGACACTATTGACACCGTGAGGATACAATAGATAATATATAGGCGCAATTCAATTTAGGGAGCCCTTCGGATGTAAATATTATTACATAAATTTACATCTGTTCGGGACATCTGAGAATGTTAAAGATAATATATTTTAGTTAGTTTGGGGCATCTTGAGGATACGAAAGATAATATATAGATGTAAATCAGTTTAGGGAGGCATGAGGATGTGAAAACTGCTACATAAAGTTAGGTTAGTTTGGGATATCCTGAAAATATGAAAGAAGCAACTCACTTTGTAGAGCAACTTAATGCTTAGATTCCTAACAGTGTGGAAATAGGCCATTTGGCCCAACCAGTCCTCTGAAGAATAACCCACCCAGACCCATTCCCCTCTGACTAATGCACCTGACACTTTGGGCAATTTAGCATGGCCAATCCACATGACCTACACCTCTTTGCACTGTGGGAGGAAACCCAGGCAGACATGGGGATATGTGCAAACTCCACACAGACCGTTGCCTAAGGCTGGAATTGAGCTGAGGTAGCAGTGCTAACCGCCATGCCACCCAAATGATGTAGATATTGATCATTTAAATTCAGCTCACTTTGGTTTTTCTTCGGGATCTGGGAAACACTGAAACTTTTCAGGTAAGTAAAGGATGGGAAAGGCGATATATGAATACAGAAGCGTCCTTTACCCTCCCTTTCCTTGACGGACAGTGACGTCAGCGACGCGTTGGCCCATTGGCTGGCGCCTGACCAATCAGAGCCGAGTTGCTAGCACGCCGCGTTTATTTTTAGGACCGGGGTGGGGGCGGGGTCACGTCGCGGCGCTGCACCCCCTCTCCCTGCCGTCGTACGTGCCATCCTTCCGCCCCACTTTTTTTTTGAGGGAAAGTAGATCCCGGACAGGAACGGAAGGCTGAAGTAGTTCCAGAGGGTTGTCGAAGGGGCTATTCACGGTGGGTGAGCTGATATAAGTACGCCAGGGAGCAAGGGGCGAAAGTTTGGGCAGAGGCTGCTCGGGGCTGACAGGCGGCGGCGGCACCACCACCACCACCAGCAGGACCCGGGTTCGAATCCCACAGCGGCAAGTAAGCCTTCTCCATCTTTAAATAAAATAAAATATTTTAATTAACAATAAAAACCTTGATTCAATCAAATTGCGCCCCTTTCTTTCCCCCCCCCCCACCCCCGAAAAATATTAAATGGCTCCTTTATATGTTGGGGGAGGGGGGTGGTGAAGCTGGGAATTTATCCCTTTTACATTCTGGGGGTGGGGGGCTCCCACTATTGTTAATTTTTATGGCAGAGTAGTTTAATTATTTCAATTTCTGTCGATGGGTCTTAAAGAAAGCAGGCCTTTTTAAAACTGGAAATAATATTCGTACGTGAAGGAGACGGGGAGGGTAAGAGAATGCTGAGGTTAAAATGTAAAGTTGTTTTTTTTAAATCTTATTTCCCCCCCCCCCCACCCCTTTTCCCCTTCGAAACATCTATTGATGAGAGCACCCTTTTAAAAATGATCTGAGCTGGTCTCGGTGAGGTTTATTTGATGACCTTAAGTTTTTTTTTTGGGGGGGGGGTAAAAAAAAAGAAGGGTCGTGTCATTTTCTGTTTAATTTTTTTAAAAATAAAATGTCCCAGTGTGAGGTTTTTCCTAAATCCAATTGTTGTTTTTGTCAGCGGGTTAGAGATTTTTAAGAAAAAAAATAATAAAATATATACGTGGTGAAGCTCCCCACTTTTTTTTTAATGAAAAAGAATTTCAAAATATGCCTACAGTATTTGGGACGATTGTTGACGTGTTCAGTCAGTAATTTCAAAGCCAAGTCGGGGGGGTTTTATTTGGTGGGGAGTGTGGGGGGGGGGGGGGGGAAATGGATTAAATTCTCTAAAAGTCGCGGGGGAATCGCTGTTGTTTACCCCCTTCATCGCATTTAGAGGTGACTTTAGAGGTTACCCCAGCACTGAACAAATAATTTTAATCAAACGATGTTGGATTGAGGTTAGGTTTAAGGGGATTTCGAGAGGTTAAAGTCCTTGGGTTGGACCTTTCATTAAAGTTGGAAAGATTTTGCTGAACACAAAATGTTGTTTTCTCTCATTTTAACTGGTTTGGGGGGGGGGGGGGGGGAAGTGCCTGAAAGGTTCTGAAGGTTTTTTTTTGTTTTGCCCCTCTCTCTTTTCCCCCATGTCCCCTCCCAGTCCGGTTTGGATTTAAATGGAATTTGAGAGGTGTGGGGGGGAGGGGAGGGGAGGGGAGGGAAGGGGGTTGGGGCTCAGGGACATTTAATGTTGAGCAATAGGGAGGAGGATGCGCGATTGCGCCTGCGCTGCGGGAGGCCGCCTCCACCGGGCTCAGTGCGCATGCTTGCTGCTGGCCGGCCCTGCTCTGCATTCTGGGGCGTGTAGTTCATGCCGCGCCCCCATCCCCACGGCACTGATGGTGGGGTGGACTACAAGTCCCATGCTGCATCGCCAGCGAGGCGCCACCACAGCCCCACACCCCACCCCCCAAACCTTGCAGTATTGCCTCCAGCCTGTAGGGCTCCTTATTTGGCTGCTTTCAGCTTGGGTTATATGTCAAGAAAACAGACGCCCAGCACAGCTGGGTTGAGTGCAGTTATATTTTTTCAGATGCAGTCACTTTTCCCTAACACTATTAGCCTTAATCTACAATAGAGATTGTCTAGGGTTGGTGCATTGCTGTACTCGATCCTTTTCTGCTTCTTTTTGTAACTTTCCTTGAAAGGAATTGGCAATCACCACTCCAGGTTACCATGCTTTAGAGTCCATCTGCAGGATGCATAGGTCACCCATCTACAGATGGTAGTATCATTGAGGATTTGAAACCTTGTGTTTCAGGGAGCTGAATGCAGCGCATCCTGCCACCAAGGAATATTTTTTCAGCTTCTTCCTCAACTCTGCGTGTTCCTTTTTTTGCCAGCAAATGACAACTGATTGTTTCTGCAAGGTATTCATCGATGAGGAAGGTTGTCTGGCACATTTGATCTTCTTTTCATCCCAAAGGACCCCATTGAGTAGACAGAAATGGGTAGACCTATGATGATTAAATTTAGTGTGGTGAAATGAGACATGTGGAATGAAAACAGGAGGCTTTGTAAATTAACAGTTTACAAGACGTACAGGAATGAAGGGGAGAAATGGTGTAGTGATGATGCCACTGAACCAATAACCCAGGTTAATGTGCAAGGAACAGTGATTCAAATTCTGTTGTGGCTGCTGGTGGAATGTAAGCCCTATTTATAAATTCAGAAATTGAAAGTTAGCAATATTGACCACGTAATTGTCATTCTTTTAAAAACCTCTGGTTCACTGCTGTTCTTCAGTTATGGAAAGATGATTCCTTTCACTTGTTTGGTCTGTGATTTCAGACCTGTGGCAACGTGATTGACACTTAACTGCCATCTGAAATGGCCCAGCAAGCCACTCAGTTCAAAGGCAATTAGGGATGTGTGAATAAATGATGTCCCCATCTAAAGAAAATATGGAAACAAGATTTGAGCATTCATATACTAAGTCTTAGGGTAAGTTACCAATGCTGTTCATTTCTTCACAGAAAAATGTTGCAGCATTGGCTTTACAAATAAATGCAAGAAAGCAGTGCTAATCTTTATGAACCCTATACTAGTGTTGATCAATTCTGGGCACCATACTTCCAAGACTGAAAGTGCTGATGAGAACAACACTTTGCGTGAACCAGTGATGAAGTAAACATAAGTAGTAGATCTAAGAAGCTTGGTAAAATAAAGGAGAGATTTGAAAACAAATGGTTACTGGGCTGTGGTGAAAGAATAGAAAATCCAATCTAATTACTTTTCCAAAGGGTTAGTACAGAAATATTTGACTGACAGCCTGCAAATGATTTTAGAAAGCTGTAACCAATTGTTAATACATTATTTCAGAATTTGCTATGCACTGCTCCAGCTGGCAATCTGATCTATATGTTGATCAGTGTTGGGGAAGAAATATTTCGAGTGACACTGGACTTGGACATTGTCCTTCATGCTGATGATGTGATGCCCCCTTAGAGGTTGGAATTAGGTATGTTATTTAATGCCCCAACACTAATGGGAATCTATCAAAAATTGGGACAGATGGAATTGTCGTCTGCTCTCCCTGGTACTGTAAAGGCCAGGTACTGTATATGCTGTGGGAAGATAGAATGAAGCATTTAAAGCAACAAAGTAGCCATGATATTACTGAATGAAGGAGCACATTTGAGGAGCTGAAAGGTTCTCTACTCATAATTTGTATGATTGTATCTTCCAATCTCCTTGACCTTTTTTCCCCATTTGGCCAATTTCTGTAATGGCCATGCTTTGTCTCTGGTTAGTGATTTGTGGAGTAATGCACCTGAGGGGTGGACAGAGACAGTTCCAAATGCTCTATTACTTTTGACCTTCAGGTGATTAACATCTTGACATCCCAATCAATCTAGACTGGTTTCATAACCTGAGCAATGTACAAAACCACTGCACAGCTATAATCTTTTTATACTAACTCTGATCAGTTAGCTTTGGAGCTCATCCATCTCTCTTGATTTTGCAACTGTTCAATGTATTTGAAACAGGAATTCATGTTAGTCTGTTCCAGTCTTCCTCTCCTGTGTTGAGTCTGGGCTGGATAACTTCCAATGGCAAGGCAGTATGTGTGTGGTGGCAACTCGTGACAGTGAAAAGCCTTTCAACTGGAAATGATCCTGCACTTGTCTGTCCACGTGCCCACTTTCCAGCTGTGGCTGCTGGTCAGGCGCACGAACCTTCTCTCCCTTCCAGCTTGGCCTATTGTGTGGCATGCTTCCCACCCCACAGCTGATAACTCTACACAGATCAGGGAAAGAATGGTCTGAATGACTGAGATCGAGTCAGGGCAGTGTCTTTACCCATTGGATCCTGGGCCGAATGCTTGTTGCACAGTTCTTGGTTGTGCAGCCTCCCAATTCTGAGGTATTGTCTGTTCTGCAGCCTTGGCTTTGGAGATTGGCCTCAGTCTGAGGATGTGGCAGTCTGCAGCTATTGATCCACATTGTCATGACTCCCAGCAACGATGCTGTGAATTTCTAAAAAATTTTGTTAATGCAATTCCCTCTGCCTTTGTTTATTATTCTGGAGGGACACAGTCCTGAAATGTAGGTTCATAAACCCCTTTACTCTCACCCCACAGTTGCATAATTAAACTTGCATGGATCATTCAGCCCAGCTGCTCAATATTGGTGCTGTACTCCAAATGGACCACTTTCCATTCCAACCCACCATCTCTCTTCCCCATTAGTGTATTTTTTATTCCTTTCTTCCAGCATGCATTTAGTTTTCTCTTTTATGGCTTTCGTGCAATTTATCTCAACTCCTGGACATGTTAGTAAGTCCCACATTTATATTATTTTGTGATTTTAAAGAAGTATCTCCTGATTCCCTATTGACATAGCTCATTATTTTGTATTTATTGTTCCTAGCTTTGCTCTTAGTCACAAGTGGGAACATCTCTACATCCGTTGGTATGTTTGCCCAAGCCCAAAATGGGCAAGAGGACAAACCACCTGGGGTTACATCAAGAAACTCTGTACAATTACTTTAAATCCGTGAGACTTGTGATAAGAAGTGGTCTAGATGTCTCACTAATTATCCTCCAATCTTTTCCCTTTTCTGGAACATTTTCATGGGCTTCTGTGCTTTTCCTCATCAGCTTGAGAGCTGCCATGATCTGATTCTGTTGAATCATTACGTTGAGCCCACTTCTATACCACTGACATCAGCACTTGTCTGGTGTCTGGGGAGGTTGAATTCTCTAACCTCAGCACACTTCAAGTTTCTTGTAGTAGTGATGATTAACTTGATGTGGGATTGAAAACTGGGCCTTTCTTGGTCTCTGATCTAGCTACTGATGGGATAGCTAGATAATTGGGTGAATATTAAAATAAAATAGGCAGGTGTTATAAAATGTTTTGGCTGTATTATAGATTTCAATTGATGGAACTTTGGGGTGGAGTTGTCATGCAGGCAGAACACAAAACAAAATTTAGGAGGGAGATAGTGTTCATATTTGGATTCTTGCAGTCTGTGTTTTTCACAGCAGTGTAATTAAAACAATATTGTATCAAACCAGTGAAATAATATAGGAGCTCACACCAAGCATTGTCTGCCTATTTCTGTGCAGACACTATTGTACTGAAAACTTACACTCACTTCACTCGTGCTCCTACGTATTATAGCTTTTTATATTTGTATCATTGCTCATACAAAGAGAACATCTGGTGTCAAAAGGAGCAAATATGGTGAAATTTGTGCTGAGATAATTGGAGGAATCGCAATCCACTTAAAGGGAATATCAACGATCACTATGGATCTATTTTTCTTATAGACAGGCTGGAAGAACACAGTAAGTCAGGCAGCATTAGGAGGTGGAGAAGTCAATGTTTGGGGTGTGACCCTTCAGGACTGAAGAAAGGTTACA
This sequence comes from Chiloscyllium punctatum, assembly GCF_047496795.1. Taxonomy (NCBI): domain Eukaryota; kingdom Metazoa; phylum Chordata; class Chondrichthyes; order Orectolobiformes; family Hemiscylliidae; genus Chiloscyllium; species Chiloscyllium punctatum. Next base: position 79,683,700 of record NC_092756.1, on the reverse strand, counting down.
CCTGAAACATTGACACCTCCACCTCCTGATGCTGCCTGGCTTGCTGTGTTCTTCCAGTCTCCTGTTTTGTGGTTTTTTTCTATCTAAGTATTTTTGATTTGGCAAGGCTGAGATATACAAAATGCATTTAAGGTTGAACTGGGGAAATGAGGCTAACTTTTATTAAGCTGGGTTTGTGAGGACTTAGTAGAGGCCATTTTATGGTCATTGTAAGAGTCATAGTCATACAGCATGAAAATCGACCCTTAGGTCCATCTAAACCATGCCAACCATCTTTCCAAACCAAACAAGTCCCACCTACCTGTGTTGGGCCCATTATCCTTCCAAAGCTATCCTATCCATGTACTTATCCAAATGTCTCTTAAATGTAGTAACTGTACCTGCATCCACTTCCTCTGGCAGTTCATTCCACATTTTGTGTGCACTGTTGGGGGAAAGAAAAGTTGCTCCTCGCATCCTTTTTAAATCTTTCTCCTCTCTCCTTAAAATCTGGCCCCTAAATTTGGACTCCACACCCTAGGAAAAAGGCCTTTGCTATTCACCTTATTCACACCCCTCATGAATTTATAAACCTCTGTCAATCCTCAATCTCCTATTCTCCTGTGAACAGGTTCCCAGTCAATCCAGCATATTTTAATAGTTCAACTTCTATTCCTGGCGATACCCTGGTAAATCTTTCTTTCTGAATCATCTCCAATTTAATAACATTCTGCATAGTTTTCCAAAAGATATCTCCCTAGTGTCCTGTACAACATGAACATGATGTCCCAACTCCGTCTCAGTAACCTAAGCGATGTAGGCAAACTTGCTAAATGCATTTTTAACAACTTTGTCTATCTGTAATGCAAATTTCCAAGAACTATGCACCTGAACCCCTTTGGGTCTCTGTTCTACAATGCTGCCCAGGGTCTTACTATTAATAGTATAAGTTCTGCCTTGTTTGTCTTGCCAATAAGCAATACTTCACATTTATCCAAAATATACTCTGCCTACCGTTCCTCAGCCCATTGACCCACTTGGTCAAGATCCCTTTGTAATCTTAGATAACCTCACTGTTCGCTATACCATTAATTTTAATGTCATCTGTAAATTTACTAACCTGTATACCTCCTGTATACTTGCAATCATTATATAAATGACAGACAAAAGTGGAGCTAGTACTGATCTTTGTGGAACACCATTGGTCACATGTTTCCAGCTGAAAAAACAACCCTCCACCACTAACCACACTGTCCTACTTCAAAGCCAATTTTGTATCCAATTGGTGAACTCTCCCTAAATTCCATGTGATCTAACTTTACTAATTAGTTTACCATGCAGAACCTTAGAGGCTTTACTAATTCAACTAAGCACTATCTACTATTCTGCCCTCAATCTTATTCGTTACTTCCTTAAAACACTCCAAGTTTGAGACACTAGTTCTCTCTCAAAATCATGTTGATTATCCCTCATCATTCTTTGCTTCTCCAAATTGCATGTAAATATTAAATTTCAGAATTGCTAACAATTTACCTACCACCAAAGTCTGACTCTCAGGAATAAATTCCTAGGTTTCTCCTTGCAGCCTTTCTTAAATATAGACACAACCTTAGCAACCTCAGGCACCTTGCCAGTGGTTATGGATGATAGAAATATTTCTGCTCTGAGTCATGCATTTGCTTCCCAACTTCCCACAATGTCCTGGGATGCACTTGATCAGGTCCTGGAGGTTTATCCACTTTTTTGATTTCTAAGACCTCCAGCACTTGCTGTTCAGTAATGAATTGTTTTCATAACATAAATAATTATTTGAGTTCTCTGGTCTCCATTTCTTTCTCCACAGTTAAAACTGACACAAAATATTCATTTAACTGTCTTGGTTCTCCTGAGGTTCAACAAAGATTATCTCGTTGATCTTTAAGGTGCCTGACTCTCTCTTTGCTATTTTGCTCTTAATGTACTTGTGGAATCTATTTGGATTATCCTTAATCTCATCTGTCAAGACCATCTCGTATCCTGTCTTTGCCTTCCTGATTTCTCTCTTAAGAATGCCCGTGCAGTCTTTATGCTCAAGAGATTCATTCAATTCCAGTTATCTATCTCTAATGATGATTCTTTATTAGTCAGATGTACAGACCCTTCCATCCAACTCATCCATGCTGACCAGATTTCTTAAATTAATCTAGTGCCATTTGCCAGCAGTTGGCCCATATCCCTCAACCCTTCCTATTCATATACCCATCCAGATGCCTTTTAAATGCTGTAATTGTGCCAGACTCCTCCACTTCCTCTGGCAGCTCATTCCATACATGCGTAACCCTCTGTGGGAAAGAGTTGCCCCTGAGGTCTCTTGTATCTTCCCCTCTGATCCCAAACTTATGTTCTCTAGTTCTAGAGTCTCCCACCCCAGGGAAAATACCTTGTCTATTTACCCTATCCATGCCCCTCATGATTTTATAAAGTTCTATAAGGTTACCCCTCAGCCTCCACTTGGGGAAAACAACCCCAGAGTATTCTGCGTCACCCTACAGCTCAAATCCTCCAACCCTGACAATATCCTTGTAAATCTTTTCTGAACTCTTTCAAATGTCACAACATCCTTTTGATAGGAAGGAGACCAGAATTGCACACAACATTCCAACAGTGGCCGAATCAATGTCCTGTTCAGCTGCAACGTGACCTCCCAACTCCTGTACTCAATGCTCTGACCGTTAAAGAAAAGCATACCAAATGCCGCAGTCACTGTCCACTTTCAAGGAGCTATGAACCTGCACTCCAGCGTCTCTTTGTTCAGCAACACTCCCTCGGACCTTACCATTAAGTGTATAAGTCCTGCTCTGACTTGCCTATTCTTGACTAAAGCTCTATTCTTATTTATCCATTGCTCCCTAGCCTTACCAGTTTTACCTTTCACTCTAGCAGGGACATAATGCCTCTGAATGCTTGTTACCACACATCTTGACCCACTTGTCAGTCATCCCTTCACGTGCGAACAGTCCACTCCAATCAATTTTTGAAAGAGCTTGTCTCATACCATTAACATTTCCTTACTCAAATTAGGAACTTCAACTTTTATGGAAGGCTTATCCTTTTCCATGACTATTTTGAAGCTAGAATTATGATCACTAGTCCCAAAGTGTTCCCCCACTGACACCTCAGGCACTTGCCCTGCCTTATTTCCCAAGAGAAGGTCAAGTTTTGCTCCTTTTCTAGAAGGAACATGTACATAGAAAGTTTTCTTGAACACTTTTAACAAATTCTTCACCATCTAAACTCAGCGCTCTGGCTGTATAAGTCCATGTTTGGAAAATTAAAATCCCCCACTATGACAGCCTTTATTATTCTTATACCTAAGATTTCTCTCCATATTTGCTGCTCAATTTCACTCTAACTATTGGGGGGGCCTCTATTACAATCATGCCAAAGTGATCATCCCTTTCTTATTTCTAACTTCAACCCATATTTTCACTGATCCCTCAGAAATGTCCTCTAATTCGTGATGTTTTCCGTAATCAAAAATGCCACATCTCTTCTCCCTCCACAACCCCCCCCCCCCCCCACCGTTTCCTTCTGTCAGAGATGTACAGCATGGAAACAGACTCTTCCTGCCTATAACATCTAAAACCCTGACCTGCTAGTCTTGCCCTTCCCTCAGTCAAGTTTCTGTGATAGCTATGACGTCCCAGTCCCATGTTCCGATATATGCCCTGAGTATATCAGTCATCCTAGTAAGACCCCTTGCATTGAAATAAATGCAATTTAATTCTTCAGTTACTTTGTTCTCTGGTTCTTGTCTGTTTTTTCTAAGTAAGTTACTTTTTTCTGCTTCAGAACCTCCAGCCCCCTGCAATAGTTCAAAGGCTCCCGCAATACAACTAGGAAATCTCCCAGCCTGGATATTAGTCACTTTCCAGCTTAGGTGAAACCCATACCTTTTTGAACATCTCTTTTCTCCCCCAGAGATTCCAATGATCCAAAGTCTGAATCCCTGTACATTGTATCACCTCTTTAGGCAGTATCTGCCCTATCCTTTCATTGGAACTTGGCACTGGGAGTAAACCACAGATTACTACTGTTGAGGTTGGTTTTTTAACCTTCTACCTAACGCTGCCCCCCCCCCCCCCAACCACACAGGCAGACACATGCTTTCCCTAACTGTCATTTGTCAATGTATACAATACAGCGATGTCTCTCTCTCATTTGTACGTCAAATGCTTTGAGAGAAAGCAACATACTGTCTAGATTCACACTCTGCTGTTGAATCTCCTGTCTCTACCCCTGAAAGAAGAGTCCCCTATAACAATTTTAAATCTTGACAAACCCCATTAATACGAGACTTTTCTTAGTGCCCAAGATCTGACTGCCTCTTCTATTTTCATCTGAGACGAGCCCTTCAAAAGTACCCAAAATGGAATATCTGCTTGAGAGAGGAATAGTCACAGGAGACTTTTTTTGACTTTCCTGACAGTCACCCATCTATCTAACTGATCCTGCTGTGTAATCCCTTCTTTAAATTTACTAGTCATCAGTGTCTCTTGAATGTCCTCAGTGACAATAAGCCGAAAAAGAAGCTCAATAGCACCTTTTTAAAATCAACTACCCTTCCTTGTCTACAGATTTTAATGTTAATCATGCAAAAGATTTTTAAAAAATTCAACATATGAGCATATGTTTAAAATAGAGCACTTAGCTGAAACAAAGCTGCCGCCGCCTCAAGTCTTCCAACTGTCCACTTTCAATCTCTGGATTAAAATAAATCTTTCTCCAGAGCTGCCCACTAGTAGGGCTTGCCACAAGCTTTTATGTAAAATAATGAGATGTAGGAGAAGGTTTGCAGCTCAGGTTGTGGATCAGCTTGTCGGTTTGTTCTCTGATGCTTCGTCACCTCACTATGTAACGTCCTTGAGGCTCCAGTGAAGTGTTGATGTTCTGTCCCGTGTGCTGTTTGTCTTGGCTTATGGTGGGTGGTATCAGTTCTGGTTCTGTTCCTGAGGTTGGTAAATGGGGTCCAAATCTTTGTTTGTTGTGATTTAAATGCCAGACCTTTAGGAATTCCTGCACGTGCCTTTGTTTGGCCTGTCCCCAAGATGGATGCTGTGTCCCACTTAAACTGGTGTTCCTTTTTGTCTGTGTATGGATATGAGTGATAGTGATCATGTCTTTTGGTGGCTACATTCCTGCTAGTTTACCCAATGTAATGTTTGTTGCAGATTTTACAGGGTATTTTGTATATTGCGTTCATTCTACTGGGTGTGGGCAAACAAGGGGCACCCCACAGACCCATTGTCTCTCTTCCTGGCACAGACTAGCAAAGGAACTGCAACAAGCACTAAAACACCTGGTTAAAGTCTCAATCTATTCCATCCAGTCTACCCAGGAATTCTTAACATCAAAGGCATCAAGATAGAGGATGACAAGGTCATGGTTCCCTTTGTGACAGCCCTATTCATAATATCAATCAACATCACCCTAGCCAAAGACACACTGGACTCACTGCTGGACAAACCAGGGGTACAAACACCTGACAACACCACTCAGTCAGCAAGGACAGCATCTTCAAACTACTGAACCTGTGCCCCTCAACCTATTCCACCTTCAACGACAAGATGTACGTACAAATCAGTAGGATGCCTTTGGGATCACCAATGCCAGGACTTATAGCAGATGCAGTTATGCAGGGCTTAGGACAAACAGTCCTTCCCATGATCTTGCCGAAACTTTGAGTCCAATATGTGGGTGACACTTTTGTCGTCATAAAATCTGACAAACCAGAAGAAACCCACAAACACAAACAACATCCTCACCAAATTTACTGAATAAGAGAATACAAACTCCTCTTGGGCGTCACGGTAGAATGAAAAGCCAATGGACAACTGCAGACCAGCATTTCCAGGAAAGTCACATACACTGACCAGATACTCCACCATAGAAGCAACCATTCCAGCACCCACAAATGGAGCTGCATCAGGACACTATTTAAACCAGCCACAACACGCTGCAGTACCCGGGAGCTACGAAGAGAAACACCTATACAATGTATTCTGGAATAAGTTACCCAATAAGCGCAGCCTGCTGATTCCAGCACAACAGACCTAAACAGGAAGACATAATATGGCTAGAGACTCTAGTCACCCTATCGTACATCAAAGACATTTCCGCGGTAACCACCAGACTACCCTGGTCCCTTCGGCATCATGATAACACACAAAACAACTACTGTACTAACTCTACTAATGAATTTGAAGGACCTTGTACCCAAAGCCAGCAGAACGAATGTCATCTACAAAACACCCAGCAAGGACTGCAACAACATTATGTATTGGGCAAACAGGCAGGAAGCTAGCCACCAGGATACATGCGCACCAACTAGCCAGTAAAAGACATGACCAGCTATTACTAGTATCATACACAGATGAAGAGGGCCACCAGTTCAACTGGGACCATGTTTGGCCTGTCCCAGGATGGACGCAAAGACATGCGGGGGGATTCCTAGAGGTCTGGTATTCAATTAACAAATACATAGCTTTGGATCCCATTTACCAGCAAACAGAACTGGAAATGATACCACCTCCCACAACAGACCAAGACACACATAGTAAGCAGGACAGAGCACGAGCACTTCACTGGAGGCTCAGTTACCTAGCATGGTGATGACATGTCTGAGAACAAACCCACCAGCTCAGTGAGCAAACTGACATCCAGTAAAACAATCTCTCCCTCTGTGTATCATTTTGTATGTAATGTTTTGAAGTATTTGAAACAAAGGAATCCCTCTATAGATTGACACTTGACAAACAGATGGAGGTCTCTCCCACAGAATGTGTGTATGAGGGGGGTGCTGAATACATCTCCTTTTGATGTTTTTGGACTAAAGTTCTTAATAGATTAAAAATCTTGCACTTTTTAAATCTATAATACCCAGAAGCGATCCAACCGAAAGCCTGCAACTCTGAAGCAGCTGCAAGATCTATGCTGCTCTCAGTCCACCATTTTGTTTAGTCACCAGGCGGTTTAGCTGGTGGCCATTTCACCCAGCATCCCCACAGTTTTAGGGACTTCAAACTACATTGTAGTAAGATGCAATAGAATTAAATTCCTCCACCTGAATATCACAAAATCCTGTAGTACAGAGGGAAGCCATTTAGCCCTTTTGTGTTTTGCCCAGTGTTTGAAGCAGCTATCTAATTACACACTCCTGGCTCTTTCTCTGTTTCCGTGCAATTTTCTCTGTAAATATTAACTCGAGTCTTCCAAGGTTACTGCTGAATCGATTTCCAACAGCCTTCCAAATACTGCATTCTAGATCATAACTGGGCTGCATAACCTTTTTAAAATTAAAAAAATCCCTGCCCGGCTCTTTGCCAGTAATTTTCCTCAATGTATGTATTTATGGGATTTGTAACGGGACTTCCTGTAATAGTCAAACACAACATTGCATGAAATGCTCCTTTATTCAATCTCCACTGGTTATTGATGTGTCTACCAATAGAACAAATTCTTCTTGTTTACTCATTTCAGAACCCTCTGTACTCCCCACTCTGGGTACTGATGAAAATTGCAATTTTTGCCCTGGATTTGCAGATTCTGTTCAAATATGGGCTCTCTTGGTTCAACCTACTGATGCGCATGAATTCATGCACCTTCATGAATGAGATTGATCCACACGTGACTGTCATGTCGCAGCTAGAGTATTGAGCTCTCTAGCATTTCGTGGGTGTGTGTGCATTATTAAAATGCTGACTGGCATGGGCTCTTAAAAATAAATAAATATGCCCATAACATTGAAATCGCATGTTGCAAGCTGATATCTTAAGGTAACTGTGATTTTTCAAACTATCAGTGTCTATTGACTTAGCACTGTTCTTGTGGTACAGTCATCGAAGCTGTTTGATCAGCTTACAGCCTGTAATTCTCACAGGTAGCCATTCTATATATAGAGTATCTGAATTGCTAGACCAGGTTCTAATAGCTCAGTGGCATCCATTATACTCTCTGGGTAATTGGTTGTTTTATTTCAGAAAATAAATTTGCTTCTCAGTCACTGCTTTTGTGTGTCTAGTTTTAAAAAATCCAGCATTTTATGTTCATAATCCCTCTTACTACAAAATAATTACCACTCGGTGGCTTTTCAATAGCAATCATAATAATTAATCTTCCAGTCTATGGTGTAGTTGGAGAGAAGAATTTCCTCACTGCAAAATTTGCAGTTTAATGGTAGGTTTCAGTGCCTCCCTGATGATGGTAGCAGCTGTTCCTAGCAAGCCACTGATCATGCAAACAGATTTTCCCAACTATGGCTCCTGATCTAAGTTAACTGGTGCCTAGTAAGTAATGTTAGAACCACCACAGTTGGTTCATCTGGGAGGCGATCAGTAAAATTTCCTGATCATCAACATGGAGGAAATGAGGACTGCAAGTGTTGGCGATCAGAGTAGTGTTGCTGGGGAAGCACAGCAGGTCAGGCAGCATCCGAGGAGCAGGGGAAACTATGTTTCGGGCATAAGCCCTCCATCAAGAATGAGAATTGTGGACAGGGGCTGAGAGATAAATGGGAGAGGGGTAGGATTGGGGGAAGGTAGCTGAGAAAGTGGTAGGTGGTGATGGGTGGAGGTGGGGAATGATGGACAGGTCTGGAGTGCACTGCTGAGTTGGAGGCTTGGGCCTGGGATAATGTGGGGGGTGGTGGGGGAAATGAGGAAGTTGTTGAAATCCACACTTAATCTGTGTGGTTGCAGGGTCCTGAGGTAGATTGAGGTGGTGTTCTTCCAGGTATTAGGTGGTAATGGTTTAGCAGTGGAGGAGGCCCAGGGCCTGCATGCCCTTGACAGAGGGGGAGGGGGTGTTGAAGTATTTAGCCACGGGGCGGTAGGCTTGGTGGATACGGGTGTCCGAGATGTTCTCTGTATGGTCATCCCTGATGAAGGGCTTAAGCCCAAAACTTCAATTCTTCTGCTTCAGATACTGCCTGACCTGCTGTGCTTTCCCAGCAACGCACTCTCTAGGGCGCACAGTGGCTCAGCAGTTAGCACTGCTGCTTCACAGCACCAGGGTCCCAGGTTCAATTCCAGCCTCTGGTGACTGTGTCTGTGTGGAGTTTGCCCATTCTCAGTATCTGCGTGGGTTTTCTCCGGGTGCTTCGGTTTCTTCTCTCAGTCCAAAGATGTGCCAGTCGAGTGAATTGGCTATGCTAAATTGCCCATAGTGATATGTGCATTAGTGGGTCTGGGTGGGTTACTGTTCGGAGGGTCAGTGTGGACTGGTTGGGCCAAAGGGCCATATTTCCACACTGTAGAGAATCTAATCTACTCTGCCAGTATTGAGCAAGGAGCTGATGGTGCCGGACATCACAACCAAAACAGCAAATGTTCTATTGTCAAGGCTTCTATCAACATCTTGGGCCAGGTAATAGTGCCAACCTGTGAAATAACACTCTGGAACACAGTTGCTGCTTTTAGGAATTGAAGAGGAAATGAGTTTTAATTTTGTTTTTTTCATCCCTTTTGCACACGTTCAGCTATGTTACAAATATAACATTCTGCACCCTCTGAAGAATATGAGCAGTGATGTGTAGCTACCCATTTAGAATAATTGGGACAAATTCCAGGCCGTTTTTGTACTGGGTGCTTTGTTTGGATGAATTTTGGGGGATCAGGGAGCCAGTTAGCATATGTGGTGGCTTGAGGAAAAAGGTAGAGACCTTTTTTAAAATGGTGCCACTTTCCCTCCAACATTGTCTGTCTGCATTTTTTTAACAGCATTTAATCGCAAAGCATGTTAGAAACCTAACACAAGCGTAATACTGGAGAAACTCACCACCTGTGGTGAGAGGAACAAAGTTACAATATCTGACTCATCAGTACCTCAGTTTGCTCTGTTCCTGTCACCACAGATGCTGTCAGACCTGAGTTTATCCAGTGTTCTTTGTTTCAGGTTTCCAATGTCCACAGTATTTTCTTGCCTCTAGCTAGCATTCTCCTCCACCTTACCCCCACAAGTAAAATCTGTGGATGCTGGAACAGTTACCCGAGCAGGACATGAGCAGCAATACCTGGAAGTTGCCTTCCACACTCTGGACCATCCTGACTTGAGCTATTTTGTGTTTGCTGAGAGAGTCAAGATCCTGGGATAGCTTCTTTAAAAGCACTGGTGTACCTACAGCCTAAAGACTGCAGCATTTCAAGAAGGCAGCTCCCCACCAACGTCCAAGGCTCTGTAGTGAACAATAAATGCTGGTGTAGCAAATTAGGTCCATATTCTTATGAAAGAAGAATAAACATACCTATCAGCCCCAGTCTTGAGTTATCTGTTAATTATTTTGGGTATGACTATTGAGAATGGAACAAAGATGCAGGGTGGGTTTTAGGTACATTTCAATCAGGTCATGGGCACAGTGACACAGAATTGAGGGGCTGAATGATCTACTGTTCAACAGATGCACAGGTCTATATAAAATAAATGATCAATTGACCATTCTCTGCTAGTGTAGCAGTAGTGCTCCAGTTTGGTTCAATGTCCACAAACCAGTGAAGAGAATCTCATTCAAAACTGCTTCCAGTCAGCTTTGAACTGACTGTTGAATAAGCTGAGGGCAGGGTATGGCATTCTGTCCACATGACAACATTTTGTTAAAGTACCAATAAGCTGTTACTTGTGGAATTTATGACTCAGACCCTCTGGACAAAGATGGCAAGCATTACAGTGGGTGTATCCATTTCTTGGGTGTGATCTCTTTAACAGAATGCACATTTGTGGGAATAGAAGGAAATAATTGGCAAGTATGGTCATGAAAAGCTTCTGAAATTAGTTGTTCAGGTTGTAAAATGGTTGTAAAATTAGTAAAATGGCTCATCTTGCAAATGTGCTATCTGACATCCAAAGCCTTTCGAAAAGCCATCACTTAACTTTGCCTCTTATTGATGTGCAGTTATTCTCCCTTCACCAGAAAGGGCATACTAATGGAAATCACTATTTTGAACAGCTAGAATATCTACTGAAATATTTTAAAAAAAAAAATAAGGTAAGCATTAACCTGTGCATTTTCTACTCTTTTTGACTTTCAGCGTTCAGATAATTGCGTAGTAAAATACCAAATAATCTAATAGTTTGTATCTCAGGAAGGAACTATTTAAGAGAGCAGTAGTGATAAAATTTGAAATTATCTTGATAAATATTTTCTTAATCGGATGCAGTAACTTGATATGGTTGCTGAGATGCACGCGTAGTATCTTGTAAGTCGCTGGTTTCCTGTGGGATTTCTATTGCATGAAATTGGACAGAGCAGTTTGAGCTATTTCAACAGGTGGCATGATTTTCTTGTTTTAAGTTTCTTCCATTTCTGAAGACACCTGTTCCAGAAGCGCCCATTTCCTCTGACACCTAACCCAGGTGACATTTCTGGTTGGCAAGCTGCTTAACTATGTATTGCAGCCCAACCAAATAATTTGATGATCATGCGCTTTGACGGGGAATTACTGGCTGATTGTGACTGGGAGCTTTAGCACATTCTATGCTACCAACTGTCCCTGAAATCAGGGCATTAAGGTAATTTGTAACTCCATACACCACCACCACCTTCCCCAGCTGACATCAGCCAAGATGCTACAGATGAACTATGGATTGAAATTGAAGCTTTAGCTGCTGTTAGCCCCCAAGAAGATCTTTGAACTTTCCAAAACTTTCCTTAATGTTCAACCACACAGTGTGAATATTCTTTTTTCCCCGTTTAAGTCTTCTCTCTATTGTCAATTCCAAATGTTTTCACTTGGGATTAGACCTTGCCTTTTCCTAATTATGTTCAGGAGACCTTGTTTGTTCGCTCTCCATAGCCCTTCTCCATTTGTTATAAATTTGGCCGATACCATGGCCATCCTTTGTTCTTGTTTCTTTGTTACCAAACTGTAGACTCTAAGTACAAGTTGTTGCATGGATTGAAGCCCTTAGAAATAATGGAGGGTAGCGTTGGAGAAGTAGATCTGTAGCTAACATTGACATGGATGAGTTGCAGTAGTGGTGAGGTAGAACAGCTATGGGAAATATTTTTGGAAATGGGTCACAGTGATGTGCAAGCTGTGGGCGAGCAAGGGGCAAAGAACTTTCCACAGTTTTGGGTACAATCTGACTTAAGAGCTAAAGTTAGAAGTCTCCCTATAGTCCACCAAGTTCATTTGAAATCACCAAGCTTTCAGAGCACTACTCCTTTACCAGGTAACACCTGACAAATGAGCAGCACTCCAAAAGCTTGAGATTGCAAATAAACCTGTTGGACTATAAGCTGGTGTCATGTCACTTCTAACTTTGTCCACCCCAGTCCAACTGGCACCTGCACATCATAGAATAAAGTAGTGGAGGCCAATGTGAACTGTGTTATTTTAAACTAAGAATGTAGTATGAAGCTATTTTTTTTGAAAATCTGTTATTGATTGGTACAGCCAGTTAAAGTTGATCATTTGAAAATGTCTCCCCTCTGGGGTGACTGCATGACAACAGAGTCAAAAGAGATTGCCAGCCCTCAAATCCTCAACAAAGTTTGCTATAGCTTGCAGTTATATCTCTGTGTCTAGATTAGAGTGGTACAGGAAAAGCACAGCAGGTCAGGCAGCATCCAAGGAGCAGGAAAATCGCGTTTTGGGCAAAAGCCCTTTATCAGGAATGGCTTTGCCTAGTTCTATCTCAACTATCACAAGGAATGTTGTCAAAATTTGTTACTAAGCCATGTAAGGTGATGTATTAAGCTAATGTCCCAAAGCTTCAGTTTGAGATGGCTTTTTAGGATGCTTTTAAAGTAGAGGGGTGGAGAGGTTTGGAGTGAGAATTTGGCATTCACTAGCTGCCTATGAGATTGTGAGGAAACTTGAGAATATGCAAGGAGTCCGAGTTGGAGAAGTGCAAAAATTGGCGTGCTGCAATACTGGGGGATGATGGTAAGTTCCTGAGAAGAGGGGCAAGGGAGTGATTTGAAAATTAGGTTGAGAATTTTAAAATGGAGTTGTTTTCAGACCAGGAGCCAGTGTAGATCAATGCCTACAATGGACTAGTTTGCCTGTTGTAACTGAATTCTTGTAATTGAAATCAGGAATTCATTGGAAAAGTCTATTATGAGCAACATAAGATTTTGTTTTAAATTGGCATTTTTTTCTGGGTAATCTGGACCAGGAACTGTGATTTTTTTTCATCCTGACCATTCACCAAACCCATTCTCCACCTGAAACCATTGTCAGCATCACCATGGTTACACAGCCCTAGGAACAGACAAATTTTAGAATTTTGTGCACTTTCTTGAGGTGCCTATCTGGAGAGCAGCTTTATAAGTTGGAATCAGGAAAATTTTGCATGTGATATTCCTGTGCTAGCCATTAATATTGAATGGTCTGGGGGGGCTCTTTAATGCCATGATTTTATGGTTTGGTGACTGGACACTAACTGCACTTTTGACTCTGAAATCCTTGCTGCTGCTGCTGCTGCTGCTGGGAAATTTTATATTTGTACTTTTTTTAAATGCTCATCTATTTGTAACTTCCAGAACTGTGAGGCTTGACTGTTTTGAAGACTTGCTTCATTCTTTTTATAACAATATAATGGTTTGATTGTAAATCAGCTGAAAGTTTCATCTATTTAGAAACGGCAAGTTAATCTGATACTGCGCCTCATTGTCTTGTTGATGGGTTGAGAGTTTGCACCTGCAAGATTTCACAGCCCATGAGCTTCCTATCTTGTTTGTGAGGGAGGTGAAGCTGCTACATGAAGGGAAAATAATGGGTGATGTAATCTGGGTCGCACCCATGTAGCTGTAACAGATGCTTGCTGCCTGGAATTGGCAATCTCATGGCAGCAGCTTACTTGTGTGTCCTTCTGACAGATTGGTGAATGGCGTGTGACACAAGCAGGAGAGGGGGAGAAAAGGCAGCAAAGCACATGTTGAAGACATTAAAACCTTCGAGCAACGGGAGTATTCCTCCTCAGGACAGGATTAGTCATGCTACCTTTCGTTTGAGCCTATTATGATTTTAATGACAAAATAAAACTGAAAGATGGTTTTAAAGTTTAAGGCCACACTGTTGGGACAAGAGGATTTTTTCAAGGGTTGTTCAGCTTTGGAGACCTGCACCAAAAGGCACTGAAGGTGGGTTGATTCCATTGCACCTCAAATGCAGTGTTATTGGGAGTAGATGAGAATGTGAAATTGGAAATATAATCAGATCAACCCTGATCTTATTGAATGGCACAGCATGTTTGAGGAGCCAAATGACCACCTTCTCACTTTTTTTTATATTTGTATGTTAAATATTTAGCACTGTAAGCCCTTTTGATTCATTGAAGGTGCAGTGTGCATTTGTGCTGGGGTGCACTTGCAAGCGACTTCAATGTACTGGCACTTCACACAAAGTGGCTAGTGTTCATCTGTGAACTGAAATGTGCTGTTTGATAGTATCACAGCTGAGCTCTATTGTGCCCTTATCTGCTATTAACAAAAATGCACTGAATAGTGTGTTTACAAATGTTGTAGTGAAACCCCTGTGACAATGTAAACCAGTTTGTAAAAGTGTTTTTTGTTCCCCTGTTCTTTCATGGGATGAAAGCATTTGTTTCCCATCCCTAACTGTCCTTTGAAAGTGGGTAGTGAGCCTCTTCTTTGAGTTACAGTAGTTGGTGTGGCACTGGAAAAAGTGCCTGAGGAGCAGGAGTGTTAACGTTTGGGGCAGGATTCTTCATGACTGAAGGGTCCTGCCCCAAACATCAACTCTCCTCCTCAGCTGCTCCCTGATATGTGCTTTTTCCAGTTCCACACTAATTCATCTGACTATTCACCTACAGTCCACACATCTCCTAGCTACTGCAGTGTGGGGGATATTGGTGTATTCTGAGCTGTCAGGAAGGGAGATCTAGGATTTTGACCTACCAAGAAGTGAAGGAATGGTGACCATTCCATGTCAGAACGGTTTGTGCCTTAAAAGGGAACATGTAAGTGGTGGTGTTTTGAGTCGACTGTGCTTACCTGCTAGGTGGTGGGTGCAGTTGAAGAAATCCTGGAGTTACTGAAGTGCATCCTGTAAATGGTATTCAGTTTTGTCACAGTGCATTTGTGAAGGGAGTGAATATTGAAGGTCATGGGTCTATTGTCAATTAGGTGGGCTGCTTTTGTCCTAGACAGTGTTAAGCTGCTTGTGGTGTTGGAGCTGTGCTCATTCAGGCAAGTGACGTATATTTCAAGCTGAGTCATGTAGTGTTAGAATGCCTAACTCTGACCTCTCTCATAGCCAGTATAATTTATATAGTTGGTCCTTTTTCAGTTTCTGGTCAGTCATAACATCAAGATGTTGATATTTTTGGTTCTTCATTGCTTTCTCTCCCTATCTCAACCTAGCTCATTGTAACATTGCAACTTGGCTGGTTGACAGTTAAACAGGCAGTAAATGTGAAATACTGCACTTCCCTTCCCTTCTGGTGCAGAATGCTGGTAGCACAGTTAACTGGCAGGTTGAGGGGAACCAACTTTCCTCAACCTTCACCTTTTTTTTTCTGTAAAACTGTGTAATGGAAATTAACTTGCTTCCTTCAGAGAGAATTTAAAAGCAAATCTCTTTTTTAAATAGCTACAGTGCAAATAAACTTGCTCAAATCTTGCAATGCCAGATCCCTCGGTGACGTTGCAAAGATCTTAAGATGCCAAATTGGTCAGAAACATTGGTTTTATCCCTGGTCTACGGTGTTAGCTGATCTCATGAGATTATCAGCATTAGGTACTCTGAGCTATGTAGTGCAATTAGATGGGAAAATTGGTCCTGGTTCATCTCCCCTGCTCCAGATTGAATCCAGTAATTTCACCATAAAAGTGATAGTTGTAAATGTCTGCTACGAACTGGATTAAACTTAGTATGGGCTAAGGGAGGCTTATCTATCTTAAATAACCTGCTGTCCTTCCTAAAGAGGCATACTGAGAGATCAGTGAGCTATTGGCAAAGTGCCCCAGGATGAATTGGCACCTTTTTTGAGGTGAAAATTCTGCTGCTTCAAAACTACTTTTAAATTAAAAGTTGTGGTTCAGCCATGCTGAAGTGTGTGGAGAGGGTGTGAGCTGAACTACACATCGTCCCTATTTGCTGCTTTTGTGATGAAGTCATCGGTGCTATAAATGTGCTCTGTTTCACCATCCAATTCTCTACAGAATGTTGCAAGCTATTCTCGGATTTTCACAATTAGGAAAGGAGTTTTCAGAGTCACAAGATGCTAATAGCATTACAAAAAGGCACAACTCCATCTTGGGATGCAGACAGAGTTTAGGTCAAGCACCCTCTATCAGAGGGGAGGGGCGCATCATCAAATGTTTTAATGTGGTGAAATATTTTGGCATAATATACTAAATCCCCAGTTTAGGAAAATGGATAATGTGTATAATTTAAGTAATTTTAAACTATAGATTGTCATATTTCCGACTCCACGCAGGCTGATTTAAAATTAATGCTGAATGGGGGGTACGTTAGCATGGGGCCTCTTTAGGGTAGCCTACAGTCACATAGTGCTTTAAGGAGGCAGACTATTCTAATGTGTTAATATTTAAACAAAATACATTGAATATCATTTGTCATCAACAGACAAGGGTGATAAGCTGACAATATTTTGTAATTTTCCTTCTAGTTAAACTGGTAACATGCCTATCCCTTTTTCCTCTGTCAGCATTCCCAATTATTCTGAAAGAGATGCAGAAGTCAAGTTTAATTTAAATCTTGTGGGGTTGTTTTGTCTTGCATTATAATTCCAGGAGCTCCCACTGTCCTTAGGAAACAGTTGTCATGCGAGCTACCAGAAGGATCTTTTGGATTGGGTAGGGGTGGGTAATTATGTTGAGGAAGGCAGGTATTTGTAGTAACCTCAGCCAAATGTGTATTTTCCAGCATGATCCACAGGATTGTTGATTACAAACCTGACTTCTTCCATTACCAACCATCACCCCTCTCCCAGTCCCCAAAATCTGCAACTCTAGATGTACCTTCAGGTCCAGCTCTGGGGTGTTGATGCTCACTGGTTATCCTACTGTTGGAAGTAGCTAATTTGGTTGAGTGGGATAGTAGCTACAGTAAGTTTTATATAGATGGTGAATGGTTGTAGATGCAAAAGGTTGATGCCATCTTGTGCCTTGGTAGCAACAAATACATGCTACCAGCATTGGGTTTTTTTCTGCCTGTTCCTGGAGTGTACTCTTCACTCTATGCTAGTGCTTTCAGTAATTGGCTTTGATGTCTGCTCAAATCAGATTTGTTACTCTCCTAGTAAATTACTGCTGCGAGTTTTCAATCTACTCTCAACGATGGACCTTAAGCTTGAGAGTGGTGTGACTTGGCATAAATGCCACCCAAAATATTGGTGATACAGATGCATTACATCATCGCTCTGATACTTTAGTTGAGTCAGAATAATGGACTGTTGCCAGTGTATAAGAAAGCTGTTTGAATTGTGCAATAGGTCTTTACATGTATGCTTGCAGTTTGGGCAACTTGATAGTAGGTGTTAAATTTTGCTTTGGGTTTGAATTCTTAATCTGTTTTTAAAAACCACCTATTTCAAACAAGTTAACAGTTTGTGCTCTGTTCCTGAAAAAAGGAGGCTGATGGGACAAGATGTAAGACCATTGCATTGGTTTTCTCTCTCTTGTTTACCTTTGTTTGAAAAAGCCACATCCTTTGGAACAGTAAGGTGTAACATTTTTATGATCAGAAATTCAATAGAAGGCCATTCTCAGTCATAGACTAGCCTCTGATTTAAAAAAAAATTGTGGATGTTGCAGGTATGTGTTAAAATCTCCCATTTATAGTGAAATTCAGGGCAGGGGACTGTTAACTGTTTCTCTGTCCAAAAGATACCGCCAGACTAAGTACTGCTCTGATAAGCTATGTACTGATTTGCATCTGCACAAGTGCTGCCTTCAGATTTTGCAAGTATGTGAACTTGGGAGAAGTGGTGTGTGGATGAGGGTGTCATTGTTCCCTGTGATGCTTTTGTAGTCAGAGCCTATGGCTGCTGTCATTAAGCTCCAGGTGCTGACTAGAAGTTGAATGTGACGGCAGCAAAATCTGATTTAAGCAACGATCACTGGGTGGTGATCAAGGGAGAACTTGTAGCTGGTCTCTCCATCCTAGTCATCCACACCCCCACCATTCCTTTTTTTGCTTCGGAGGCCAGTTGTAACTGCAGTGGCTGAGATGAACCAGCTTAGCACTGAATTTGATTACTGTTTAATCAACATAATACTGGAAATATCAAAGATGTTGCTGTTGGAATTTTAAGCAGCATATAAGTATTTATGCACTGCCTGCAATGACTATTCTCAATTTAAATGTTTGAAAACAGAGCAGTGTTTGAAAGGTTCTTAATTAAAGGACGTTTTTTAAAAAGTAACTTGCAATGTGGGTTGTGAACAACACCAGTTCAGCCAAGGTGTAGATCTGCGTTTGCCACTCTGCAGGGTAGTATGTCAGATCTGCAGGGTAGTATGTCAGAATATTGGTGTTGACCCATCCCCATGTTTAGATTCTCTTTGCTGCTAAATGCATGTCACATAGGTGCACCTGAGCTTGTATGAGTTGGCTTTTGAGGCAAGCACGCAACCACCCAGTTGAATATAATTTGTTATTTGTTCATTAGTGTAGTGCCAGTGGCTGTAATATATTCTTGTGCCCAAGTGTTCTCTGGCTTGGCAAATAGCTCAATATTCATATGCCTCATTGTTCTTCAATGCCTAATTAGACTAAGTGTAAAGTAGGAGTGTGACTGACTGCTGAGCAGTTTTCTTTTTGTAGTCCCTGATGTGCAATTGTAACACTGAGCTTGCATCCAGTCTATTAATACCAAGCCATTACATGGGTAAATTGTGCTGATCTAACAGATCTTCCATTGTCAATGTTAAACAGTTGCCCCACGATGTTCATTCTGGTGTTGAGCATTGCATTCCACGTGCTATGTGCAAAACCCTTCCAAATCTACATGCTGTGAAAAAGAGTGAATAAATGAAGGGTTTTTAAAATTAATTGTAAAGCAAATCTTGGATTTAATTCAGTGTAATATTGAGGATGCTCTGTATTCTGGATATCATAGGAAAAAGAATGCACCTGAGAAAATAGGGCCTAATGGTCTAAGCTTGCTACTTCAATCCTGCTTGACCATTCAATATGGTGGCTGATCATCCAATTCAGTCTCCTGTTGCTGCTTTCTCCCCATACCCTTTTGATCCCTTTAGTCCAAAAACTATATCTCACTCCTTTAAACATTTCCGAGAGGGCTGCATTGGGTTAAGCAGCGACACATTTTCAGGATTTTTGGGTAAAGACCTGAAATGTGAGAACCAAGCTCAGAATTGTCTGCATTTAATTGAATGAAATGTCATCAAGTTGCAAGGCTGTACAGTTCTTGTGTTCCTACAATCCTTTCCTCATGCTATGCTGAATGTCCTGGTTCCTATCTCTGGTGCTGTACCAGGATAGAGCTTTATAAACATGGTGTGAACTACCAGATTTTCTTGCCAAAGCTTCTCGAGTTAGAAACCTATGGAGATCAGGAAAAAGAACCAAACCAGCACATTGCCTCAGATGGACTTGGAAGATGCAAATAGACTTAGTACATTTTCTCTCAGCAGAAGCATTTTGGAACATAACCCATCATCACTGTTGGGTAACATGTACCAATGAGATTGTGGATGCTGCACTGCACCTCCGAAATATCTATTCACATTCCAGTATCTTGCTGTAAGGTGCGCTGTTGGAGTCCACAGCATCTGAGACTCTTGTTGCATTTGGAAAATGAGCATTTCTTGTTGAACACTGAGTTCCTAAATTACTGTGCAGCTGCAAAGGTTAGACAGCAGCAGAATAACTGATTTTGCAAGATTTTGCAAGCTCTCTGATTCTGTAACGGTCTACTCGTGTCTATTGCAAGTTGATTCTAATTTTTAATTTACTTTCTCAAGTAAGCATTTGCTGATGGTAACTTGATCACTTGGACTAAGAATAGTTTCTGCAAATGACGTCTGAAATTTGATTATATGGGAGCTCATTCAATGTGATGGAATTTGAATGAAGTTGCCAACTCCAACTGGGAAAGGAAGGCCTGAATCTGTTCCCTGAAATTTTGCACCTCCTTCAAGATGCACTGGCAGCTTTTTGATCATTACCCCAGAGGAATTTGTTTTTCCTTCTGCATCAAAGCATTCAGCCTCTGCTGAGAATGTCATGTTGCTGAAGGGTATGCTGCCCCTGATTGGGCAGCGCTGTTGCTCGGAGCGGTCAGGTGTATGATACAACTGTGTTTCTGTTTTGTACAAAACTTCACAAGTGCCTGAAAATGGCCAGCAGTGCAATTTGTCCAAAGCAGAACAGAGTCCAGAAAGAACACTTTGAGCTACCCAGCAGGAAGGTGAAGTACCAGTGATTAAAAGTCTGTCACTCTCTAGTGAAGCCAATTTGTGATTTAAGTGCCTTGCATAACTTCAGTGATTTAGGATTAGATGAACACACAGCGTAGAAGGAGGCCATTCTTCTCCCCCAGCACAGTGCAGATTTTTTTGACAGCCATCCAATTAGTCCCACGCTCCTACCCTTTCTTCCCCTTCCTCCAAGCCTGCAAGTTTTTTCTATCTTCAGGGATTTTCCCAATTGGGGTGTATCTTAGATCATGACTTTGCATGAAATACGATCCCATTTCACCTCTGGTTCATTTTCCAGTGCTTTAAATCAGTGTCCTAGAGTAACCAATCCTACTACCGCTGGAAACAAATTTGCTGTCTTCAATCTACCAAGCCATTTTGCAGTTTGAATATCTTTAAAACTTCCCCAGGCTGCTACTATCAAGTTTTTTTTTGTGTATCATGTACATGTCAGCCTAAGTGGAGACTGGTAAAGATGGTCAACTGTTTTGTTTTTCTGTTGTCCATCTTTGCTCTGTGAATGTCCTGCTTTATCCTCCCTCAATCTTCAGAATCTTGTGCACAACGAGCAGAGATGGACTTAGCAGAGATGGTGAAGTGATCTGCTTCCGATACCTTTTATTATCTGGTGATTAATTTAGTCAGGCAACCTAATCTTCTGTCTCCCACAAATAGATTTAACTGTTCATCATTTCTAACTCTCTCCCTGGTATTCTGGTTGGGAGTAGAGGTTGTTTGCAAGTCTGTGACCTAATCAAACTAAGTTCAGGTGGTGCCATGAGAAACATGAGTTGTTTGTTAAAGTTTTAATGATTGCAGACAGAATTCCCCACAGTACAAGTATACGTGAACTAACTGCTTTTTTTTCTTTCTTTCTTTCTTTCTTTCTTAAGGGGTTGTGTGAAGATTTGAAGCTAATTCTGCACTGCCTTGCCCAGTCGCCATATACCAAGAATGCATTTGGAGATCAAGGTGGCTTTAAATTTCATTATCTCCTACCTGTATAACAAATTACCCCGGCGACGTGCAGACCTGTTTGGGGAGGAGCTGGAGCGGTTGCTGAAACAGAAATACGAGGGCCATTGGTACCCAGAAAAGCCGCTGAAAGGATCTGGTTATAGGTGTGTCCATATTGGAGAAACTGTGGACCCCATCGTTGAGCAGGCCACGAGGAGGAGTGGGTTGGATATTGAAGATATTCGGGCTAATGTTCCTCAAGAGTTGAGCCTCTGGATTGATCCTTTTGAGGTGTCCTATCAGATTGGTGAGAAAGGAGCTGTGAAGGTCCTCTACATGGATGACAATGAGAATAGTGCAGAATTGGACAAGGAGATAAAGAGCAGCTTTAACCCAGAGGCCCAGGTTTTCACTCCCATTACTGACCAGGGCAACTCCTTGTCCAATTCCCCTTCTCCATCTTTTGGGAATTCTGTAAGCCCCACCTTCATCCCAAGGTCAACTCAGCCAATCACATTCACTACTGCAGCCTTTGCTGCCACCAAATTTGGGTCCACCAAGATGAAAACTGGAGGCCGGAGAATGGCTCGTTCTCCCACCAATGGTTTGATGAAGCAGAAGGGGTTGTCCACATCGATGCACTCACTGGTCCTTGGAAACAACCAGATGCCACCATCCTCCCTTTCGCCAAATGCCAAGGAATTTGTCTACCCTGGTTCACTGAGTTTGTACTTCGGGAATGAAAACCAGTCATCCTCTGGCCCAGCTCCATTCCCTAATGCCTTTGAGGTGCCACCAATCTACAATAATAACAACTTGGGAGAGAAGGCCCCATTTGTCGAAGGACTTGACTTCAACTTGAACACCATGCAGTATCCTAACCAGCCATTTCAGCCAGTTGTCTTGGCTAACTAAAATATGTAGTGAAGAATCCTTTCTATACATAGAACACAAAGAAGGCCAACACTAAGATTGATTAAAGTTGAAGAGCACTTCGGGAACAGTTTAACATTTAACCTCCAAACCCCACTTGCAGTCTCAAACAGTGTTCATCATCTCCCAAGTTGTCAAATTTTTTTGAAATATGTCCACCACATTCATGCAATCCATAGGGAAGTTGTAGGTTTGAGTTATAGTGAGTTTTCCTGTCAAATTCTATATTCCACTCCCCCAAAAGGTGGGAGGGGGGAAACAGGGCACCAAAGTCCATCTTATAAGAAAAGTGGATGACTGAAATATTGGAATACTCCAAAATTGAGTAAAATAAAGATCACTATTTGTAACTGGCAGTCTTATCCGTTTCTCACAGCAGTTAGATTTGGGGCATTACCTCACATCTGTGCCAGTATTTCTGTGTTTGATTTTGCACTGTAGTAGCAGCTGTATCACAGTTGCGAGGAGAACGCATTATTTCCCTTTTTTCAAATTATTGCTATAGTGCTACAGGATGGGAAGCCATGACCGACAATTTAAGTTTGGCAGGTTCACAGTGAAGCAGAATTCTGCCAGTATGGCATTTTAATGCGATTAGTGTATGTCTTAACTGGTTGTCCACGGAGTCTTGACATTCTTCCTGTTTGCCCTCACTTCCCCCTCCTTCCTTTTAAAAACTCCAAAGTGTTGTCAAAAAGAACACCTCGCTCTGAACTGCAGCAGAACCTGTCATCTTGGTGTTAAAGGGCTTTGAAGTTCTTCGTTCGTGCTAATCTCATTTTGGATTACTACTGTACTATGGCAACTAGCAAAAAAAAAATCTTGTGAAGCTGTGGCATGTACTGTGGATCCTGCTATTTGGACAAAATACTACACTGCATTGTGCTAGCTGGTTTAAAGTTTTACATTGAAGATCTACAGTACCTTGCATCTTACCGAGAACCTTCTACTCTTCAGATTATGCTGCAGGTTTGGTGACGTGAGCACTCAACAATTGTGCCAGAAGTAGCTGTTTTCAGAGATTTTTTTAACGGGGTGTTTGTTTGCATCCTAGATATTGGTGAGCCTTTTGGAGTACTCTAGTTTTAAAACTCATTTCTTTCATTTTTCCAGTTGGGCTATTTGAGCTCTGCTGTCTGTTCCTCTTCTTACTGTGTGAAGAGAATGATGCTCCACTTGGTCTAAGGATCAGTCAACACCCCCCTCCAAAAAAAGTCAAATGTTTGGCTGGCGGGAGGGAAAGTACCAAACCTCAGGAAGAATTTCTGTTGTGGATGCCACAAGACATTCACCTCAACTGTGAGATACGACAAAGGAGAAGAGATCAAAGACTGCACTGGATTTGAGTAACTGGAGTCAGGGAGTGTGTTTTGTGATACTTGTCTGTAGCTGGTCAGGAATTGGGTGCATAAGTCATGTTATCTGTTGAAAAGCTCTGCTTCACAACTGGTTCCTGCTGTGTTCAGCTGTCTATATGTACCAGGTTCACACCATATGTCCATGTCCAATGTATGAGTGGGATCTAATCCTAGAAAGGAATGAGTGTGACCAAATTAGAGTTGAGTTGTATTGTATCTTCAACTATCCTCCCTCTCCAGTTGACAGCACCTTTTTTTAATAAATGTTATGTCCTGTATGTTGGGTATTAAGGAGCTGCACTACTGGACCATTCCTGTTTTCCCACCTTCAGTTCTTTTCAAATCCAGCATTGACTTAAGTTGTAATGTTCCCATTCTTTGCAGTTTAAATGACAATCCAAGGGACCCCTCTTTCTTTAGCCTATAAGGAATAGTGGCATATGTCTGTGGTCAGTGTTTTGCATATGGTCTGAATCTAATGTTCCAATTGAAAAGTGAGATCTGGAAATGAGCTTGCAGTCCTTGTTGCAAACCTTGCAGGTGAATGTCCTTCAATCATCTGTGCAACTCCCAAGAACCTGACCCTCTTTGGAAAGTTTGTTCTGAATTTACCAATAACAGCATTTCGACTGCCTGTTGTGATGGCTTGCTACAGTCTAGATTTTGCAAACCCCTCTGCATCATTCAACTAGGTCCCAGCTAATCCTGTAACTGGAGTGTCATGTGGGGTGGGTGGGAAATCTGGGGGACTGGCCACATCTGTTAGTTTAGTAGTGAACATTGAGAGGAAACGCCAGAGACCTCTGAAACTGAATATGCTGTATACAGCATTCTATCCAGAACCCTCTGTTTCTGTATTGTAATGCCATGCTTGTTCAGTCACTGTTAAAACATTACCACATATGCAGCAGTGTTTACTACCTTGCAATTTACAGCAACAAAAAAAAAACTCAAGTTCAAAAGTTGTCCTTGAAACATTAGCAATATTTAAATTGTCCAGGGTGAGCAGCTTGGTTCATCAGTCCCAGAAATGAGCAGCGATGATATCAATTTGCTAAATATTTTATCTCAATGCTTTGGAGCATTGCTGATATTTTTTGCTGCAGTTATAATTAAAAGGTTTGTTACAGCAATTAAATAGTTCATCCACACGGAAAAGAATTAACTGGGTTTTGGCATAACAGCAAATATTTGTAAATGTAATGTGGATCTTAGCAAGGGGGTCTTGTACTGTTTACAGCCAGTGAGATACTGAGCATATTCTGCACCTCAAAATAGCTCTTGACTGCTTGCTGTAACCCCTCCTAATCAAGTGACTAAACTCCTAAGCAGCTGATTTCAAACAAAAGGATTCACTTACATTTGATAACCTGTCTAGAACAGCTGCAGTAAATTGTTTCACAGAGGGTATTGGGTGGGGGAAGGTCTGAGTTGGACTTCAAATTTGCAAGCTAGTTTTTCACACTGCATTCTGACATGTTGCTGATGCAGGGGAGTTGGGAGTGAGACTCCTGGGCCTGAGCCAGGTTCGATCAGTTTGCTGTTCTTTTAATCACTTATTACAAACTACTCCTCTGGCAAAGGAAGCAATCTGCTCAGAGACCTTTTTTTCCAGTATTGTTCTGCTAGAGGCTATTAGAGATAATAGAAATGTCTTCTCTGATTTATTTCCCCTTCTTCCCCCTGTGGGAGTTGTGCAGGTTTTTATATCTCGCAACCAAACAGTGTTGCTGAAATGGGAGGAACAGTTGGGTCCAATATTAATTTCTTTGCCGGAGGCTGTAACCTATACCAGTGTATTACATTTCAGGCAGGGTCTCAACATTTTTGGGATAAGCGATAAGAAATGTTAGGAAACTACCTGTCATTGTCTGAAACAGGAGCAGAGAACCCTTGGACTCCTAGCTCTTTGCTTATGACTCACTTGCAGATGTATTCTAGAATCAAGTCCATGTGTCCCTGGGGTTACTTGCATTTGAGATTCTCTACTATTCCAGTCTGTTGCTGGTCCGGTGGAGATCGCCAGCTTTTGGCCCTCTCCTGGGCCTCTGGTACAGTTTGTTGCTGTGTTGATGATCTGCTCCCACACTAATGCTGTATCCATGACCTGACTTAGTGAGGGTTCCAGCCCCGTCCTGTGGGACAACTATAGGCAAGCAGGCCAACCTTCATTATATAATGGTCTTAGCATTAATGTGACTGGAATCTTGAATTGTTGAACTATCAATGGTTCTGCTGCTTTAACCTGGCTTGTGTACTGTAGTGTGGAATCCTTTCCCAAAACACTGAACTGAAAGTGACTTTTGTTAAGAAAAACACTCAATGGGTACTGCAAAGAAACATGAAAGATCAGACTATCCTATTTTTTTTCAGTCTTTATGCTCTTGAATTGTATTGACAGTCCTAAATTTATTGAGCCTCTTAAATGCACTTAATGAACAAGAATAGGCCCATTGATGGAATAAAGGGATCAAGAATGGATCAAGTTAAATACGGTCTAATCCATTTGATTACTATCCCAACAATTCCATAAGTGATGTATCCTGAGCTTAGCAATTGCAGTTAAATGCACCTATACTGAGACTGAACTCTCACTGCTGTGGTAACTTTACCTATAATCATCCTGACTGTAAGATGCAGCATTAATGGACCTTTTAAGCTAATACGGTAGTACTGAGCCTGTCATTAGTTGCCGGTATTTCTTCTCCCCCTTCGATCCTCTATTCCAACATGAGCAGCATTAATAGTTAACAAACCTAGACTAGTGAATTTGCAAATTACAGAAGTTAGAAATGGAGTTGGTAGCCACTGATCATCTCATCTTCCACTCCTTTCCTCCCCATACCACCACCCACCCACCCACCCACCCTCCCCAGCAAGACCAAAATGGCTTGCTGGCCTCATCAGCCTGAACTGTTGGAGTGCAATATGTGAGCAGCAGTGCTACCATTACCTAATCTTGTCGCAGCGATCTAGCAATTGTGTAAGCTTATACAAGAGGGTTGCATTTAAACATTGATCTGGTCATCGGTTTCTGCATTTTTAAGCACGATTGTATTGGTATCTTTAATGGAGTACAGTTCTCTTTTTAAAGAAAACACTTGCAGGTGAATGGTGCACTCTTTTGGGGGCAGGGGAAGGTTTGGAGAAGCTGTGGTGATGGGTAAAAAAAAGGACTATTGCAAATATTGCTGTCTAATTCTAGGAACACTATATACTTGGCTTTCTAAATCAAAACAATCCTGACCATGCCTGTTCGTGATCAATGTCCAATGAACATTCCGATTCCTCCATGCTCCTGTCATATGGGTGGATACTCAAGTAAACAGGAGGATGGCTGGCAAAGGACAGTTGAGAAGTGAAAGGTGATCTGCCTCATGAATTCACTGTTTGTTGTGTAGAAAGAGGCAGTCCTAATTTAAGGGCAAAGGGTTTCAATTGGGTTAAGATGACAACGCAAGACACCTTGCTTCACCATCTCAGAGGCGGCAGGTTTAACATGTAAGCTTGAGGTCTTCTGACAGATCTTGCAGCTTCAGAGGGCAAACAGCACTCCAGCTTCTGATCACCTGGCTCTCTTCTCTTCTCTCTCCCCCTGCCTTCCCCCCCACCCCAAAATTTTTGCAGGTTTGAAATGTGATGATCCCACTTTTTTTGGAATGTGTATCTTTTGATTTCATGACTTGAGAGCAGTGAAAATTCATTGACGAATGCTATTGCTACTCAAGTCTTTGACTCGTGGCTATGATGGTGAGTTTGAAATCACTTGGAGCTAGTGAAGCTGCGTGCTACACCAGTTATGATGTCTACTGAGTTTTCTGCCTTGAAAAAGAATAAAATGGTCAAGGGAGGGGGATGTGTGGAAACTTTAGGAGATGCATAATAGCCTAATTTCTAAGTAACTACATAGCATCCCTATTTCAAGAGGTTTATGGGGGGAGGATAAGAGAAACTGAAATCTTTTGACTTTTAACCCTTCCTTCCACTCCTCCCTAAGTGTTCTTCATTGACAATGATGTATTATACAGATGTTAGCTTTCTTTACTTGAACATTAAAAACATTGCTTGGTTTTATTTTATTTTTTAATGGATTTGGCACTAACTGATCGAAATCTTAAGTTTCTTTTTTCTTTTGGTTTCCTTTTGCTTGAATGATTTAAGATGTTTGTAAAGGTTAAGAGTATATATTTCTAATGTACATTGTAATTTCATTTCAGATTTCATATGCAACAAATTATTTTTTCAAAAAAAATTGAAAACCAAGAGATATTGACATTGTATGCTTCAGAAAAAGACAAAACGATGGCAGGATTTTTTCAAATTATGTACATTTTACTTTCTTGAAAGGAATGGTTATTTTCTGTTAAGGAAAGCGGATGCAAATAATTCCTTTATTGTAGACTGAATAATATCCCAATTTTCTACTTTGGAACATTGTGCAATACTTGCTTGATGCTAAAATGTTTTTTGCAGATTTGTTGTAGGTGAGGTCAGAGCTGTATAGTTTATAATGTTCCGGATCTTTTTTAAGTTTGTATTAAAAGCATGAAAATTGGAGCTGTTTGTGTGTAGTACCTTTTTTTGTTGTTTTTTCTGATTAAATTGGTCAGATTGTTCGAGCAATTAACTCTTGCCTAAGGAAGGTTATGCTTGCCTGGCTCCACTGCAAATTTCAACAAAACTGAAGTTTTAAAACTTGATGCTGCCCCATGCTCCATAGAGCAACACAATATGTAGCTTGGGTGTTTCCCAGTCTGGGCCGCAATAGGTGCTGGCATCTCCCTCAAATGAAACAAAACTTCATTTCTGTTAAATAAAAACAAAGAACTGCAGATGCTGTAAATCAAAAACAAAACCAGAAGTTGCTGGAGAAACTCAGCAGATCTGGCCCCATCTGTGAAGAGAAATCCATTAACATTTCAGGTCCCATGACCCTCATCTCAGAACTGTTCTGAGGAAGGGTCACCGGACCTGAAACATTAACTGATTTCTCTTCACAGATGTGGCCAGATTTGCTGAGCTTTTCCAGCAACTTCTGGTTTTGTTTTTCTTCATTCCTGATTTTTGCATGCACTGGTTGCTTGCAATTGGTGTAATTAGTGACAAATGAATAGAAGATGGGTGTGTAACAACTTGAATATAGTGGGTTTTTTTGTGTAGCAAAACAGCTCTGCACTTTCAGCATTATCAGTTAAAGATTTGACTGGTCACTGAAGGAGTAAACAGACAAATAACTGAAGGCATGGTCGTAAAGGTAGGTTTTACGAAGAATCTTAAAGGAGAAGAG
Organism: Chiloscyllium punctatum; assembly: GCF_047496795.1. Classification (NCBI taxonomy): domain Eukaryota; kingdom Metazoa; phylum Chordata; class Chondrichthyes; order Orectolobiformes; family Hemiscylliidae; genus Chiloscyllium; species Chiloscyllium punctatum. Next base: position 79,654,776 of record NC_092756.1, on the reverse strand, counting down.
AGGTAGAAGTATGCAAATACCAGAGTTTATAGCCAAGGCAGTTGAAGACCGCTGCCACCGGTGGAATAGTTAAAGATATCTGAATTTGCTAAAGGCAACACTAAAACAGCAGGCATCTCTTCCAACAATGGCCTAAGCAAACCAGTTTAGTCTCCTGCTGTTTTCAGCTCTTAAAACCTTAGCCTGTTTTACAAAGAATTTTGGCTCCAAGGAATGTAATTTGCAGTTTTGATTCATACGTTTGCTGTTGACGACGTTTGTCATCATGAGTTGGGAATGGTGTGTCTAAGGGGGTTTTCTCTGTCTGCCTGGTTTCTTACACAACCCATCATCAAGGAGGATGTTTGTCTGAAATTCTCATTTCATTCCGTTCAGGTTTTTCCTGTCTCTTGATGGTGACAACTTGCAAATTCAGGCCCCAAAAGGCTGCTAACCTACACAGATCAAACAGCTGGAAAAATTCTGGAAGTGAAGATGCTCTCAAGCTGAAAAGTCTGATCAGAGAGATACATATTTAATTTTTTTTTGCTTCGCAATGGCTTAAATTTTATTTGACCATTTCCAAATGGTCACAGACAGAGCCACATCCCTAGTTGTCCTTGAATTGAGTGATTAGGCCATTAATTAACCATTCAGTGATTACTTGTTGACCAGAGCAATTTAAGGAGGGCAAATGTCCTGCCCTAATGGACATTCATAAATCAGATAGGGTTTTTATGACCATCAATAGTTTCATGGCCACCATCTAGGGCATTTAAATGGTTATTGGTTAGGCATATGGACAAGAATGGAATAGTGTAGGTTAGATGAGCTTCAGATAAGTTACACAGGTCGGCACAACATAGAGGGCTGATGGGCCAGTACTGCGCTGTAATGTTTTACGTTCTGTTACCAAGCCCAGCTAATTCCGACTCAAGTCTTTTAAATCAACCTTTCAGATATGTTATTACATAATTCTGCAGCAGCTGAAATTTGAACTCCGGTTTCCCTGTGCTAGAAGAGCCCCTAATTCACAGCTCTATAATTTGAACTTGCAAATTCATCTAGCTGCTATGGTAGAATTAGAACCAGAATCCACAGCAAATCCAGTCCACTACGCCTCAGTCTTGCCTCTGTGTGGTCTATGAGCTGGCAGGTTGTGGCTTGAAAGTCTGCCTCTGAAACGAGTGCAAATCTTGAGGGTGATGCTCCAATACCATACTGAGAGGGTTCTTGCACTGTCAGATGAAACATCCAAGTGAGGCTCCATCTGCAATAGTCTGTTCCATTGCCATGACTGCTATTTATCATTGGATGCTGCCTGAACTGCTGTGCTCTTCCAGCACCACTAATCCAGTATATGCTATTTATCATACCAACCAACGTTGCTAAAACCAATTATCTGATTGTTATCCTCCATGGTATATAAACTTTTCTGCTGTTTACACAATGTTTAACTGCCTGGAAATTGACTTGAAATGGCCTGAAGCTGTGATAGGTGAGGTGTAAGTGAGAGTCTTTAAAAGAGACCACAGAATAAGTGTAGTTCCTATCAAGTGACTCAGCAACCACAAATCCACATTTCGCTCTGTGGTAAATCCTACGTGTATTTTCTATTTGGAAGTACAAAAGCAATAACTTTTCCTCCCCTCCCCCTCTCCCCTCCTCTTTCTCCACCCCCCTCATGGAATTTACTTGAGGGATTTGATCCCTTTTGAGATGGGGTGAAGGTTGCAAAGCAACCTGACTTGAGGGGAGGTTTTCACTGGGGAAACAGGGATTTTGGTAAACAAACTGCCCCTTCATAGTAGACTTCACTCCCAATCCATTGTTTCTCTTGTCATGGAACAAGCTGTCTTGTGATTTGACTAGGCTAGAGTTTTTTCACTTTTATTGAACTGTTCTTTCACTTCCCAGAACTTGAATTCAAATAGGAGAAAAATCTTTTGCAGACATGACAACAACTTAACAAGGGAGAGCTGTAGTTCAGCATTCTTTGTGGAAATTTAATAAGGGCATTTGATTTTGTACTTATTGGCAAACGGCCTGTTGGCAGTTGCCCTTATTTGGCTGGCTAAAGAATATTTTGCACATAGAGGAATTGCTGATTGCAATTTTGATTAGCGACATGATTCAATGGTGCACTAATGGGACATTCGAAGCGTATTTCTCCAGCAGCTGGGACTGCCAAGGGCTTTTAATGGAGTTTGGGTGAAATTTTGACTTTATTTCTAATGGACACTGATTCACTGCAAACCATTCAAGAACTACTTATATTTATCCAACCTTGGCAGATAATGCTGAGTATTTCTACTTGAATTGAGTGTATATCCTTATCTAGTAAAATCCTAATAACTCAGTCAAATCTCTGATTGAGTTCAATAGTTCAGTCTGTGCTGTCATGATAAATTCACCAAATGAATAAATGTCACCAGTTATCCTTTGTGACCACAGAGCATTCTGTACACTATTACAAATTTGTACATATTTTCAAACTTCGAGATCTAAAAACCAATGAGGGCAGCCCTATACTCCAAGACTGCTGTGGTTGTGTACGTGAATGTGAAAGACGTGCATGCATGAGTTTATGGTTTTTATGAAGCTCTGATGTGTTTCGCAATCAGCAAACTTCCAGCAAAACCGGTCTCAACATCAGCAATGAGATTGTGATCAATTAATCTCTACTGTTACATGGATAAATATTGATAAGGGCACTGCTCATAAACATGTCATCTGCCCTTCAAAATGGCATCCTGGGATATTTTACATCTGAACTTCAGTTTAATGCCTTGGTAACAAGGCAAACCAATCATTTAGTGTGAATGGGTGCCATTGGTGGTGGTGGAAATAGTGGGACTTTGCCTTTTTTAAATGTAACTGTCCTTTTCTAATGGGTCTTCAGTTACACTGCCCTCCTTCAGATAAATGGCTGTACTGATTATGTTTTGAAGAGACAAGTAGTTGTATCATGGTTTAATAAGTTGTCAAGACTACAAACCTTCACAGTGGTATAGTGCTCCTGTGCATCAGTTGGAACTGCTTCACTGTAGGCAATGACTGCTGGATCTCACTTTAGGCATTGCTGACTGAAACATTTTCAATTCTATCCTTTTTCTTTAATCTTTTAAGGGGTGGTGGGAGTTTGAGGGAGGTGCTGACCCAAGGAAGTGTCCCATTTAAAATAATGGTGGCCCCCTTTTAATCTTTAACACGTTCAATATCCCAGCAAAGGGCAGTGACTGAGGAACTGAATGTGCACCAGCGGGTCTGAGTCTTTGGAGCTATTTAAGAAACGAGCAGAGATCCCAGACCAGTACTGTCACCAGGCTGTTGGGAAATCTCTGGGCTGATATTCTGAGAGAGTGAGCTGCAGGGGAAGCTGGTGGATAATGTGCAAGAACCAATTACTCTGCTAAAGAAAATGTTGGCCTTTATTGTAAGGGGATTGGAATACAGCAGTAACAAAGTCATATTCTTGATTCACCAGTCTGTTGGTGAGAGCACATCTAGAATACCAGGTGCTGTTTTGGTCTGATTTAAGCAAGGGATGTACTGACACACTTGGTGCTCCAGTGAGGGAAGCACTGAGTTGGGAACCTAGAGGGCACAGGTTAAAGGTGAGGGGGAAGATTTATGAAGGACTTTTTCACACAAGATGGTGTGTGTAGCAAATGAGCTGCCAGATGAGGTGGGTATAACATTTAAATGGCATCTGGATGGGTACATGACTAGAAAGGGGTTAGAGGGATATGGGCCAAATGTCGGCAAATGGAGCTAGATCAGAATAGCTGTCTTGCGCTGACAGTCCTCGGAGGTTGGCATTAAGGTTTTAAGTAAAACATTTGGGCAGTGAGATGCAAAGTTGAATCTGCTCTATCAGCAGTGAGATGGGTGATAACCTGGCTTTGGCCATATAGGGTGTGAAGGTTCTGAAAACAATCCTAGAATTTTTGAACAAATTATCACAAATGATGGTGGATCTTACAAGCAGGAGATATGGTACCTTGGGGGAATGGAAGGAGGTGTAGGAGACTCTAGCTGGAGGTTTCAAAAGATGGGCACAAATGTAGGATTATTCATTTTGCTATCTAGTTCTAACTCAGTCATAACTGTGCCCTACATCAAGTAATTCTGATGAAAGGCACTGGACCTGAAATGTTAACTGATTTCTCTCCACAGATGCTGGTAGACCTGAGTTTTTCAAGCAATTTTGTTTTTGTTTTGTTCCAAGTTATCTTTATTAAAGAACCATTCAGAACGCCAGGATGTGCCAAGCACTCTAGCCAATGCCATATTTTTGAAGTGCAGTCACTATTATAAAATAGTCGACTTGGCCTTGAGAGGGGTATTAAGATTATTAAGCAGTTTATTGTGGTTCAGATATTTAATAAACAACTCTAAACAGCTCTTACAGCAGCAATGTTTAAAAACACAAGATTCAAAATGCAGACTTTTTACATGTTAGAGTAATGGCCAGTTCAGTTGTTGATTAACATTATAATTCATTTTTTTAGTACTGATGTAGGCCTTAAGCCTGTGCCTCCTGGCTATCAATGATAGAGCTAATATGGCCATGTTTCTTTAATTGTGACTTTGAATATAATAACTTGTTTTGCTGGGTTTTCTTTTTAGCAACCACGAGTTTTATTTTGGATTGGGCAAAAGGAGAAATGCTGGCCTAGTGCTATGATCGTTGGATTGATATTTCAAAAGCCCAGGAAGCTCATGGTGACCTAAGTTCAAATCCTGTCATGGCAGATTGTGATGTGATCTCATGAGGACCATGAATCCATTTGGATCACTCAAGGCCTTAAGAATGGCAGTTTTCTTACCTAATCTGGTCTGGCCTGCATGTGACTCTAGATCCATAGTAATGACGTTGACTCTTAACTGCCCTTTGTGTAATTCAGCATAGACAATAAATACTGGCTTAGGTAGAGACACCCTTATTCTGGGAATGAATTTTTTTACAAATCAGGCAATAAGTTTGCCTCTATTTTTCTAAACTTAGTGAGTAGGTTGGACCTGTACTCCCATCTCAAGATAGTCCTTCCATGCTTCTGACTAGTCTGTTGTTATAGACTAGTCCAGACCACTCAAAATATTCTTAAGCAGGCATCTCCAGACCATCCTTTGCAATTTGTTTCACTAAGTCTACAGTGAAAATTATCTGGAGTATGAGAGCTAGGTTAACTACTAGATTTTTAAACAGACAAAGATTTATTCACAAAATTACATAATGAAACACAAAGACCAGAATAAAGAACCCCTACAGAATTCCACTTACTTAATTCTGCTGTTTTGAATATATACAACAGTGCCAGTAAGCAAACATCCCTTTTAAAAACCGATATCAATTGAACACATGCTTACAGGTTGAAGTTGAAGGGCAGAAGCGAGAGTGATTCCACACAGCTCCCTGTTGAACTTCCCAGGTCAAGAGTGAAGTAAAACTGCTCAGCTAGAGAGCTGACCATTCCCCTTTCATTATACAGGTGCCTTCTAAAACATCATCACTTTGGCCTGAAGTTTTATCTGTTTTACATACAAACAAAAGGCCCCTCAAAATCCTTTTTGTGTCTGTACCAAACCAGACTGATGGGGGCCTGACCTCGTTGTCCTTGATTTTTTTTCAGAGGGGCAATGAGAGTCCCCTGGAGCCAAGGAACAGCTTTTAGATTAAAAGGGCTCGCTTTGAAACACTCTGAGCGACCAGTAGTCTGGTACAATCTTGTTCTAATTAAGTCTTGATTTTATTTCCTGCATCATATCATGAATGTCTCATTATGCTAAGGTATTTTTTTTCTGGTGTGTTTAAGTGACCGTCATAGAAGCAGCAAGGAGTCAATTTTCTTTAATACCCATTTCCACCCACTTCCCTGCCAAAGGATTATTGCGAAAATCAACTGTGGCAACAACGGAACTGCAGCTGGGTTCGTTCAATCTATAATATTCTGCTAACAATGATTGCACAAAAGCCAAAGCTGCCTTGGGTATTTATCCTATCCAAACTTAATGATTTTATGAACTTCGGTAAAGTCACACCTCCGCCTCTGCTGGTCTAGGGAAAATAGTCCCAAACTACTTAGCCTCTCCCGCTAGCTCAAACTCTCCAATCCCAGCAACATTCTTGTAAATCTCTGCACCCTTTCAAGTTTAACAATATCAGATAGTAGATAGACCCGAAAGAAATCCTTGCAAATACGTCAGAGCAGATTCAGAAAAATGGTACCAGGGCTGAGAAATGTCAATTCCATGGTGAGACTAGAGAAACTGATTTGTTTTCTCCAGAGCAGAGAGAGAGCTTAGAGGAAATTTAATGGGTTGTGCTTGAAACGGACAGATTTAGGTTGAGAGGATGCACCTACTAACTACAGTATACCGAGCTACTGGGTAAAGAAGCTGAGGACGTGGTGGGAGCCTCTCAATAATTGGGATTGATTGCATTGCCTGGGCTGGTGAGGGAAGCCTATACAACAGTAATATCTGTAAACAAGTTGGATAAATTGTTTAAAAGGAAATAAAGGTATCACATTGAGATGTGAAACATGGAAATCGACCCTTCGGTCCAACCCACCCAGGTCAACCAGATATCCCAACCCAATCTAGTCCCACCTGCCAGCACCTGGCCCATATCCCTCCAAACCCTTCCTATTCATATACCCATCTAAATGTCTCTTAAATGTTGCAATTGTACCAGCCTCCACCACTTCCTCTGGCAGCTCATTCCATACACGTACCACCCTCTGTGCGAAAAAGTTGCTCCATAGGTCTCTTTTATATCTTTCCCCTCTCACCCTAAACCTGTGCCCTCTAGTTCTGGACTCCCTGGCCCCAGGGGAAAGACTTTGCCTTTTTACCCTATCCATGCCCCTCATAATTTTGTAAACCTCTACAAGGTCACCCCTCAGCCTCCAACACTCCAGGGAAAACAGCCCCAGCCTGTTCAGCCTCTCCCTGTAGCTCAAATCCTCCAACCCTGGTAACGTCTTTGTAAATCTTTTCTGAACCCTTTCAAGTTTCACAACATCTTTCCAATAGGAAGGAGACCAGAATTGCACACAATATTTCAACAGTGGCCTAACCAACGTCCTGTACAGCTGCAACATGACCTCCCAATGCCTGTACTCTGACCAATAAAGGAAAGCATACCAAACACCGCCTTCACTATCCTATCTATCTGCAACTCCACTTTCAAAGAGCTATGAACCTGCACTCCAAGGTCTCTTTGTTCAGCAACACTCCCTAGGACTTTACCATTAAGTGTATAAGTCCTGCTAAGATTTGCTTTCCCAAAATGCAGCACCTCACATTTATCTGAATTAAACTCCATCTGCCACTTCTCAGCCCATTGGCCCATCTGGTCAAGATCTTGTTGTAATTGGAGGTAACCCTCGTCACTGTCCACTACTCCAATTTTGGTGTCACCTGCAAACTTACTAACTATACCTCTTATGGTCGCATCCAAATCATTTATGTAAGTGACAAAAAGTAGGGGACCCAGCACCGATCCTTGTGGCACTCCATTGGTCATAGGCCTCCAGTCTGAAAAACAACCCTCCACCACCACCCTCTGTCTTCTCCCTTTGAACCAGTTCTGTATCTAAATGGCTAATTCTCCCTGTATTCCATGAGATCTAACCTTGCTAGTCAGTCTCCCATGAGGAACCTTGTCGAACGCCTTACTGAAGTCCATATAGATCACATCTACTGCTCTGTCCTCATCAATCGTCTTTGTTACTTCTTCAAAAAACTCCATCAAGTTTGTGAGACATGATTTCCCACAAAGCCATGTTGACTATCCCAAATCAGTCCTTGCCTTTCCAAATACATGTACATCCTGTCCCTCAGGATTCTCTCCAACAACTTGCCCACCACCAAAGTCAGGCTCACCGGTCTATAGTTCCCTGGCTTGTCCTTACCACCATTTTTAAACAGTGGCACCATGTTTGCCAACCTCCAGTCTTCCAGCACCTCACCTGTGACTATCGGTGATACAAATATCTCAGCAAGAGACCCAGCATTCACTTCTCTAGCTTCCCACAGAGTTCTCGGGCACACCTGATCAGGTGCTGGGGATTTGTCCACTTTTATGCATTTCAAGGCATCCAGCACTTCCTCCTCTGTAATCTGGACATTTTGCAAGATGTCACCATCTATTTCCCCACGGTCTATATCTTCCACATCCTTTTCCACAGTAAATACTGATGCAAAATACTCATTTGTACTGAGGAACGAGTCAGAGAATTGGGCTGGTGGGTAGCTCTTTCAGAGGTAGCAGCAATGAAATGTGCCAAATAGTCGTCTGCTATGATATATCTCCAATAATGTGTTCTGGGACCAAAGAGCAGGTGTCTTGGGCTGCTAATGTGGAATGACAGAGGCTCAGTTAGCTAGATATCCACCATGTGGATCAGATTAACACAGGGTTCAATCCCTGTTCTGTTTGAGATAAACTCAAGGCCTGCCCTTCCTCATGTTGAAAAAGTCAAAGTTCATTGCCAAGGCTCAGCAAATAATTGTCAAGAAACTTTGGGCAGCGAAGGAGCGGCATGTACCAAGTTAGGATTGATTGATAAACTCCCAGTAGAAGATTTTCTAGGGAGGAGTGATGATAACGTGAGAATTCCCAATCTGTTTTGAGGGTGAAAACTTTGTAAATCACAAATGTAAGACCCTTGCTCAAGACCAGAGGGAGACACTGCAGAAAACCAGGTTGCCATTGGAGATTTGCTCAGCAGCCCAGGAAAGCAGGCTATTATTTAAACACAACGCTGTGGCGCGGAGGAAATCTGGGTGTCCTCGTGAGGAAGTGGTGGTTGGGGGCACGGTTGCAACACTTAAAACACACTTCGATAAGTAAATGAACAGGAAAGCTTTGGGAGAGATATGGGCCAGGAGCAGGCAGATGGGACTGGTTTCGTTTGGGATCGTGGTCAGCGTGGAAGGTTGGACTGAAAGGTCCGTTTCTGTGCTGTAGAACTCTGAATCAAAAAAGCATAGAGATATGGCAAATAATCAGGAAGGCGTGTAGACCTTTGGGCTTTATTGCAAGGGGAAGGAATATATAAGTAGGGAAGTCTTGTTAACAACTGCCCTGGGAATTGGTGAGAATGCACTTGGTTTGTGCATAGCATTTTGGTCTGATTTAAAGAGGAATGTTCCATTGATGGTGTCAGGGGAAGAAATGTTGGAATGTCACTGCACTAGTAATCCAGAGGCCTAGATTGGTGCTCTAAAGACATGGGTGACATCTCAACATGGTGGTTGATAAAACTTAAGTTCAGATAACTAGTCTGGAATTAGCCTCAGAAATGGTGATCATTACTAATTGTTATAAAAACTCAGCTGGTTCACTTAGGGGAGGGAAGTCTGCCATCCTTACCCGATCTGGTTTGCATCTGATTCCAAATCCATAGCAACATGAAACAGCCGATTTGGCAAGGCTGTCCACGAATCTATGATGCTATCAAAGAATTAAAACCAAAATATTCAAACCTCAGCTCACTTTAATGTGTTCTCTCCCACACGGGCATAAAAGCAGCTGGATCCGATCTCAGTCAGTCTCACCCTGTCTCCAGTGAGCCACAGCTGCTGTTTTACAGTCAAATATTATTCCGCTTGCAAATCCTCAGAAGAATTCGCAACCGGTGGATCAAGCAGCACAATGAGTTAGTTTGTGGTGTTTGGCACCAGTATTGTTATGGCAGTGAATTGCCGCCTGTTTTCTGAAGATGAGTGGGGACTTGGTGGGATCCTGGCCAACATTTATCTTTCAACCCATACGGGCACAATAACCACGTCAACTACTTCACTGCTGTTTACTGCACCATCAATGAACACAAGTTGGTTGCCATGACAGACTGCAGTTGAAAACTAATTAATTAGTTTCTAAAGGTTTCCCAGCGAAGGAGAGATGAGTCTTTGAATTATCTCACATGGAGAGTCGGTGTGGTACGCTACCCAATTAATGCAGTTAGCAACTAAAAATCGAAAGAGTTGTGGTTGCTGTGAATCAGAAACAAGAACAGAAGTTGCTACAAAAGCTCAGCAGGTCTGGCAGCAGCTGTGAAGATAAATCAATTCTGGTGACCCTTCCTCAGCTCCACCTTCTTCCTCAATCGAGGATTCCCCAGCACTATTGTCAACAGATTCCTCAGCCAGGCCTGACCCATCTCCTGCACTTTCACTCTCGGCCCTTCTCTTCCCTCCTGCAACAGTGATCAGGTTCCCCTTGTCAATACCTACCATCCCACTGGTATCCATGTCCAGAGGATCATCAGCCACCATTTCCACCACCTCCAGCGAGATGCCACCAGAAGACACATATTCCCCTCCTCTCCATTGTCCACCTTCTGCAGGGACTGCTCCTTCTAGGACACCCTGGTCCACTCTTCCTTCACGCCCACACCCATCCACAGCCCCATGGCATCTTCCCCTGCCGAAGTGTAATAGCTAAGAAGTGGCAGATGGAGTTTAATTCAGATAAATACAAAGTGCTGCATTTTGGGAAAGCAAATCTTAGCAGGACTTATACACTTAATGGTAAGGTCCTAGGGAGTGTTGCTGAACAAAGACCTTTGGAATGCAGGTTCATAGCTCCTTGAAAGTGGAGTCGCAGGTAGATAGGATAGTGAAGAAGGTGTTTGGTATGCTTTCCTTTATTGGTCAGAGTATTGAGTACAGGAGTTGGGAGGTCATATTGCGGCTGTACAGGACATTGGTTAGGCCACTGTTGGAATATTGTGTGCAATTCTGGTCTCCTTCCTATCGGAAAGATGTTGTGAAACTTGAAAGGGTTCAGAAAAGATTTACAAGGATGTTGCCAGGGTTGGAGGATTTGAGCTACAGGGAGAGGCTGAACAGGCTGGGGCTCTTTTCCCTGGAACGTCGGAGGCTGTTTTATAGAGGTTTATAAAATTATGAGGGGCATGGATAGGTTAAATAGACAAAGCCTTTTCCCTGGGGTCGGGAAATCCTGAACTAGAGGGCATAGGTTTAGGGTGAGAGGGAAAAGATATAAAAGAGACCTAAGGGGCAACCTTTTCACACAGAGGGTGGTACAGGTATGGAATGAGCTGCCAGAGGAAGTGGTGGAGGCTGGTACAATTACAGCAGTTAAGAGGCATTTGGATGGGTATATGAAAGGAAGGGTTTGGAGGGATATGGGCTGGGTGCTGGTAGGTGGGACTAGATTGGGTTGGGATATCTGGTCAGCATGGACGGGTTGTTTCCATGTTGTACATCTCTATGACTCTATGACCTGCTCATTTACTCCTCCCTCCTCAGTATCCAAAGACCCAAACACACCTCCCAGGTGAAGCAGCACTTGACTGCACTTCTCACAGGGCAAAAGTGAGGATCGCAGATGCTGGAAACCAGAGTCTAAGTTAGAGTGGTGCTGGAAAAGCACAGCAGGTCAGGCAGCATCCGAGGAGTAGGAAAATTGACGTTTCGGGCTTTTGCCCAAAATGTCGATTTACCTGCTCTTCGGATGCTGCCTGACCTGCTGTGCTTTTCCAGCACCACTCTAATCTGCACTTCTCACAGTCTGGTCTACTGCATTCACTGCTCACAATGTCGTCTCTGCTACATTGGGGAAACAAAGCGTAGATGGGGTGACCGTTTTGCAGAATACCTACGTTCTGCCTGCAAAAAAGACCCTGAGCTTCCAAAAGCCTGTCACTTTAACATACCACCATGTTTCCTGGCCAACATCTCTGTCTCAGACTTGCTCGGGTAAGCTGGAAGAATACCACCTCATTTTGTACTCTGGAACTCTACAGCCTCCTGGACTCAACATCAAGTTCAATAATTTTAGGGCCTGAACTCCTCCACGTCTTAGCCCCCTACCCTACACACCAGGCTCCATTACCACATAGTCTGCTATTACACGGTACCTATTGTTAGCCACTAGCAGTCTCCATTAACAGGCAGACAACGAGCAATCCGCATTCATGAACATCAACTAGCCACTAAATGCCATGACTAGCTGTCCCTCGTAGCTATACACACAGATGACAAGGACCACAAATTCAACTGGGGCAACACAACGATAATAGGACAAGCCTAACAGAGGACAGTCAGAGAATTTCTAGAAGCATGGCACATATCCGTGGATTCCATTGATAAACACGTTGACTTAGACCCAATATACCGACCACCCCAACGAACAACTGGAACCGGTAACCGGAAGCAATGGGAACTAAACCAAATAAATTCCAACTGACACAGTACAGCAGCGCTTTACAGGAGGCTCCAGCACTGAGGATGTCACCTAGAAAGGGGATGAAACGTCTACAAATCAACTCTGTGAACATACCCACAACAACTGCAACTATTCATCCTTCCAACCAGGTCATCGTCGACTCCTTTGTCTGTCCAACTGTTTTTCTCTCTCTTTGGGTTCTATGCTTACCTATCCTTTACTCCTTACCCCCTCCCCCCCACCCTATCTTCAGCATTAAAGCCGACATTTTCCTCGCTACCATCAGTTCTGAGGGAGGATCACCGAAACATTAACTTTGATTTCTCTTCACAGGTGCTGCCAGACTTGCTGAGCTTTTCCAGCAACTTCTGTTTTTGTCGTGTAGTTAGCACCTCCCTTATTGTTGTCCTCCAAATGTTCTCTCATTGGAAGGCACAACTGAATCTGTCTAACCCTTTGATAAAAACCGAAAGATGCAGTAAATCGGAAACAAATACAGAAATTGCTGGTAAAACTCAGCAGGACTGGCAGCATCGGTGGAAAGAAATCCGAGTTACTCGACAAAAGAAGTAATGACTCTGATTTCTCACTGCAGATGCTGCCAGACCTGCTGAGCTTTTCCAGCAGTTTTTGTTTTTGTTTCTGCCTAACCCCTTGCCAAGTAAAAATAATTTTTCCTCATGTTGGCTTGAGGTATTTTGCCAATCGTGTTAAATCTGTGTCTTCAGTTTCTTGACTGCCCGGTAATGGGTACAGTTTCCCTCCTTATCTCCTGTGCAGACCTCTCATAATTCCGAACTAAGTCTCCTCTCAGTCGTCCCCATGTAACAGTGGAATCCCTTATTACCAGAATCTATGACCATTCCTGCAAACCATTCCTGGTCTCTAAACGCTTTCCCATTTTTCCTAAACTACAGAGTCCCAAAGTTGCGGCCGAAATAATGTTTGATGAACATTTCGTGTGTAACTTCCTCGTATTCCATTTATGAAGCTCAGGATCCTGTACGCTGTTTTAGCGATTTGATCCAACCCACCCTCTAGCATCTTCACAAACCCCCTCAGGCAAGGACAGGAGTCACAGACTTGGTGCTGATCCTGGGCTGGACCACAGCTTCCGACACTGGCTCAGCAGCGCGACCCCCACACCCGCCCCCGACCCATGGACGGTGGGCCCGCTTCCACCCCCTCCCCATCCCCACCCTCACCCCCCACCCCACACACACACACAGCCTCAGGCCTCAGGAACAGAGCTGCTTGATGTGCTCCTTCCTACCAGTGCCCCCGCCCCTTCACCTTATTGTGAACTGTTGTTTATGTTAAAGCTCTCCTCTGATGATGCTGATTCCCATTGCACCACCTCCTGCAATGAAAACAGAAACCACTGTAGAAAACACGCAGCGAGTCAGACAACATCTACAGAGAGGGAAAACCCTCTCTAAATGCTTCATGATCTTTCATCAGAACTGGAAGAAGTCAGAGAGTTGATCATCTCTAAGCAAGGAAGCAAGGCATTTCACTGAGGTGTGCCCAAGTTGTTCTTTTTTAAATTCATTCACAAGGTGTGGGCATTGCTGGGTGGGCCAGCACCTTTTGCCATTCCCTAGTTGCCCCTTGAGAAGGTAGCGGTGAGCTGCCTTCTTGAACAGCTGCAGTCCCTGTGCTGTAGGTTGACCAACAATGCCATTAGGGAGGGAATTCCAGAATTTTAAAACAGTGAAGGAACGGCGATATATTTTCAAGCGAGTGGTTTGGATTGCGACCCCACCTAAGGGACAACGTTTTCACCCAGAGGGTGGTGCATGTATGGAATGAACTGCCAGAGGAAGTAGTGGATGCAATTACAGCATTTAAAAGGCATCTGGTTGGGTATATGAATAGGTGGGGTTTAAGAGGGATATGGGCCAAGTGTTAGCAAATGGGACTAGATTAGGTTAGGATATCCTGTCAGCATGGACGAGTTGGACCGAAGGGTCTGTTTCTGTGCTGTACATCTCTCTGACTCTGTGGATGGTGGTGTCCTCATGTATCTGCTGCCCTTGTCCTTCTAGATGGTGGAGGCTGTTGGTTTGGAAGATGCTGTCTAAGAAGTGTTGGGGAGGTGTTGCAGTGCGTCCTGTAGAAAGGTTGACGGAGAGAAGGGCAACAAATGCTCACTTGGAGTTTTTCAGATTTAGATTTATTTAATATTATCGCTCTTACCTGGATACAGCGATAATGTTACCACATTCTAGTACCATGTAGGATTACAGAATAAATCACAGCATAAAATGTATAAATAGTAAAATAATGAATAAATTATTATTAAATTAATATTACTAAAACTGAAACAGCTTTAAACGTCCATCTTCCCCTCTCTGTTCTTCCACTCCCTTCCACTCTGACATTGTCCCCGAGGTCCTGGCAATCTGCCCCTTTCCTGCCATCACTGGGTCCATCCGAGCTGGAGACATTTATGCTTAACAGGTCCTGACCCTCCTCCGAGTTGGAGACACTCACACTGAGTGGGTCCTGAACCTCCTCCGAGCTGGAGACATTCACTCTGAGCGGATCCCAAATCTCCTCCGCGCTGGAGACACTCACACTGAGCGGGTCCTGAACCTCCTCCGAGCTGGAGACACTCACTCTGAATGGATCCTGAACCTCCTCCGAGCTGGAGACACTCACACTGAGCACTTCCTGAACCTCCTCCGAGCTGGAGACACTCACTGAGTAGTTCCTGGACTTTCTCTGAGCTGGACGTCGACCGACCAGATCCTGGATCTGAAACGATCGATGGAATCCTGGCTCCGGGTTGACCAACTGGATCCTGGCTCCGAATCGGCCGACCGAATCCTGGCTTTGAATCAACAGACAGGATCGTGGCTCCGAATTGACCAAATGGTTCCTGGTTCCAAGATGATCAATGCCATACTGGCTTCTCTTCCCATGCCAGCACCAAAGGTGGAGCGGGGATGGAGATATGACGGGGCCCTGACCTCCCCGAGGGGGACATCAGGATGAGGCCCCAGGGCAACCAAACTCCAAAAACACATGACCGAGCTGGGAAGATAATGAGGGAGCCATGTGGATGTGGCAGAACCCATCACACGACTGAGCATCTGAGCCCTGTGCTCAGGAGCCGAGAATTGGGTTTAGCTGCTGGCCGACCTCCCGGTGGGCACGGTGTAATGGACCTACCGCAGGAGGAGTCAGTAACTTCATGAGAGCACAGGAAATGAAATGCAGTGGGGAAAGGACGAGGGAGATCATGGAGGCAGGGATGCTGCTGTTGGGATGGGACCAAATCTTCTGACCTGGATGATGGTCCACTATTTCCAACCAAGGATAGACAAAACATTAACTTTCCCACTGACAGCCTGATTCCCAACACAGGATCCATCTCAACATCTGAGTGATTGATGATTGTCAAGTGTATTTGTTACAAATTCAGTGAAAAGTGTTGTATAAAATGTCGCCATTCTCCAGCTCCATGTTGAAACACAGAAATACACCAGATAAAGAGGAGAAAGGTAGAAATATAAAGTTAAAAGTTCAATATTGCTATCCTCCCAAAGTGTTTACCCACAGGCCCGGGTCCATGCTCATCCAGGAACAATCACCATCACAAGACAGTCAGCCGTCCTCAAATCCCTTTGCCATGTCGCCAATCTTCAGCGCCATCTTGCCTGCACCAATGAGCGGCACGGTGGCACAGTGGTTAGCACTGCTGCCTCACAGCGCCAGAGACCCGGGTTCAATTCCCGCCTCAGGCGACTGACTGTGTGGAGTTTGCACGTTCTCCCCGTGTCTGCGTGGGTTTCCTCCGGGTGCTCCGGTTTCCTCCCACAGTCCCAAAGATGTGCAGGTCAGGTGAATTGGCCATTGCTAAATTGCCCGTAGTGTTAGGTAAGGGGTAGATGTAGATGTAGGGGTATGGGTGGGTTACGCTTCGGCGGGGCGGTGTGGACTTGTTGGGCCGAAGGGCCTGTTTCCACACTGTAAGTAATCTAATCTAATCTAATCTAAAATGACACAGCACTGGACCAATCTCTGCAATTTAACCTTCATTGTAGATGTTGGGTCCCACACTGGGCACTGGGCACTGGGCCCAGACCCAGCCAAATCCGTCACCATCAACGGCGGCACAACTCCCTCCCACTACCTAAGGTGTGAGAATATAAGGTGTCAGGTGAGTGGGTGAGGGTGAGAGGTGGGTAGTTGAGAATGCAGTGTGACAGGGAGGGAAGGGGAGGATGCTGGGTGGGGAAGTGAGGAGGGCGTGGCACGTTGAAGGGTTAGTATGGAAGTCGGATGGGGGACACTGGTAGGTGAGGGAGTAAAGTGGTAGGTAAGTGAGTGAGTGAGGGGATTGGGTGCCAGGCAGAGACAGGGGTAGAGTAGATCAGTTGCTGGGCTGGGATTGGGTCAGGGGGCCGTGCAGTCAGAAGTCATGCCAGGAATGTGACTGTGTGTATTGGGGTGGGGTGAGGGGGGGTGGATAATGTGCAGGTGTCAGGGAAAAGGGAGTCTTGGAGTTTGGTTGATCACGTATCTGGAGATATCAGGAAATGGATGAGAGTCAGGTATTGGAGGGGGAGGGTCAGGTATTCAGGGAGGGGGCAGGTATTGGGGTGGATTAATAGTCAGGTGTTTTGGAGGGGCATTAGTGTAAATGGCTGGATGTGGGATCAGTTTCATCATCAGTTAGAAGTCAGAGTAGTGGGTAACCCAGGGTAACAATCCCCAGTCTATAAATCGGGAGTCTCTGACTGTAACGCAGAGTCAAGGACTCTTTTGGAGGGAAGCAGATGTCAGGTACACACCCATTGGAAGTTTAACTTCTGGGATAACGGCCGCATTGATCAGTTTGTCAGGAAAACCAAGGGATCCAATGATTCGGAGATAGGGAAAATCTGGGACATGGATATTATGCACATCCAGATCACATTTACACACCCTATTCCCAAATCCATTCCTCCAATGTCCCATCCAGCCTTCAATGTTGATGTTGTGATGGACTCTTTCAGAGCCAGGATATAGGATTATCATCTCTGGAGGCGGGTGATCATCTGCCTACCTATCCTCTCCTCATTGGTCATCGACTTGTCCATCGTCATGGCACCCGAGACTCCCACTGACGATCAGAGAGACTCTTCATTTGTTGATAATATGATTGTTGCTTTTCGTTCTTCTCCTACTCGTCAAAAACATTTTTCTTTCAAATAAAACAGGGGTGTTGAAAGAAGACTTTTACAAATTCCCTGAGCAATTCTCTCCTGGATTTTAACCACAGGAACGCGCAGGAAATTAAGCTTTGATTCATAGGAGACTTGACAATAGTGGAAGGTTGGCAACTCCATTGTGAAGCAATTACACAATCACACGACCCTCGGTGTAAATACATTTACCATGTTCTCTGTTCCAAATGCCCCCCCTTAATTCCAAGACTCCAACCTAGCTGTGTGAGTTGCTGTCAAGGACACCGTGGCCCTGTTGGAAGAGCAGCAAGTAGACTGGACTTGTACAGTAACCAGTGTTTATCAGTTCATTTATCTCCTCACAATTTCGGGACTTTTCTGCAGGCAGATTACACCCAATGGGCTGGCATGATGGCTCAGTGGTTAGCACTGCTGCCTCACCGCGCCAGAGACCTGGGTTCGATGCCAGCCTCGGGGTGACTGTCTGTGTGGAGTTTGCACATTCTCCCTGTGTCTGTGTGGGTTTCCTCCCACAGTCCAAAGATGTGCAGGTTAGGGCGGATTGACCATGCTAAATTACCCCATAGTGTTCAGGGGTGTGTAGGTTGGGTGCATGTGTCAGGGGTAAATGTAGAGGAATGGGGTCTGGGTGGATTATTCTTTGGAGGGTGAGTGTGGACTTGTTGGGCTGAAGGGCCTGTTTCCACACTGTAGGGATTCTATGATTCTAATTTACAGAGAAATCCATTGGAACCACGATGTCAATGTGCTGCACAATGAGGAGAAGGAGAAGGCAGTGCACGACTTACAACTGAACTTGCAATAAGCTTAACACTCTATTCAAGATGGCGGCAGAGCAGCAGCACTGCGTTAGCTTGTTCACTTTCTTCTGCTTTTATTTTGCTTCATTTTGCTTTTTCTTCTTTCCCACTTGGATTTAAAAGTCTTTTGCTTCGGCAAGATGTTGGTGACAGGTCATGCCGGAGCATGTCCTGGGACCCAGTGATCGGGGGCAGCAGGAGGAGGAGATCAGAGGTGGCCCTGGCCCTGTCAGTGGTGGCAAACACTCAGCTCCTCCCGAGACTCCAGGCCGTGGTTTGACCCAGCGGGGCCTGCACAGAGGTAAGACTTAAATAAGACTTTAATATCTGGATATTTCTCATTCCTTTTGGCTTTGTTTCCTTTATTTCTGTGTTTATCTTCCAAGATGGCGCCTGTTACATTGGTAGAGGCAAGTTGGCTTTGAGGGGAACGTGGGGGGGGGCTCTTGTTCCAGCGGCGAAGGGGACTTGGGCCTGGCCACCAGGCTCTCAGCCTAGCATGGAGCACTCAACTAGGAGGACTGTAAAGACACTTACACACTCACTCACCAACACACCAATCACTCACACACTCACTCACTCACTCACCAACGCACCAATCACTTACACACTCACTCACTCACACACCAATGCACCAATCACTTACACACACACACACAAACGCACCAATCACTCACACATTCACTCACTTACACACCAATGCACCAATCACTTACACACTCACTCACACACCAATGCACCAATCACTCACACACCAATCACTTACACACCAATGTACGAATCACTCACGCACCACACACTCATACACTCACGCTCACCCACTCACTAATCACTCACACACCAATGCACCAATCACTTACACACTCACTCACTCACACACCAATGCACCAATCACTCACACACCAATCACTTACACACTCCTCACTCACACACACTCACTCACACACACTCACCAATGCACCGATCACTCAAACACTTATCAATCACACACCAACGCACCAATCACAAACACTCATCATTCACACACCAATGTATCAACCATTTACACACTCACTCACACAGCAGTGCACCAATCACTCACACACTCATCACACACTCTCCAGTACACCAATCACTCACACACTCATCACTCACGCACCAATGCACCAATCACTCACCCACACACTCACTCACTCTCCAGCGCACCAATCACTTACACACTCATTCACTCACACACCAATGCACCAATCACTCACACCAGACTCATTCACTCTCCAGCGTACCAATCACTCACACACTCATCACTCACACACCAATGCACCAATCACTCACACACCACTCACACAATCATACACTCACACTCACTCACTCACCAAACACTCATACACCAATGCACCAATCACTTACACACTCACTCACATACCAACGCACCAATCACTCACACACCAATCACTTACACACTCCTCACTCACACACACTCACTCACATACACTCACCAATGCACCGATCACTCACACACTCATCAATCACACACCAACGCACCAACACAAACACTCATCATTCACACACCAATGTATCAACCATTTACACACTCACTCACACAGCAGTGCACCAATCACTCACACACTCATCACACACTCTCCAGTACACCAATCACTCACACACTCATCACTCACGCACCAATGCACTAGTCACTCACACACTCATCACTCACACACCAATGCACCAATCACTCACCCACACACTCACTCACTCTCCAGCGCACCAATCACTTACACACTCATTCACTCACACACCAATGCACCAATCACTCACACCAGACTCATTCACTCTCCAGTGTACCAATCACTCACACACTCATTACTCACCTACCAATGCACCAATCACTCACATACTCATCAATCACACACTCATCACTCACACACCAATGTACCAATCACTCACACACCAACACACCAATCACTCACACACTCATTACTCACCTACCAATGCACCAATCACTCACACACTCATCACGCACACACCAACGCACCAATCACTCACACACTCATCACTCACACACCAACGCACCAATCACTCACACACACACTCACTCACCCTCCAGTGCGCCAATCACTCACACTCACTCACACACCAACGCACCAATCATTATCACACTCATTCACTCACACACCAATGCACCAATCACTCACATACTCATCACTCACACAGCAATACACCAACCACTCTCACACACACTCACTCACTCTCCAGTGCACCAATCACTCACACACTCACTCACTCACTCTCCAGTGCACCAATCACTCTCACACACACTCACTCACTCTCCAGTGCACCAATTACTCACACACTCACACACCAATGCACCAATCACTCACACACTCACTCACTCACCAATGCACCAATAATTCCCACACCAATCTCTCACACACTCACTCACTCACACACCAACGCACTGAACATTTACATACTCATTCACTCACACACCAACACACCAATCGCTCACACACTCATCACTCACACACCAACGCACCAATCACTCACACTCTCATCACTCACACACTCATCACTCACACACCAACGCACCAATCACTCACACTCTCATCACTCACACACTCATCACACATACCAATGCACCACTCACACACTCATCTCTCACACACAAACACACCAATCACTCACACATTCATCACTCACACACCAATCACCCACACATTCATCACTCACACACACATCACTCACACACCAATGCACCACTCACTCACGCACTAATCACTCACACACTCATCACTCACACGCTCATCACTCACACACCAATGCACCACTCACACACCAACGCACCAATCACTCACACACTCATCACTCACACGCTCATCACTCACACACCAACGCACCAATCGCTCACAAACTAATCACTCACGCACTCATCACTCAAACTCTAATGTACCAATCACTCACATTCACACTCACTCACTCTCCAGTACAGTCACTCACACACCAACGCACCAATCATTTACACACTCACTCAATTACGCACCAATGCACCAATCACTCACACACTCATTCACTCACACACCAACGCACCAATCACACACACTCATCACTCTCACACCAAAGCACCAATCACTCACACACACACTCATCACTCTCCACTGCACCAATCTCTCACACACTCATTACTCACACAAAAATGCACCAATCTCTCACAAACTCATTACTCACATACCAACGCACCAATCACTCACACACTCATCATGCACACACTCATCAGTCACACACTAAAGCACCCAATCATTCACACATACTCACTCTCCAGTGCACCAATCACTCACACACCAACGCACCAATCATTTACACACTCATTCACTCACACATCAATACACCAATCACTCACACACACACTCACTCACTCTCCAGTGCACCAATCACTCACACACTCATCACTCACTCACTCATTACTCACATACCAATGCACCAATCACTCACACACTCATCACTCACACACCAACGCACCAATCACACACACTCACTCACTCACACACCAACGCACCAATCACTTA
This sequence comes from Chiloscyllium punctatum, assembly GCF_047496795.1. Lineage (NCBI taxonomy): Eukaryota > Metazoa > Chordata > Chondrichthyes > Orectolobiformes > Hemiscylliidae > Chiloscyllium > Chiloscyllium punctatum. Next base: position 79,633,052 of record NC_092756.1, on the reverse strand, counting down.
CACAATCATTCACTCACACACCAATGCACCAATCACTCACACACTCATCACTCACACACAAACGCACCAATCACACACACTCACTCACTCACACACCAATGCACCAATCACTTACACAATCATTCACTCACACACCAATGCACCAATCTCTCACACACTCATCAATCACACAGCAAAACACCAATCATTCACACACACACTCATTCACTCTCCAGTGCACCAATCATTCACACACTCATCATTCACACACCAATGTACCAATCACTCACTCACACATTACTCGCACACCAATGCACCAATCACTCACACACGCATCAATCACACACCAACGCACCAATCTCTTGCACACACACTAACTCACTCTCCAATGCACTAAAAACACACGCACACTCACTCCCTTTCCAGTGCAGCAATTTCTCACACACTCACACACCAACACACCAATCACCCACACACTCACTAATGAACCAATCACTCACACACTCACCACTCACATACCAATGCACTACTCACACACGAATCACTCACACACCAATCATTCACACACTCATCACTCACATCAACACACCAATCACTCACACACTCATCACTCACACATCAATGCACCAATCACTCACACACCAATGCACCAATCACTCACACACTCATCACTCACACACCAATGCACCAATCACTCACACACTCATTATTCACGTACCAATGCACCAATCACTCACGCACACACTAACTCACTTTCCAGTGCATCAATCACACACACTCACTAACTCATACACCAACGCACCAATCACTCACACTCATCACTCACACAGCAATACACCAATCATTCACACACACACTCATTCACTCTCCAGCGCACCAATCACTCACGCTCTCATCACTCACACGCCAATGTACAAATCACTCACTCACTCATCACTCACATACTCATCACTCACACCAACGCACCAATCACTCACACACCAATCACTCACATACTCATCACTCATACACTCATCACTCACACCAACGCACCAATCACTCACTCACCAATCACTCACTCACCAATCACTCACACACCAATCACTCACTCACCAATCACTCACTCACCAATCACTCACACACCAATCACTCACACACCAATGCACCAATCACTCACTCACCAATCACTCACACACCAATCACTCACACACCAACGCACCAATCACTCACTCACCAATCACTCACACACCAATCACTCACACACCAACGCACCAATCACTCACTCACCAATCACTCATTCACCAATCACTCACTCACCAATCACTCACTCACCAATCACTCACACACCAATCACTCACACACCAACGCATCAATCACTCACTCACTCATCACTCACACACTCATCACACACACCAACGCACCAATCACTCACACACCAATCACTCACACACTCATCACTCACACACCAACGCACCAATCACTCACTCACCAATCACTCACACACCAATCACTCACACACCAACGCATCAATCACACACACACTCATCACTCACACACTCATCACACACACCAACGCACCAATCACTCACTCACCAATCACTCACACACCAATCACTCACACACCAACGCATCAATCACTCACTCACTCATCACTCACACACTCATCACACACACCAACACACCAATCACTCACTCACCAATCACTCACACACCAATCACTCACACACCAACGCATCAATCACTCACTCACCAATCACTCACACACTCATCACACACACCAACGCACCAATCACTCACTCACCAATCACTCACACACCAATCACTCACACACCAACGCATCAATCACTCACTCACTCATCACTCACACACTCATCACACACACCAACGCACCAATCATTCACTCACCAATCACTCACACACCAATCACTCACACACCAACGCATCAATCACACACACACTCATCACTCACACACTAACGCACCAATCACTCGCTCACTCATCACTCACACACTCATCACACACACCAACGCATCAATCACTCACTCACCAATCACTCACACACTCATCACCCACACACCAACGCACCAATCACTCACTCACCAATCACTCACACACCAATCACTCACACACCAACGCATCAATCACTCGCTCACTCATCACTCACACACTCATCACACACACCAACGCACCAATCACTCACACATCAATCACTCACACACTCATCGCTCACACACCAACGCACCAATCACTCACACACTCATCACTCACACACCAATGCACTAATCACTCACACACTCATCACTCACACACTAATGCACCAATCACTCACACACCAATCACTCACACACTCATCACTCACACACCAACGCACCAATCACTCACACACTCATCACTCACACACTAATGCACCAATCACTCACACACCAATCACTCACACACTTATCACTCACACACCAACGCACCAATCACTCACACACTCATCACTCACACACCAACGCACCAATCACTCACACACTCATCACTCACACACCAATGCACCAATCACACACACTCACTCACTCACACACCAATGCACCAATCATTTACACAATTATTCACTCACACACCAATGCACCAATCACTCACACACTCATCACTCACACAGCAATACACCAATCATTCACACACACTCATTCACTCTACAGTGCACCAATCTCTCACGCACTCATCACTCACACACCAACGCACCAATCACTCACACACTCATCACTCACACACTCATCACTCACACACCAATGTACCAATCACTCACACACTTATCACTCAGACAACAAAGCACCAATCACTCACACACTCATCACTCACACACTCATCACTCACACACCAATGCACCAATCAATCACACACTCATTGCTCACATGCCAATGCACCAATCACTCACACACCAATCACTCATACACTCATCACACAAACCAATGCACCAATCACTCACACACTCATCACTCACACACTCATCACTCTCACACCAACGCACCAATCACTCACACACTCATCACTCACACACTCATCACTCACACACTCATCACTCACACACCAACGCACCAATCACTCACACACTCATCACTCCCACACTCATCACTCACACACCAATGTACCAATCACTCACACACTCATCACTCACACACTCGGCACTCACACACCAACGCACCAATCACTCACACACTCATCACTCACACACTCGGCACTCACACACCAACGCACCAATCACTCACACACTCATCACTCACACACTCGGCACTCACACACCAACGCACCAATCACTCACACACTCATCACTCACACACTCGTCACTCACACACCAATGCACCAATCACTCACACACTCATCACTCACACACTCGTCACTCACACACCAACGCACCAATCATTCACACACTCGTGCCTGAACCCCCAGGCTCTTGGCCCAGCATAGAGCACTTAACGAGAAGGACTGTAGACTTGGACACTCTCTTTATTCATTTTTCTGCCTTTATATTCTATGTTTTGGTTTTTTTGTCTGTGATTTAAGATGGTGCCAGAGAGCAGTGACACTATGCAACACTTTTCACTCTATTTTGTAACAAGATACACATGACAATACATAAATCAATCAATCTTTACAGCAAACAGAGTCTAATCTTCATTCTATGTAAGTAGTGCATCGCAGCACACAGTTTACAGATTTTATTTAAACAATGCAAACATTCTACAGTTTTTAATTAGAAAGTATATAGAATAAGCCGTCTTTAAACAGCACAGTCCAGCAACCAGTACAGACTGTACTTAAACAAAACACAACAGGAAAGCCTACAAAATTTATTTAAATGGTGTATTGTCACGAACAGTCTGCAGAATCTACTTAAATAGTGTGCGACAGGGAAGACTGCAGAATTGTTTTAAACAGCACACCACAGAAAAGAGTCTACAGATTCTACTTTAATAGTACATAACTGTAATGCCTAGAGAATTTAATTAAAAAGCAAACAGTCTACAGAATCTAGATAAATAGTGCACAGTGAACAGTCTGTGGATCCTATCTCAACAGTGCAGTGTAACGAATGATCTAAAAGTCTGTTTAGACTATACACAGTCTACAGAAACGACTCAATTTGTGCTCTACAGCAAATGACTAATATAAACTACCTTTTTTTTTAGAAAAGAAGTCTCTACAAACTGCAACAAATAAACGTGTCACCAAAACATCTGCAACACCTCTGATAAAAGTGAAATGCAGTTAATGGGAGCTAATAACACACAACACCATCTCTGTATATAATGTCAAACTCTGTCACTCACAACAGCGTGATCTCTAGGATTGACTGAGGAGTTACCCATTCGCTTCCAAAAGCAGCATAGCTATATGCAATCATTCACTCATCAACAGTAATATGACTTGAAAAGGAACTCATTGTCCGTGAAACACTTCAAGTTGTTTATTGAATGTGAATGGTGCTATGCTAATGTGAGGTTCTGTTTTTGCTGTCAATTGTTAGCACATTGGATTAAAAACCTTGAGTCTAACAGTTCCATGCTCACACACTTATGTCATTACAAAATCACCACTTTTATTTTGTTACTTGTAGAAGCATAAATGAACGATTGAATTCAAAGTCAGCTTCAAATATTATAACTTGTTTGCTCTCAAACAATAATGCTTGTTCATGTTGAATTCCATGTTAGAATCAGCTTCCATCACCAACCATTCTCTTGGCCTGGAAGGGAGCTTGTGGTATTATTGCTGGGCTATTAATTCAGAGACCTAGGTCATGTTCTGGGGAGAAAATTTCCTGATGAAGGGCTTTTGCCCAAAACGTTGATTTTCCTGCTGCTCGGATGCTGCCTGACCTGCTGTGCTTTTCCAGCACCACTCTAATCTAAACTAATGTCCTGGGGATCTGAGTTCAAATCCCACCACAATATGTGGTGGAATTTGCATATTAGGTTTCTCCAATGGGCACGAAGGATAGGCAATGACCTAATGGTATTACTGATGGGCCATTAATCCAAAAGGCCAGGTCATGTTCTGGGGACATAGGTTCAAATCCCACCATGGTAGGTGGTGGAGTTTGGATTCAATTTTTTTAAAAAGTATAACGGTAACCATGAATTGATTGCCAGGAAAAACCCATTTGCTTCACTAACTTCCTTTAGGAAGGAAGCTGCTGTCCTTACCTGATCTGGCCTATATGTGACTCCAGATTCACGGCGATGTGGTTGACTTTTAACTGGCCTAGCCAGTGATGCCCTCATCCCGTGAATGATTTTTTTAAAATGATGACATTATTTTAAATGCCCAGATTATTAGGACTGAATGATAGAGAATTATTATACTATAATACAGCATGTAAATAGACTCTTCAGTGCAATTAGTCCACGTGGAACATGTTCTCAAATTAAACTGGTCCCACCTGCATTATAATAATATAGTCAAGAAAGATTAGATTCCCTACAGTGTGGAAACAGGCCCTTCAGCCCAACAAGTCCACACCCACCCTCCAAAGGGTAACCCACCCAGACCCATTTCCCTCTGACTAATGCACCTAACACTATGGGCAATTTAACATGGCCAATTCATCTGACCTGCACATCTTTGGACTGTGGGAGGAAACCCACGCAGGCAATGTGCAAACTCCACAAAGACAGTTGCCTGAGATTGGGATTGAACCTGGGGCCCTCATACTGTGAGGCAGCAGTGCTAACCACTGAGCCACCGTGCCACCCAAGTTGTGTTTGTAATCACATCCTACACAACTTCTGCATATTGAAAGGTACTTTATAGATAGTGCAATGGTTTTTGAATTGGTGTCACTGGGTTGTACAGACAATTTGCACAGTGCTATCTCCCAAAACCATCACTGCAATCAGGATTAGATGCCTGAGATTTGAGTCATAATGGTTGAGAGATGAATGTTGGCCCCGAGACATCAGAAGAACTCTCCCTCCTCCTTGCTCTTCTTCAAAATAATACCCCAGAGACACTTACATTCACCTAACGTCTTATTGCCAATTCGAAACCTGGATCCTAGTGAAGGAAAGATGAATCTTAGTTTACAGCTCTGTAAATAAATTTAAAAATCAGAAAATAATTTTGAACAGTGAGTTCTCAGCAGTATTTCCAAGAAGCCTGGTAATAGATGATCAGCAGGTTCCCAGCATGATAACTATGAAGGTGTTTGCTGACTTCAGTTTTACAACCCAGAGGGAGAGACAGATAAGCCAAAAACAGATTTAATCAGTGAAAGGAAGAGGTGCTGGTCTGAGGGAAAATCCTGAGGGGAAGAAAGCTCTAGAGAAACAGGGCTATGCAAGTGACAGACAGGGAGACATCCTACAAGGCTGTTGAAGACATCAATTTAGGGAACGCTTGATAAGTAATAAGTGAGCTGAGTTATCAGTTAATTGTCAGTGTTTCAGAGAGATACATGAAAGAAGTTAGCATCAAAAGAACACACAGGATTTTGTCAAATTAAAACTGATTAAAGCTATGGAAGAAACTTGGAGATAGCAGTAACGCTCTTGAGGCTTAAGAATCCATGAGGTTGTTCCTAAGTGTAAAAGGGTCTGTCTGATAGTTGTAATTACTCGCTCACACACCAATCAGTCACACATTCACACACACACACACACGCCCTCACACTCACATGCACACATTCACTAACTCACACACACACAAACTCGCTCACACACACACTCATGCCCTCACACTCACATGCACACATTCACTAACTCACACACACACACAAACTCGCTCACACACACACTCATGCCCTCACACTCACATGCACACATTCACTAACTCATACACACACAAACTCGCTCACACACACACTCACGCCCTCACACTCACATGCACACATTCACTAACTCACACACACACAAACTCGCTCACACACACACTCACGCCCTCACACTCACATGCACACATTCACTAACTCTCACACACACAAACTCGCTCACACACACACTCACGCCCTCACACTCACATGCACACATTCACTCACTCACACACACAAACTCGCTCACACACACACTCACACCCTCACACTCACATGCACACATTCACTAACTCACACACACACAAACTCGCTCACACACACACATGCCCTCACACTCACATGCACACATTCACTAACTCACACACACAAACTCACTCACACACACTCACGCCCTCACACTCACATGCACACATTCACTAACTCATGCACACACACAAACTCGCTCACACACACACTCACGCCCTCACACTCACATGCACACATTCACTAACTCATACACACACACAAACTCGCTCACACACACACTCACGCCCTCACACTCACATGCACACATTCACTCACTCACACACACAAACTCGCTCACACACACACTCACACCCTCACACTCACATGCACACATTCACTAACTCATGCACACACACACACTCACACCCTTATACTCACATGCACACATTCACTAACTCATGCACACACACAAACTCGCTCACAAACACACTCACGCCCTCACACTCACATGCACACATTCACTAACTCATGCACACATACACACATTGACTCAGTCATATACACTCATTCACTCACACACACATGCACACACTCACTCACTCACACACACACACTAACTCACTCCCTCACTCACACGTGCACCAATCACTCATGCACTCACTCACAACTCAGTCACTCACTCCCTCCCTCACACTCACAAACCCACATTCACTCACTCACACGCTTACTCCCCACACTCACACTCACACTCACACATACACACTCACTCACTCACACAATCACTCACTCATACACTCACACACATTCATTTATACACACATGCACTCACACATGCTCACACACACATGCACTCACTCATAAACACACACTGACTGACTGACTCACTCACACAAGCACTCACTCATACACACACTCATTCACACTCACTCACACAAGCACTCACTCATACACACACTCATTCACACTCACTCACACAAGCACTCACTCATACACACACTCGTTCACACTCACTCACACAAGCACTCACTCATACACACACTCGTTCACACTCACTCACTCACCTGGTGCTGGTGCTAGAGCTTCAGCCCTAAATGTTGTGTTCAAATGTCTGAAATCCATGACCTTCTGAAGAAGGGAAAGTGATTCATACAGAGAAGTGATCAGTAACAGATCCTGAGCTGGGATCAGTAACAGATCCTGAGCTGGGATCAGTAACAGATCCTGAGCTGGGATCAGTAACAGATCCTGAGCTGGGATCAGTAACAGATCCTGAGCTGGGATCAGTAACAGATCCTGAGCTGGGATCAGTAACAGATCCTGAGCTGGGATCAGTAACAGATCCTGAGCTGTGATCAATAACAGAATCTGAGCTGGGATCAGTAACAGATCCTGAGCTGGGATCAGTAACAAATCCTTAGCTGTGATCAATAACAGATCCTGAGCTGGGATCAGTAACAGATCCTGAGCTGGGATCAGTAACAGATCCTGAGGTGGGATCAGTAACAGATCCTGAGGTGGGATCAGTAACAGATCCTGAGCTGGGATCAGTAACAGATCCTTAGCTGTGATCAATAACAGATCCTGAGCTGGGATCAGTAACAGATCCTGAGCTGGGATCAGTAACAGATCCTGAGCTGGGATCAGTAACAGATCCTGAGCTGGGATCAGGAACAGATCCTGAGGTGGGATCAGTAACAGATACTTAGCTGTGATCAATAACAGATCCTGAGCTGGGATCAGTAACAGATCCTGAGCTGGGATCAGTAACAGATCCTGAGCTGGGATTAGTAACAGATCCTAACAGAGCTGTGATCTGGGCTAGGTTCAGTAATGGATCCTCATTGATTTCCTGCCCACCCTGGCCCTTCTCCTTCTCCTGTGTGAGGGGTAGAAGACGAGACAGACCTTGAGTCCACCCTGGGCCATTGCTGCTTGCACCAATCTGATCCACACTGACCAACTGGACCCCTGGAAGTGTTTGATTTATTGTGGTAACATACACTTTTACATGATCATTGTGACCTGGAGTTACATATCATGATAGTAGAGATTCCACTGACCAGCAAAGTTTCTATCTTTTCCCCAGAAACAATCCTTACAGATACTCAATCCCTGTCAGTTGTCCCTCCTGTACTAGCTCCTTAACTAACTGACTCTTTCACGATTGCCTAGAAACATCTTTACAGTTCTGACAACCTAAAACTCATACCGCTTGGACATCTTGAAAACTTCGACACAAACTCTCAGAGCTTAGAAATTTCTCAAGCTAAAGTCTCCCAGTCTGGAGTTGCCATGTGACTAACTGACTGTCCTTCTTTTTATTCTGTAACAGTATGAGGGCTTCGCTGGCTAGGCAGCATTTATTGCTCACCCCTAAATGCCCAGAGGGCAGTTGATAGTTAACCATATTGCTGTGGGTTTGGAGTCACATGTAGGCCAGACCAGGTAAGGATAGCAGACTTCCTTCCCTAAGGGATATTAGTGAACCAGATGGGGGCTTCTGACAATTGGCAATGGATTTATAGTAGTCATTAGACTTGTAATTCCAGATATTTTTATTGAATTCAAATTCCACCGTCTGCCATGGTGGGATTTGAGCCCAGGTCCCCAGGACATTAGCGGGGTCTCTGGATTAACAATCCAGCAATAATACCACTAGACCAGCGCCTCCCCTGTTGAGATGGAATTATCCTGTTCTTCTGCATCAAAAGCTGATTGTAAATTGAACTCAAACCCCCGGTCTGTTTAATCTTTATGCCATTACCGTTCATCAATGTAAACATTTCATAAATTAGCCTCACAGATATCCCGTTAGGCACTTAACTTAGATCACATGCCTTCTCAGGAATTATCTCTTTGTTGACTGTTCCAAATGACTTTCTGACCTCATTTAGAAAAAAACTTTCCAGAACTGAAACCTCACAGCTATATTATCTCTACTTTAAAATCCAAATTGCAAAGTACAGTCATGTTTTATACACTTCCATCCTTTGTCATTGTTTCGTACGAGACAAGGCGCAGATTCAGGCTACAGGGCTGTGGGCTGTAAAATAAACAATTAGCTGACTCACCACAGAAATAACTAGCTCCTTCGAGAGACGCTCATTTCCATCCCAGTAGGTGGAAACATTCCAAATATTCCGAGTTAACCCCGTCAAGCTAACTGGGTTCCACAGCAAACCACAAAATGGCACAGTTCGGGCCCTGGATTTTTCTCACCTCAGAAGAAGCAGGGACAGGAGGAGGGCATTCAGCCCATCAAGTAGCATGAAAGCTGATCCAACATTCGTCACATCTACTTTTCTGCCTTTTCCCTGTAACCCATGATTCCTCGACTAATCGAGAATTGATCTCAGTCTTAAACATACACAAGGAGGCAGAGGTGGGTACTGCAGATACTGGAGATTAGAGTGGTGCTAGAAAAGCACAGCAGGTCTGGCAACATCCGAGGAGCAGGAAAATCGACGCTTCGGAGGAAAAACATCTCATCTTCCGCCTCAGGACCCTTCAATCCCATGACATCAATGTGGACTTCACCAGTTTCCTCATTTCCCCTCCAGGTCCGACCTTCCAGCTCAGCACCGTCCTCATGACCTGTCCCACCTGTCAATCTTCCTTCCTACCTATTCACTCCACCCTCCTCTCCAACCTATCACCTTCACCCCCACCTCCATCCACCTATTGCACTCTCAGCTACCTTATCCCCAGCCCCACCCCCCTCCCATTTATCTCTCCATCCTGGAGGATCCTTGCCTTCATCGTCGATTTTCTTGCTCCTCGGATGTTGCCTAACCGACTGTGCTTTTCCAGCGCCATTCTAAACATACACAAGCACTCTGCCCCCACAGCCTTCAGTGGCAAAGCATTCCAAAGACACTTAACTCTCTGATAGAAGCAATTCCTCCACATCTCAGCCTTAAATTGGTATGCCTTTATTGTCCTCTCTGTGATGAATAAATGAACTTGCAATTGGAAAGGCAAGTGTGCCTTGATTTAAATGTTGCAAGGTGTTTGGTGGCTGTGGAAGCTTCCCATTTGGCCCATGATTGACCTAATGGATGCCCCATGGTTACTTGCTGTGGGTGAGTGTGGAAGACATGGTCAAGACTACTGTCAGAGGGTCACAGAAGCATTTACTTTAATGCCCATTGCCACCCACTTCCCTGCCAAAGGATTATTGTGAAAATCAACTGTGACAACAAAGGAACTGTGGGTGGATTCATCCAATCTATAATATTCTGCTAACAATGATTGCACAAAAGCCAAAGTTGTCTTGGCTTTTTACCCTATCCAAACTTCATGATTTTATAAACTTCTGTAAAGTCACAGCTCAGACTCCGCTGTTCCAGGGAAAATAGTCCCAGAACATTTAAAAGGCATTTGGATGGGTATATGAATAGGAAGGGTTTGGAGGGATATGGGCTGGGTGCTGGCAGGTGGGACTAGATTGGGTTGGGATATCTGGTCAGCATGGACGGGTTGGACCGAAGGGTCTATTTCCGTGCTGTCCATCTCTAAGACTCTATGAAAGCACTGTGCTCTGATACAGGTTAAGCATCATTGACGAGCAGTGGGGATGGTTGACTGGGTGGGCTTCAGGAAGGCCATTCCTCCAGAGAGTTTGACCGCCTAAAGCATGTCTTACAGTCTACAGGAGGGAGGGCCGGTTGATAAATACCAGAGCACACTACTGTCATTGGGAAGAAGTTGTTAGGCAGGTCTCTGACTGATGCACAGAGCTATTATGTGACTGTCCCAACTACTGGATCTAGAAATACACTCGCAGTAGATCCACATTCACCTCCTGGTTACAGCTGCCTTGTCTCTGATAGACATCGATGGGACTTCCCGCCTCACCTCTTCCTGCTCTCCCTCTGCTTTACTCTCTCTCGAACCTCTTCCCCACTTTGTGCTCTCTCCTCTCCCTCCTACTTCTGGTACATTTTTCTCCCCACTACCCCCTCTCTCCTTATCGCTCTGCTCTTTCTCCACTCCTTCTTTATTCCTTTCTTTGCCAGTTCTACCAACCCACCCCCACCCACCCTCCTCTCCCCTCGTTCTACTGTTTGCCCTCAGGCTCTCACCTATTGTCGTTCCATCAGCACCCCCTGCTCTCTCCCCTCTCGCCGTCTCTCTCTATCCTTTCTCCTTCTCCCTTTCCCTCCTTCCTTCTTTTACTTAAGAATATAAGAATCAGGAGTAGGAGGAGGCCATTTGGCCAATTATATCCCTCCTCAGACAAAAAGGACCAAAATTGTACACAATACTCCAGATGCAGTCTCAAAAATGTCTTGTACAGTTAGCAACAGTTCCCTTCTTTTAATACTCTCTTCATAGAGACATAGAGTCATAGAGATGTACAGCATGGAAACAGACCCTTCGGCCCAACTCGTCCATGCCAACCACATATCCCAACCCAATCTAGTCCCATCTGACAGCACCCAGCCCATCTCCCTCCAAACCCTTCCTATTCATGTACCCATCCAGATGCCTTTTTTTTTGTTGAAAACCATTGGGTGTGTTTAATAACAACAGTAAAATCTAAAGGAAATACAGTAAATTCATAAATCTGATAGTAAATGCACAAAATACGATATCCTGAATACACACTAATGACGGCTCAATTACTAACTCACTTAGCATCCACTGTGCACTTGTCTTCAGATTTCTTAAATGCAAACTAGAAATTAATTAAGTCACTAATGAACTCAATACTGAATTCAGGAGACCTTTATAGTTGTGGACAGTGGTGTGAACTCGCTATCATAAAGGGCTAGCTAATTTGAACATCTTAAATTTATTCAAGGGGAAGTTGGATAAATATATAAGAGAGAATTGAATTTGAAGTATCTTAGCGAGTTTTGAGAAGATTTGTGGCTCAGGTTGAGGTTTTGGATGTAGATTTGCTCCCTGAGCTGAAAGGTTAATTTCTTTTTTTATATAGATATTTTTATTAGAAATTTAACATTTTTACAAGTTTACAAAAATAAACAAAACTCTCAAATACAAGCATTGATATACAATTAAATCAAATATACAATAGCCAAAATTTAACAAAGGAAAAAAAAAACCGAAAAAGAAAAAAAAACTCAACTGTCTACTAATCTAACCGACAACTAACCAGAGTGTATATTTAAGTCTCTTACATGCTCGGAATGTGTTAACATCAAATGTAATAAAACCCATATTCGTGCGGGATTCCTCTCCTAAGGGGCCCCGGACCAGCCAGGTTTGTAATCTCAATTAAATAAAAGCCCTTGTTAGGATAGCCGAAATATCTGTGTTTATGTAATTCAAGAATGGCTGCCATATTTTATAAAATAATTCGGTCTTTCAGTGCACCAGATTTGTAAGGAAGTCAAGGGAATACATTCCATAATTAATTTGTTCTAATTTGAAAGTCCAGGGGGGCCTTCAGCCACCCAGTTCACCAAAATATTTTTCCTTGCACAGAAAGAGAGAATAGAAAATAGTCTCTTCCTGTACATGTCCAGGGAGGGAAAGTTCGAAAAGCCCAGAAGGAGAGATACAGGGTCCACTTTAATTTCCATTCCTAAAATTTCTGTCAGGGTACTTGCTACTTTAGTCCAATATCTATGGATCTTATGACAGATCCATAGGCAATGTACAAGAGTGCCCACCTCTATTTTACATTTGGGACACATTGGAAATGCTCCTGCCTTAAATTTTGCCAATCGAACCGGTGCTATATGGGCCCTATGAAGTATCTTCAGCTGGATAGCCTGGGTTCTGTTACAGATAGTAATTCTTCTAGCGTTTTCCCAAATATCATTCCATGTTTCTATAGAGATTTCTAGTCCCAAATCCTGATCCCATGTTTTAAGCAGATTGTCCATATCTCCCGATACTTTATCATGTAGTAAATGATAAATAGTACTGACGGAGGATACCTCCATTGGTCGTAGGACACTACATTCTCTATCTGATTTATAAAGACTATCTAATAACGTAGTCTTCTTCTGTATATAGTCTCGAATTTGGAAGTATCGAAAGAGGTCTCCATTAGGTAATCCGAATTTCTGACGCAGCTGTTCAAAAGTCATCAGGACCCCATCTTTAAGTAGGTCCCCTAGACATGAGACACCCCTGGATCTCCAGAGTTTAAAAGTGGCGTCTGTAAACCCCGGTTGGAATCCCCACGCTCCCACTATCGGGGCATAGGGGGATGTTTTATGTGAATTACCCTCATTTTGCCGCATTATATTCCAAGCCTTAATTGTGTTTAGTATTATAGGGTTTTTACAGTGATCTGTAATGATTTTCCTCTTGTCTGAAAATAAGAGGTTAATAAGTGGGTATTCTACTTGAGAAGCCTCGATGTCCAACCAGATTGATTGTGGATCAGACAAGACCCAATCAGCTATGTAACTTAATAGGGAACTTAACTGATATTTCTGAAAATCTGGGAAGTCCAGTCCTCCCCTTGTCTGTGGAAGCTGTAGCTTCTTCAGCTTAATGAGGGGCCGTCTATGATTCCAGATAAAGGAACCCAGCCAGCTATATAATTTACATAGAGCCATCCTCGGCAGCATCACCGGAAGCATTCTCATAGGATATAGGAGACGGGGCAGAACATTCATTTTAATTAGTGCTATTCTACCCAACCAGGAAATTGGAAGGTCTCCCCATCGCTGGAGGTCCTGCCTTATCCTTTCCAGTAAATGCACAAAGTTAGCCTTGTATAACTGACCAAATACTGGGGTAATAAAAATACCTAAATATAAGAAGCCTTCCTAAATATAAGAAAGGGAAAAAGGGATCCGTCCACTAAGTGGGATATCATAGCAAGGCCACCCATTGCCATAGCCTCCGATTTTGAAAAATTACTTTTATAGCCTGAGAATGCACTAAATGTATTAATAACTTGGATTAGGCGAGGTACGGACATCAGAGGATTACTGAGGAATAAAAGAACATCATCTGCATAAAGGGTAATTTTATGTTTACCTGTACCAATCCTTGGGGCCGTTGTATTAGGATCAGCTCGTATAGCTTCTGCTAGTGGTTCAATTATTAGCGTAAATAACAATGGCGAGAGAGGACATCCGTGACAGCAGCCCCTACCCACACTGAAGCTATCCAAACCTAATCCATTGGTAACCACAACTGCTCTGGGATCACTATACAGTGTTGAGACCCATTTGGTAAACACCTGTCCAACGCCAAACCTTTCCAATGTGGAAAACAAATATGACCATTCAACCCTATCAAATGCCTTTTCCGCATCTAATGAAACTACTACTCCTGGTATCTTTCCCTGATGACAGGCTTGAATCATATTCAAAACCATTCTAATATTATTGGATGATCTACGGCCCTTAATAAACCCCGTCTGATCCTCCTTTATAATATGTGGCAGTACCCTTTCTAGTCTCAGTGCTAACGTTTTAGAAAGGATTTAAAAACCTACATTTAGCAAGGATATTGGTCTATATGACATACAATCTTCTGGGTCCTTACCTTTTTTAAGGATAAGAGAGATATTTGCCTCTTTCAGCGAAGGCGGGAGACAGCCCTGACTATATGCATAGTTATACATGTCCATAAGTGGATCAGCCAATATTTCCAGATGCCTTTTAAATGTTGCGATTGTACCAGCCTCCACCACTTCCTCTGGCTACTCATTCCATACACATATCACACTCGGTGTGCAAATGTTGCCCCTTAGGTCTCTTTTATATCTTTCCCCTCTCACCCTAAACCTATGCCCTCTAGTTGTGGACTCCTCTACCCCAGGGAAGAGGCTTTGTCTATTTATCCTATCTATTACCCTCATGATTTTATAAACCTCTATAAGGTCACCCCTCAGCCTCCGACGCTCCAGGGAAAACAGCCCCAGCCTGTTCAGCCGCTCCCTATAGCTCAGATCCTCCAACCCTGGCAATATCCTTGTAATTTGGAGATACTGGTGTTGGACTGGGGTGTACCAAGTTAAAAATCACACAACACTAGGTTATAGTTGAACATCCTTGTAAATCTTTTCTGAACCCTTTCAAGTTTCACAACATCTTTCCAATAGGAAGGAGACCAGAATTGCACGCAACATTCCAACAGTGGCCGAACCAATGTCCTGTACAGCTGCAACATGACCTCCCAACTCCTGTACTCAATACTCTTACCAATAAAGGAAAGCATACCAAACGCCTTCTTCACTAACCTATCTACCTGCGACTCCACTTTCAAGGAGCTATGAACCTGCACTCCAAGGTCTCTTTGTTCAGCAACACTCTCTCGGACCTTACCATTATGTGTATAAGTCCTGCTAAGATTTGCTTTCCCAAAATACAGCACCTTGCATTTATCTAAATTAAACTCCATCTGCCACTTCGCAGCCCATTGGCCCATCTGGTCCAGATCCTGTTGTAATCTGAGGTAACCCTCTTCACTGTCCACACACCTCCAATTTTGGTGTCATCTGCAAACTTACTAACTATACCTCTTATGCTCACATCCAAATCATTTATATAAAAATGTCGAGGACCCAGCACTGATCCTTGCAATAATTGTTAAAATTCCACTTGCCTTCCTATAATCTTGTACCTGATTACAAATTTTTTGCCTGTCCTTCTTCCCTCTGTCTCAAGTTTCATCTAATTTCTCCACTGTTGCTATAACCCACCCTCTCTATCCTCTCTTCTCCAACCTTTGGCTCCTTCTCTCCCTCCCTTCCTCTCCCCTTGCATGTTCACTCCATTGCCTTCCTTTGCTACTCTCCTCCCACCTCTCTGCCAATCATCCCACTCTCCCTCTCTTTCTCTCTCTATCCTCCCTTCTCTCTTCCCGACTCCTTTCATTCCTTATTGCGGAGCACTAGATAAGTAAAGTGCCCAATGTTGTGAACGTCTGTTTTTTTTAAGATGGGCGGACATGACAATGGCCAAAAAACAAAGGCCATGAGCTGTTTGCATTAACACTGCTGGTTAGAAACCGTGGAAAGATGGGGGCCATTTGACCCAATGTCAAAGAGTGTGGTGCTGGAAAAGCACAGCTGGTGAAGCAGCATCCAAGGAGCAGGAGAGTTGACGTTTCAAGCATAAGCCCTACCTCAAGCTTATGCCCAAAATGTCAACTCTCCTGCTCCTTGGATGCTGCCTGATCGGCTGTGCTTTTCCAGCACCACACTCTTCGACTCTCCAGCATCTCCAGTTCCCATTTTCTCCCATTTGGCCCATTGTGTCCACCAGCTGCAGGCTACCAATAAACTGGCAGAACCGTAACAAGGAGAGATACTGCCCCCAACTGGACACACCCTGGCACTGAAAAGAAAAGCACCATCACTGGCTGGTGTCAGCCATCCCAGGGTAACAGGGAGATGGGTGCTGTGCTTGTGAAATCACTGGAACAACAGGTTCAAATCTCACTGCGGTAGAATTTAGATTCAATTAATAAATTTAGTTCCCTCCCTAAGGGCATAGGCTGCAGCAGTTCAAGAAGGCAGCTCACCCTCACTTTCTCAAGGGACAACTAGGGACGGGTGAAAAATGCTGGCCCATGAGGGAGTTAAATAAACCTGGAATATAAAGGTAGCCTCAGTGACTGTCAGTGATTGTTGTAAAAACCCATCTGGTTCACAAATGGCCTCCAGGGAAGGAAATCGGCCATCTTTACTATGTCTGACCTACACGTGACTCTTAGAATCGCTAGATACTCAGTTCAAGGGCAATTGGAGATGGAAGCAGTAAATATTGGCTTAGCCACTCAAGAATAAAGGAAAAACTGAACAGTGATCCTTAGGGCAAGGGGATTCATGGGATCCCTCCAGTGCAGAAAGATGCCATTTGGCCCATTGAGTCTGCATTCACCTTCCAAGCAGCATCCCAGCCAGACCCACCCCTGCATTTCCCATGGCTAATCCACCCAACCTGCACAGTTTACCATGACCAATCCACCTAAGCTGCACACTGTTGGACTGTAGGAGGAATTGAGAATGCCCAGAAGAACCCACACTAGACACGGGGGAATATGCAAACTCCACACAGACAGTAACCCATGGCTGGAATTGAATCCAGGTCCCTGGCACTGTGAGGCAGCAGGGCTAACCACTGAGCCACCATGCCACCTGGCATTGTTAGGGACAAATCTGACTTCAAAGAGATCATTCCACAGGCAGACATTTGATACCATTGGCTGAATCTGTCGTTACAACAGGGCAGCATCACCGAGCTCAGACTGACCTGACCCAGAGTGGCTGAAATTCTCCTGCTAAGGGCTGACTGAACCTCAAGGTTTCACCACGAGGCGGTCTGTCTGCTGTGGGAGCACGGTAAGCTGCTGCAGGATCTGTAAACTTGCCTCTCACTGGCAGTGTTTACAAATGCAATTGAAATGATTTATAATTTTATTAACGTTACTCCTTCCCCTTTGACGAAGCTACCTCACCCCAGCATTTCCTTTGGGTTTGCAACTTGAAGAGAAACAGAGGAAGTAGTATGGAAAATAAAGAGTATGAAAGGATGGGAAGGGTTAAAGCATGAAGACCACTGGTAACCTGTGTTCTGTGGAAGGTAGGATGGGATAACCATAGTAGAACCATAGGCAGAGTAAGATTAAGGCTGAAAGGTCACTATGGCGGGATGAGATAACACAAGTAATAAAGGAAGTTTCTCTGTAAAGTGTTATTATGACAGGATTGGGACTGTAAATATTTGGGACATGACATTAAAATATCTAATTAATAGTTAGTAGTGTCAGCTTGAGACAGGAGATTATTGTACTAGATGGAATAGCTAAATATATATCATGATAGGTTAGTCTGCAATGTAAGATCACTGGAGCAGAAGTGATAATAAATATTAGGATATTTATCATGATATCATGATATTAGGAAAATATCAAGTAGGGTCTGGAATGCAAGACCATTATAGCAGAGTTAGCAATAAATATCTAAGATTAGGTTCCCTACAGTGTGGAAAAAGGCCCTTCAGCTCAACAAGTCCACACCGACCCTCCGAAGAGCAACCCACCCAGACCCATTCCCTTACATTTACCCCTTCACCCAACGCTACAGGCAATTTAGCATGGCCAATTCACCTAACCTGCACATCTTTGGACTGTGGGAGGAAACCAGAGCAAACCCATGTAGACACGGGGAGAATGTGCAAACTCCACAGAGACAGTTGCCTGAGGCAGGAGTTGAACCTGGGTCTCTGGTGCTGTGAAGCAGCAGGGCTAACCACTGTGCCACCTAATCATGACATTAGAATAGCATTAAGTAGAATGTATAACTAAAGAGACAATGGGAACTAACATCACTGGTTTATTGTGTAGCTAGAGTGAGGTACTTTGATTAATATAGTTGGAAGTGCTGATAAGTTAACGGAAACATGATAAAAAAAATATAAAAACCCACAGACCCTGAGGTTCGAGGGTATTCGAGAATCTGCTTTCTCAGTGTCACGGTTTTTTATTTGCAAATAAAAAACCTACTTCTTGAAGAACTCTCTGCGTCTCCTGGTGCTTCTCTATATTTTCTCCACAACAAATTTGACGCAGCGAGCAGGGTCATACAGAGACCCACCTAGACAGAGGGCAACAGTAACAGGGTGCTTCTTGTCCACCGGGGGCACTCCCAAGACTGACAGAATAAGGGTACCCAACAAAATAAAAGTTAGCAATTTTTTGTTGTGAATTCTGAGTATATTCTGATGGCTTTGAGTGGTCCTTGGGGACTCGGAGATGCAGGAGCCTGCCGGAGGGTCTCTCTGATCCAAGATCCAAAGGCGAGAGGTAAATTGCAGCTGAAGGAGACGTGGAGAATTGGTCAGTGCGCAGTGGGGTAAGGGGTGAGTAAGAATAAAAAGTAGCAAAACTTCCACGTGGTGTATGTAAGACCCTATAGATAGATAGGGCAGAATGGTGGCACAGTGGTTAGCACTGCTGCCTCACAGCGCCACTGACCTGGGTTCAATTACTGCCTCAGGCGACTCTCTGTGTGGAGTTTGCACATTCTCTGTGTGGGTTTCTTTCGGGTGCTCCGAAAATGTGCAGGTTAGGTGAACTGGCCACGCTAAATTGCCCGTAGTGTTAGGTGAAGGGGTAAATGTAGGGGAACTGGACTGGGTGGGTTGCGCTTCAGTGGACTTGTTGGGTCGAAGGGTCTGTTTCCACACTGTAAGTAATCTAAAAAAAATAAGACCCTCTAGATAGATAGGGCAGAATAAATAGCATCGGACTCAGAGCCCGATGGGGGGATTATTGAGAAGTAGGGTCAGTAAAGGGAAAAAGGGACAACAGGGAAGGATGCTACCACTCCTTATAAAAGAGGGGAGAAACCCACAATACATTCCTTGGGGAACTCAGGATCTGGATGGGCTGAAGAATGCGCTGCCCAGTTTACATGAGGGAGCGAAACAGGGAATCAGGGTTTTTGAAGATGAAACCACAGGGCGATTGCTGGCTATAGGAGACTTGAAGGTGAGGTTGGTAGGGCTCCCGAAGTTAAAGGAATTAACTGAAATTTATACAAAGTAATAAAGTAATTAACTAAGCAGAGATGGCTGGGCAGGTGATGTGCTGTAGCTGTATGATGTGGGAAATGGCTGATCTCATTGTGAACGGCAGTGACCACATCTGCAGCAAGTGTTGGTTGCTGGAAGAACTCCGGCTCAGAGTTAATGATCTGGAATCTGAGCTTCAAACACTGCGGCATATCCGGGAGGGGGAGAGTTACCTGGACGCTTTGTTTCAGGAGGCAGTCACACCTGGGAGACTAAGTAATTCACATTCAGCTAGTGATCAGGCACAAAAGAGTGTGACTGTAAGTGAGGCAGGTAGGGGGAACCGGAGTTCAGGAGTGCAGGAGCCTCAGCCCTTGACCTTATCCAACAGATATGAGATTCCTGCTCCCTGTACAGATGAGGAAAAGGACTCTGGACAGGATGAAACAGCTGACCAAGCCGGATTGGGAGTCTCGCATGGTGTGTTGCCTGCCCGGTGCCAGGGTGCGGGACATCTCTGACCAGCTTGAAAGGATATTGGAGCGGGAGGGGGAGGATCCAGTTGTTGTGGTCCACGTTGGGACTAACAAATAGGCAAGACTAGGGTGGAGGACCTGTTTGGAGATTATCAAGCACTAGAAAGGAAATTGAAGTACAGGTCCTAAAGGGTCATAATCTCCGGATTACTGCCCGAGCCACGTGCAAATTGGCATAGGGACAAGAAAATTAGGGAAGTAAACACGTGGCTAAGGGATTGGTGTGGGAAAGAGGGATTCCACTTCATGGGGCATTGGCATCAGTTTTGGAACCGGGGAGGGGGTGGGATCTGTACCATTGGGACGGTCTCCATCTGAACCGATCTGGTACCAATGTTCTAGCGAAGAGGATAAATAGGGTGGTCAGTAGGACTTTAAACTTCTGAGTTGGGAGGAAGGGAAAGTGAAAGCGACAGGGAGTATGGAGTTAAATGGAAGGATAAGCAGGAGGATAACATGTATGCAGGTGGATTTAAGCTTGAGGCAGACTAGGAATGCAACAAAAAGGAAGGATAACTTAGGACATCTTGTGACTTCCAATATCTCGAATGATAAGAAAGTTAGCATGAAGGCACTTTACCTGAATGCTCGTAGCATTCGTAACAAAGTAGATGAACTAACAGCACAGATCATCGTGAATGATTATGATGTGGTAGGCATCACAGAGACATGGTTGCAGGAGATTCAGAATTGGCAGTGAGACATCCAAAGATTTACAACTTATCGAAAAGACAGGGAGGTGGGCAGAGGGGGCAGGGTGGCCTTGTTAGTTAAGAACAAAATTAAATCTCTGGCACTGAACGACATAGGGTCGGATGATATGGAGTCTGTGTGGGTGGAATTGAGGAACGACAAAGGCAAAAAAACCATAATGAGAGTTATGTACAGACCTCCTAACAGTGGTCAGGACCAGGGGCGCAACATCTACCAGGAAATAGAGAAGGCATGCCAGAAAGGCAAGGTCACGGTGATCATGGGGGACTTTAATTTGCAGATGGACTGGGTAAATAATGTTGCTAGTGGATCCAAAGAAAAGGAATTCATAGAATGCTTACAGGATGGCTTTTTGGGACAGCTTGTCATGGAGCCCACAAGGGAGCAGGCTATTCTGGACCTAGTGCTTTGCAATGAACCAGACTTTATAAAAGATCTTAAAGTAAGGGAACACTTAGGAAGCAGCGATCATAATATGGTAGAGTTCAGTCTGGAGTTTGAAAGAGAGAAGGCAAAATCGGATGTAACGGTGTTACAGTTAAATAAAGGTAATTACGAGGGCATGAGAGAGGAACTGACAAAAATAGACTGGAAGCAGAGGCTTGCGGGGAAGACAGTAGAGCAACAATGGCAGGAGTTTGTAGATATAATTGAGGACACTGTACAGAAGTTCATCCCCAAGAAAAGAAAGATTATCCGGGGAGGGATTAGACAGCCATGGCTGACAAAGGAAGTCGGGAAATATATCAAAGAAAAAGAGAGATCCTATAAAGTGGCCAAGAGCACTGGGAAATCAGAAGATTGGGAAGGCTACAAAAACAAACAGAGGATAACAAAGAGAGAAATAAGGAAGGAGAGGATCAAATATGAAGGTAGGCTAGCCAGTAATATTAGAAATGATAGTAAAAGTTTCTTTCAATACATAAGAAACAAACAACAGGCAAAAGTAGACATTGGGCCACTTCAAACTGATGCTGGAAGGCTAGTGATGGGAGATAAGGAAATAGCAGGAGAACTTAATAAGTACGTTGCGTCAGTTTTCACAGTGAAAGACATGAGTAATATCCCAACAATTAAAGGGAGTCAGGGGGCTGAGTTGAGTATGGTTGCCATTACAAAAGAGATAGTGCTAGAAAAGCTAAAAGGTTTTAAAATTGACGAATCTCCTGGCCCTGATGGGCTACGTCCTAGAGTTCTGAGGGAGGTGGCTGAGGAAATAGTGGAGGCGTTGGTTGAGATCTTTTAAAAGTCACTGGAGTCGGGAAAGTCCCGGATGATTGGAAGATCGCTGTTGTAACCCCCTTGTTCAAGAAAGGATCAAGACAAAAGATGGAAAATTACAGGCCAATTAGCCTAACCTTGGTTGTTGGTAAAATTCTAGAATCCATCGTTAAGGATGAGGTTTCTAAATTCTTGGAAGAGCAGGGTCAGATTAGAACAAATCAACATGGATTTAGTAAGGGGAGGTCGTGCCCGACAAACCTGTTAGAATTCTTTGAAGAGGTAACAAGTAGGTTAGACCAGGGAAACCCAGTGGATGTGGTCTATCTAGACTTCCAAAAGGCCTTTGACAAGGTGCCACACGGGAGGCTGCTGAGTAAGGTGAGGGCCCATGGTATTCGAGGTGAGCTACTGGCATGGATTGAGGATTGGCTGTCTGACAGAAGGCAAAGAGTTGGGATAAAAGGTTTTTTTTCATAATGGCAGTCGGTGACAAGCAGTCTCCCACAGGGTTTAGTGTTGGGGCCACAGCTGTTCACGTTATATATTAATGATCTGGATGAAGGGACTGGGGGCATTCTAGCAAAGTTTGCTGAAGTTAGGTGGACAGGCAGGTAGTACTGAGGAAGTGGGGAGGCTGCAGAAGGATCTAGACAGTTTGGGAGAGTAGTCCAGGAAATGGTTGATGGAATTCAACGTGAGCAAATGTGAGGTCTTGTACTTGGGAAAAAAGAATACAAGCGTGGACTACTTTCTAAACGGTGAGAAAATTCATAAAGCCAAAGTACAAAGGGATCTGGGAGTGCTAGTTGAGGATTCTCTAAAGGTAAACATGCAGGTTGAATCCGTGATTAAGGAAGCAAATGCAATGTTGTCATTTATCTCAAGAGGGTTGGAATATAAAAGCAGTGATGTGCTACTGAGCCTTTATAAAGCTCTGGTTAGGCCCCATTTGGAGTACTGTGTCCAGTTTTGGTCCCCACACCTCAGGAAGGACTTACTGGCACTGGAACGTGTCCAGCGGAGATTCACACGGATGATCCCTGGAATGGCAGGTCTAACATGAGGAACGGCTGAGGATCCTGGGATTGTATTCATTGGAGTTTAGAAGGTTAAGGGGAGATCTAATAGAAACTTATAAGATAATACATGGCTTGGAGAGGTGGACGCTAGGAAATTGTTTCCATTAGACGAGGAGACTAGGACCCACGGGCGCAGCCTTAGAATTAGAGGGGGTAAATTCAGAACAGAAATACGGAGACATTTCTTCAGCCAGAGAGTGGTGGGCCTGTGGAATTCATTGCCGCGGAGTGCAGTGGAGGCTGGGACGCTAAATGGCTTCAAAGAATTAAGGGCTACGGGGAGAATGCTGGTAAGTGGAGTTGAAATGCCCATCAGCCATGATTAAATGGCAGAGTGGACTCGATGGGCCAAATGGCCTTACTTCCACTCCTATGTCTTATAGTCTAAATAATGGTCTGAGCCCGTTTGAAAAATGAGGCAGACAATCCAATGATTGATGGGGTCAGGTTTGATCGAGTGAGACAGAATGTATGGCAGGCCTTAAGAGACTGTTATCCACCCAAAATGGACCCCCAGGCTCTGAGAGGGGATCCACTGGGAGAAAGTGAAAACCCGGCTGCCTACTTGGAGAAACAGTTAAAGAAGTGGAGGCTGGAAACAGAGCAAGACATAGAGACTAATCAGTTGCTGATTAGTCCAAAATTGTTCCAGAATTCCATCACTGAGGCAACTCCCTCCTGAGTCAGGTCAAGGCCGGGGGAGGTGGTGGGTCTGACATCATCGATGAGCCACCAGGAATTTCGAGACCATGTAGCTCATGCAGTTGAAAGGTTTCGAAAAGACAAAGAAAAACTGTCTGAACAGCAGGAGGAGGTGCAAAGGAAGCGGGCGCAAGTGCAGCTCAAAGAGCTTCAAAAGAAAGAAAAAGAGAAGGCGAAAAAGGTGTTGCCAGTAAGAACCGACACAGTAATCAACACTGGCGTGAACCAAGTGCTGGCGCAAGGGGGGTCCTATCAAGTAGCCAGACAGGGTCCAGAAAGTCCCATGCCAGCAATGGAGGGTTTTAGAGAAACTTTCCCACAGGTGATGTATCCGGGGCAGGGCAGATTTAAACAACAGCCTAAACAGAACTGGGGTCCCCAAGGACAGGGACGTAGGAATGGGGGACTAAGCTCAAGGGGGGAGGTCAGAAATGATGTGCTGGGGATGCCATCAACCAGGCCACTTTAGGAGGAATTGCCCTCATTGGCCCGGGCCCTCTCTGCGGGCCTGGGCCTAGATGGCGGGAATCCCCAGTGGCCACTTCCCAGACACCTACAGGCCCAGCAGGACCTGTTAACCCGTATGGGATGTGTTAGCGATGCCCTGAGAACCTGGGTGGGAAGGGGCACTACCCTGTAGTAGCATGGGAGGCTGATCAAGAACCAGTAGCACAAGTTAATATAGAAGGGCAGCAGACATCGGTGAAGATAGATACTGGAGCTACATACAATTGTGTACAGCCACGATATGCCTCTCACCTTCTCATGTCAAGTAAATTTGTTAAAACTGTAGGGTTCTCAGGGAAATCACAGTTAACCCAATTTACAGCTCCAATAAGTTTAGAAATGGAATACTAATATTAGTGTCTAAAGATTTGCCAGGTAGGGATGCTTTACCACAGTTAGAGGTAAGATTGGAGTGCACACAGCAGGGCTTGGTCATAGAAAAGGCCAAGACACAATAAGTGATACAAGAAGTTAAGGACGTTAATGTTTATTGGATAGGGGATATAGCAAGTGATATTCAAGAGATTTGGGGATGTGGGAAGCAGAAGTGTTGACGATGTTGACTAAAGCAAGACCACCTAAGTCTGAGCTGCACTGGGCAGTGATATTTGATGTGTCTCAGAATGAGGTGTTAGAGAGGCAGTAGCAGCAGGAAGTCACTGCTCCACAATGTTTGAGAAGTGAAGCAATAGTATTAGGGGAGTGATCCTGCAAATAGAGAGAAATGTGTTCCTGGAAAAGTGGTATAGAGTACCAGGCACTGCACCACATGTACCCTTACTGGTAAATAAGGGATATCAATCTAAAGACTTAGGACCCCATGGCCAGGCATGTAGAAACAGTCAGGGAATGGCATATCCTCACAACAGGGGTTTGGGAATCCAGGGATGGCAGCTATATTAAAATCCTAGCATGCTGCAACTTGACAAGGAATCCAAAGGAAGTCAAGGTAACAGCCCAGTGGAGCATGCCAGTGACAGTGGAGGAAGGTAATCAATATGGTAATGAGCGATGGGATGCATTATTAGCTACTTTGTGGTCACAGCATAATACATATGTGGGGAGAGTGAAATCAGTTAGGCCAGTGGAAATAAGATTGAAACCAGGGGCTGGGACAGTAGTGAAATTTCTGACGAATGAAGTTATCCTAAGGTTTGGTATATCGTTGGAAATCAGTTCAGACAATGGGTCTGCCTTCATTCAGAAAGTAGTTAAGTTGGTGCTGCAGTCTTTGAGAATCAAACAGAGGTTTAGGTGCGTGTATCATCCCCACAGTCACAGGGTATGGTGGAAAGGATTAATGGGACATTGAAAGCCAAATTAAACAAGACCTGCACAAGCACCAACATTAATTTGGGTTGATGCGCTGCCGCTGGTGCTAATGAGTTATCACATACAGACTAATCGCATGACCAATCTAACACTGCATGAGATGCTCACAGGTAGGCCTATGCCAGCGCCCAGGTGGAGAGGCCCATATGAAGGGCCTAGCTTGGAGGGGTTAAGCTTAGAGCTTAAGCAATATATGCAGCAGCTAACTATGATACATGAGACTATCCACCTGCAGGAGACACAAAGGGAACCGACACCTGTCAATGAGGAAGGACCTATTACACCCGGGGATTGGGTGTACGTGTGGGCTTTTCGAAGACACAGGAATGAGCCGAGGAAAGAGGGACCTTTCATAGTGACTAAGGCATCACCTACTGCCATCCAAGTGGAAGGACGACACATATGGTACCACCTTAATCATTGTACTCCAGCTCTCCCACCAGCACAAACTAACTGTAACACTGAGGTAAGTGGAGCTGAGGCTGAGGAACTTGGACACAGGCAGGGCACACGGGCAGGGCACACGGGCAGGGCACACGGGCAGGGCACACGGGCAGGGCACACGGGCAGGGCACACGGGCAGGGCACACGGGCAGGGCACACGGGCAGGGCACACGGGCAGGGCACACACACCCCTCAGCAGGGTTCCACACAAGGTGCAGGTGAAGTTCTTGGGGATACTGATCATTCTGGAAATGATTGTGATGGAGATGTGGAGCATAGTTCTCCTGGCAGTGGGGATGGGGAAGACATGGGGGATGCCCCTGATATCTCCCCCCCCCCCCCCCCCCCCCCCCCGTCTCTGATGCTGGGCCTGCATACTCAGACTTGGACACCATTAGGTTGACAGACCTGGACTGGTAATGCCAGGGTCATTCAGGCTGGGAGGCAAAGGCAGATTAGAAGTGCAGACTTTGCTGCCCTAACATGGGTACGTGCCCGTGACAATCACTGGTATCAATGGGCAAACTATATGGCCATAATGATAGCTAGACAGGACTGTTTCTTGGGTACTAAGGCAACCCCCTCACACTATATTGTCCCTATGCCCTATAACTCGACTGCCTGTACTCAATGGTGTTTGCAGTACTCTAGCCGACCTCTTAACCTGGATGATTCATCAATTTACAGGCAATCCCACTGCCCCTTTTAGTGCCTCCTACTTCAGGCCTCTATGTTCTATCAGCAGGATGACATGGGCAGGCAGCAACTCCAATGGTGATGTGGCTATAGCACCTCATGGTCCACCAGTAAGACTAATTACACGTTCCCCTTGGCTGCTTTCAGGATATGGGATGGGTTGAGTTTTGAACGCTTTAAGTGAAATGGCTCCACACCAGTCAGCTATATTTTTATATATATTTTTATTTTTTTTTAAAAATAGATTTTTAAATATTACAACAAATACAAAACAATGCAATTCAAAACAGTACAAAAATAGGACAAAACTAAACCCAAATAATAAAAAGAATTCCCCAACCCACCCTCCTATACGAATGTATAAACATATATAGAGAAGTATAAAATTTTAAAAAACCTAAACTAGCTATTTAACTAACTAAATAAATACCTAACAACAAACAAATAAATATTAATAACTCAGCCCAGCCAAACAAGACACTCATACATTCACAGTTCCTCCTCCCTGGATATTGGACTCATGAGACACAATTGTTACAGCTATATAAAAGCCTTTGTCTCGTAAGACCACCCATTGGCATAGCCTCTGATTTAGCAAAATTAATCTTATACCCTGAAAAAGCGCCAAACGCGTGAATGTATTGTATCAGGCAAGGCACTGAAACTGCTGGATTTGTCAAGAAAATTAGAACATCGTCTGCATACAGTGAGATCTTATGTAATTTTGACCCCACTTCTGGAGCTGATATACTGAGATCCCCACGAATGGCCTCTGCCAACGGTTCAATCACCAACGTAAAAAGTAATGGCGAAATATTAAAATTGCTTGATTGTACCCCGTTGGTAATGACCACCGCGAGAGGTACACTGTAGAGAACCTTTACCCATCTTATGTAAACTTCACCCAGACCCAAACCGGTCTAGAGTATAGAAAAGGTACGGCCACTCAACTCGGTCAAATGCCTTCTCTGCATCTAAAGAAATCACCAATCCCTGTATTGACTGCTGTTGGCATGCTTGAATTATGTTAAGCAGCCTCTTAACATTATTGGAGGATCTGCGACCCTTTATGAAGCCCGTCTGATCCTCTTTAATAATAGAGGGTAACACAGTCTCCAACCTTAATGCAAGAGCCTTAGAGAGGATCTTAAAGTCCACATTTAAGAGCAAGATGGGCCTGTGTGAAGCACAGTCTTCCGGATCCTTCCCTTTTTTAAGGAAAAGTGAAATATTGGCCTCTCTCCGAGATGGTGGTAGACAATCATAACTGTATGAATCATTAAACATATTCAGCATCAGACCTGACAGTATACTTATAAATTCCTTATAGAATTCACTGGGAAGTCCATCAGGACCGGACGCCTTTCCACTCTGGAGCTGCCTCACAGCTTCCTGCACTTCTTGCTCTGATAATGGGGCATTGAGAAAGGACTGTTGTTCGGGAGTCACACTTGGGAGCTTCAAATCTCTAAAAAAAAGGATTCCATTTTGGCCTGCCCCTCCTCACAATTCTCAGACTGATATAACTTAGAGTAGAATCTCTGGAACGCCACATTAATCTTTTTAGAATCACATGTTAGTTTCCCAGACCCTTCTCTAATCGCTGTAATGGTTTGTGGGGCACTTCTCTTTCTGGCAAGGTATGCTAAGTATTTGCCTGGCTTGTCACCCTGCTCGTATAACCTTTGCTTTGCAAAAGCCAGCTCCTTCTTTGCCGTCTGCGTGAGCACGGAATTTAGTGTAGACCGCAGTGCCGTGATCCTCTGTAGTTTGACCAACGAGGGTCTGTCAAAATAGGCCTTCTTGGCTGCCTTCAACCGTGCTTCAAGGAGACGTTGCTGCTCACCCTTCTGCTGCTTCCTACTGGTGGAATATGAA
The DNA here is from genome assembly GCF_047496795.1 of Chiloscyllium punctatum. Lineage (NCBI taxonomy): Eukaryota > Metazoa > Chordata > Chondrichthyes > Orectolobiformes > Hemiscylliidae > Chiloscyllium > Chiloscyllium punctatum. The sequence continues at coordinate 79,603,507 of NC_092756.1, read as the reverse complement.
ATAACTAACCCTCTGACATAAGCTTTGGCAGTTTCCCAGAGAACAGATGAGCTATCAACTGAGCCTATGTTCATGTCTAGGAATGCCCGAAATTCCCTAGAGAAATATTCCACAAACTTACTGTCCATGAGAATAAAGGGGTCCATTCGCCGGTACTTTGAATCTACTGTAACATCCTTTATCTTAACCATGAGGTACACTGGAGCATGATCAGAGAAGGCAATATTACCAATTGTACAGGATGCCACCAGATCCAGGGTTACCGCAGGGGTCAGAAAAACATCAATCCTCGTGTGACATCTCTGTGGATTGGAGAAAAACGTGAAATCCCTACCTGTAGGGTGGAGACACCTCCAGACATCCACCAACCCTAATTCCCCACACAAACCCAATAACTGTTTGTGCAGAGGGTATCGAGGGACCTTTAGGCAACCTGTCTACTGTGGGGTCCATGAGACAGTTAAAATCTCCCCCTATAATGATGTGCCGAGACTTGAGACTTATCAGTTTAGAAAAAGCATCTACCAAGAGTTTAAGAAGATGAACTGGGGGACAATAAACATTTAAAATACCATATTCTTCCCCATTTATCAAGGCTTTAAGAATTACAAACCTCCCATATGTGTCTTTAACACATTCCAACAATTTAAATGAGAGATTTTTCCGAACGAATATAACCACTCCCCTACTTCTGGTATTAAATGATGAAAAATAAACTCGGTCAAAGCCATTCTGCTGTAATTTCAGATGCTCCTTGTCATCCAAATGTGTCTCCTGTAACAAAGCAATATCCACCTTCTCCTTTCTAAGACTCAAGAGTACCTTCTTCCTCTTAATTGGTGAGTGGCTTCCCTTGATATTCCAGGTACACCATTTCATAAGATCATTAACCATAATCTTCTGCAATTACATTTAAATTCCAGAGAGGAGGAACCTGAACCACAAATTGCTGAGCCTTAGTGTCGCATGGTCCACCAAATATAAAAACTACATAAACTAAAACCACTACATTGAACAAACATACAAAATTATTAAAAATAAAAACCAACAAAAACCAGAAAACAAACCAACATATAAAGCGTTGATAGCGCTGAGTAGGGGAACTCACCCCCTGCCCAGAGGGGGACAACTACCCGTCCCAAACTGCCCATAAATAGGCATCTAACTTCCTGAAGAAGGGCTGATGCCCAAAATATCGATTCTCCTGTTCCTTGGATGCTGCCTGACCTGCTGCACTTTTCCAGCAACACATTTTCAGATCTAACCATCTCAACCACCTTCACTTCTCCCAGTTAGAGCCGCATCGCAGCACAAGCTAAAAAGAATATACACCCCAAAGAATATCAATATAAATTTTAAAAAATTATTTTATTTGAAAAAGGGGGAATAAATATCCCACCCATCCTTTGGTATGTTCTAACTTAGAAATTTAAAACGTCTTAACCACCGCCAGACATAGTTTGAACCAAATTATTATCAATAGAGGAAAAAAAAGGGGGAAACAAAGCTCCAACCGGATTTCCTGCATTTCTTTTACAGAATGATCAACGCATACCCAAGCAACAATATTTATACATACTACAATTATTTAAATTAGGTTAGTTTGTCCACAAAGTCTCTTGCCTTCTCGGATGTGTCAAAGAGATGCATGGATCCATCTAAGGTGATCCGAAGCACTGCTGGATATCTCAGGGAGTACTGAATCCCAAGCTCCTTCAGTCTTCTCTTGACACCATCATACGATTTTCATTTCTGGATCACCACCGCTGAAAAGTCCTGAAAAAACATGATCTTAGACCCCTCGTAAATTAGGGCCTTTGGATCCTTCCCTTGGAGTCTGGAAGTCTCCATGACTCTCTCCTTATCCCGGTAATGATGGAACCACACCAGGAAAAGACGAGGGCGTTGACCCAGACCCGACCTCCGCGCTGCGACCCGGTGAGTCCTCTCCATCTTCAATCCTCTCATGCCAGTCTCCAAGTCAAGGAATTTCGGAAGTCAATCTTCAACAAATTCCGCAGGCCGCTCACCTTCCTTACCCTCAGGCAGACCGATGATCCGAATGTTTTTTCTCCTGCCCCTGTTTTCAAGATCATCCATTTGGTCAAGCAAATTATGAACCTGCGTGTTCAGGGCTTGGATCTCTTCCTTGAATGAACTGGCATCAGCTTCCACCACTGTGACCCTGTGCTCCACCTCATCCGTCCTCTTCTCCAGGTCTCCCAGCTTCTGCAGCATGAGAGAGACTGGAGCCAGCTTCTCTTCAATCTGTTTCCCCAACATCTCACGAGATTTCAAGAACTGGTTCACCACGTCCTGGAGAGTAATCGGCTCCGAGGCTGCAGCAGGCTGAGCTGCAGACCCGGCCTCGGATGCTCCTCCTCCCTTTTTAGGCATTTCTGGACAGCTGCAAATACAGGTAAGTCAATTTTTAAACGTTTCTTGGGGCTCCACAATCTTTCCTGATGACCTGGGTTGGGCGGGTCCTGCTCCTGCAGCAATGCAAAGCTCTGCAGTGTGATCTTCTCAGATCGCCGCCATCTTAGGCCCCCCCCCCCCCCCCCCCCAGTCGGCTATTTTAAGGGCCTTTGCAGGAATACGATTGAATTTGAGGTGGACACCACATTTGAGGCTGTTTTAAATTCTCAACGCGTCCCACTGGCAGATACTTGGTGGCTGTGTGGTAGGAAAGGAGGGTTGCGCCCGACGCTGCCCGCTGACTGGAGTGGCAGCTGTGCCCATGTAATGCTCCTACACGAGGTAGTTATATCACCACACACACAGTTTGACTCTACATCACAGCCAGCTTTGCGCCGAACTAAGCGACGGTATGTCCCTGATCCGACAATTCAGATTGATAGCATAGAACAGCCAAGAGGTATTCCTAATGAGTTTAAGGCCCGCAATGAGATTGCCACGGACTGGGAAGCTCTCATCCCAGTGGTAGGGGTTAGCAAGAATGACGATGCCCTTGTGGCCTTGGGAGAACAATTGGATGCCACTACTAAAATGATATGGCCTTAGATTGGATACTGGCAGAAAAAGGCAGGGTTTGTCTGATGTTTGGGGAGCATTGCTGTACCTTTATACCTAACAACACTAGCCCTGGGGAATCTTTTACGAAAGCAATGGAAAATCCAAAGAATCTAAGACAGGAGCTAAAAGACAATGCGGGTTTTGGTCATCAGGCTTTTGATTGGCGGAATAATATATGAGGGTCTTGGGGAGCATGGTTTGTCAAGATTGGTCTGATTGTAGGTGCAGTTTTGCTTGTTGTTGCTGTCATCTTTTGTTGTGCTTTACCTTTTATTAAGTCCTTCTTAGTTTGTGTCACTACACGGCAACTTGTGGCCATTTCAGCTCCCCCAGGAAGTGCTTACTCCTCGGATGGAACCCCCACCGCTCTATGATTATGATCTAACAACCGCCGCAGTGCAAGGAATATGTCCACGATACTTCTGAAGAATGCACGGATCCTAGATTGTGAGGGATCTTGGGTCTTTTTTCCTGTTCTGGTTATTGGACGGCCGGTGTTTGGCCCAAGAAACTACAGGAATGGAGGAAGAACCCTTTAAGTCTCAAACTCTGAAAATTATTTAGTCCAGGTTGGGACCTATATTGTTGGTATTGGGCACAAGAGAGGCTGAGCTTATTGTCTTCTTTCTCTGGGTGAGACCAGTAGGTCTCAAAGGGGGGAATATGAAAAATAAAGAGTCTGAAAGCATGAAGATCACTGGTAACCTGTGTTCTGTGGAAGGTAGGATGGGATAACCATAGTAGAACCATAGGCAGAGTAACGTTAAGGCTGAAAGGTCACTATGGCGGGATAAGATAACACAAGTAATAAAGCAAGTTTCTCTGTAAAGTGTTATTATGACAGGATTGGGACTGTAAATATTTGAGACATGACATTAAAATATCTAATTAATAGTTAGTAGAGTCAGCTTGAGACAGGAGATTATTGTACTAGATGGAATAGCTAAATATCTATCATGATAGGTTAGTCTGCAATGAAAGATTACTGTAGCAGAAGTGATAATAAATATCTAATCATAATATTAGGAAAGTATCAAGTAGGGTCTGGAATGAAAGACCATTATAGCAGAGTTAGCAATAAATATCTAACCGTGACATTGGAATAACATTAAGTAGAATGTACAACTAAAGAGATAATGGGAACTAACATCACTGGTTTATTGTGGAGCTAGAGTGAGGTACTTTGATTAATATAGTTGGACGTGCTGATAAGCTAACAGAAACATGATTAAAAAAAGATATAAAAACCCACGGACCCTGAGGTTTGAGGGTATTCGAGAATGTACTTTCTCAGTGTCACGGTTTTTTATTTGCAAATAAAAGACCTACTTCTTGAAGAACTCTCTGCGTCTCCTGGTGCTTCTCTATATTTTCTCCACAACAGTAGGAGTAGGAGTAGGCCATTCAGCCCTTCAGGACTGCTCTGCCATTCAGTAGGATCATGGCTGATCATCCAGCCCTGTTCCTGCTTTCTCCCCCATGTCCTTTGGTCCCATTAGCCCTAAGAACTATTTCTAACTCCTTCTCGAAAACATTCAATGTTTTGGTTTCAATTGCTTTCTGTTGCAGAGAATTCCCCAGGCTCCCCACTCTCTGGGTGAAGACATTTCTCCTCATCTGATTCCTAAATGGCTTACCTTAAATCTTTAGATTGTAACTTCATGGTTATTGCAGGTTCCTGGGTTTAGATGTTTCAGTAAGAACAGAGAACATGATAAAAGAGGGGGAGGGTGGCATTGTTAGTCAAGGACAGTATTACGGCGGCAGAAAGGACTTTTGAGGACTCGTCTACTGAGGTAGTATGGGCCGAGGTTAGAAACAGGAAAGGAGAGGTCACCCTACTGGAAGTTTTCTATAGGCCTCTGAATAGTTCCAGAGATGTAGAGGAAAGGATAGCAAAGGTAATTCTGGATAGGAGCAAAAGTGACAGGGTAATCGTTTGGGGGACTTTAATTTTGCAAATATTGACTGGGAATAGGAATGTTCAAGTACTTTTGATGGGTCAGTTTTTGTCCATTGTGTGCAGGAGGGTTTCCTGACACAGTATGTAGACAGGCCAACAAGGGGCGAGGCCACATTAGATTTGGTACTGGGTAATGAACCCGGTCAGGTGTTACACGTGAAGCTAGGTGAGCACTTTGGTGATAGTGACCACAATTACTAGTTACGTTTACTTTAGTGACGGAAAGGGATAAGTTTACACCAGAGGGTAAGAGTTATAGCTGGGGGAAAGGCAATCATGATGTGATTAGGCAGGATTTAGAATGCATAGGTTGGGGAAGGAAACTGCTGGGGATGGGCACAATTGAAATGTGGAGCTTATCCAAGGAGCAGCTAATGCGTGTCCTTGATAAGTATGTGCCTGTCAGGCAGGGAAGAAGTTGTCGAGCGAGGGAGCCCGGGTTTACTAAGGAAGTTGAATGTCTTGTCAAGAGGAAGAAGAGGACTTACGTTAGGATGAGATGTGAAGGCTCAGTTAGGGCAATTGAGAGTTACAAGGTAGCCAGGAAAGACCTAAAGAGAGAACTAAGAACAGCCAGGAGGGGACATGAGAAGTTGTTGGCGGATAGGATCAGGGAAAACCCTAAAGATTTCTATAGGTATATCAGGAATAAAAGAATGACTAGGGTAAGATTAGGGCCAGGAGAAAGTGAGGACTGCAGATGCTGGAAATGCGCTCCTCTGCCCTTGAGCCCCGCCCCTCCAATCGCCACCAGGACAGAACCCCACTGGTCCTCACCTACCACCCCACCAACCTCCACATACATCGTATCATCTGTCGTCATTTCCGCCACCTCCAAACAGACCCCACCACCAGGGATATATTTCCCTCCCCTCCCCTATCAGCGTTCCGAAAAGACCACTCCCTCCGTGACTCCCACGTCAGATCCACACCCCCCACCAACCCAACCTCCACTCCCAGCACCTTCCCCTGCAACCGCAAGAAATGCAAAACTTGCACCCACATCTCCCCCCTTACTTCCCTCCAAGGCCCCAAGGGCTCCTTCCATATCCACCACAAATTCACCTGCACCTCCACACACATCATTTACTGCATCCGCTGCATCCGATGTGGCCTCCTCTATATTGGGGAGACAGGCCGCCTACTTGCGGAACGTTTCAGAGAACACCTCTAGGACACCCGGACCAACCAACCCAACCACCCCGTGGCTCAACACTTCAACTCCCCCTCCCACTCCACCAAGGACATGCAGGTCCTTGGACTCCTCCATCGCCAGACCATGGCAACATGACGGCTGGAGGAAGAGCACCTCATCTTCCGCTTAGGAACCCTCCAACCACAAGGGATGAACTCAGATTTCTCCAGTTTCCTCGTTTCCCCTCCCCCCACCTTGTCTCAGTCCCAACCCTCGAACTCAGCACCACCTTCCTAACCTGCAATCTTCTTCCTGACCTCTCCGTCCCCACCCCCACTCCGGCTTATCACCCTCACCTTAACCTCCTTCCACCTATCGCATTCCCAATGCCCCTCCCCCAAGTCCCTCCTCCCTACCATTTATCTTAGCCTGCTTGGCACACTCTCCTCATTCCTGAAGAAGGGCCCATGCCCGAAACGTCGATTCTCCTGCTCCTTGGATGCTGCCTGACCTGCTGCGCTTTTCCAGCAACACACTTTCAGCTAAGATTAGGGCCAATCAAGTATAGCAGTCGGAAGTTGTGCATGGAGTCAGAGGAGATAGGGGAAGCACTAAATGAGTATTTTTTGTCAGAATTCACACTAGAAAAAGACAATGTTGTCGAGGAGAATACTGAGAAACAGGCTACTAGACTAGATGGGATTGAGGTTCACAAGGAGGAGGTGCTAGCAATTCTGGAAAGTGTGAAAATAGATAAATTCCCGGGCTGGATGGGATTTATCCTAGGATTCTCTTGGAAGCCAGGGAGGAGATTGCCGAGCCTTTGGCTTTGATCTTTATGTCTTCATTGTCTACAAGAGTGGTGCCAGAAGACTGGAGAATAGCAAATGTTTCCTTGATCAAGAAGGGGAGTAGAGACAATCCTGGTAATTATAGATCAGTGAGCCTTACTTCGGTTGTAGGTAAAGTGTTAGAAAAGGTTATCAGAGATAGGATTTATAATCATCTAGAAAGGAATAAGTTGATTAGGGATAGTCAACACGGTTTTGTGAAGAGTAGGTCGTGCCTCACAAACCTTATTGAGTTCTTTAAGAAGGTGACCAAACAGGTGGATGAGGGTAAAGTGGTTGATGTGGTGTATATGGATTTCAGTAAGGCCTTTGATAAGGTTCCCCATGGTAGGCTATTGCACAAATGGGATTGAGGGTGACTTAGCGGTTTGGATCAGAAATTGGCTAGCTGAAAGAAAACAGAGAGTGGTGGTTGAAGGGAAATGTTCAACATGGAGTTCAGTTACAAGTGGTGTACAGCAAGGATCTGTTTTGGGTCCACTGCTGTTTGTCATTTTTATAAATGACCTGGATGAGGGCATAGAAGGATGGGTTATTAAATTTGCGGATGACACTAAGGTCGGTAGAGTTGCAGATTGTGCCGAAGAATGTTGCAGGTTATGGAGGAACATAAATAAGCTGCAGAGCTGGGCTGAGAAGTGGCAAATGGAGTTTAGTGTGGAAAAGTGTGATGATTCACTTTGGATGGAGCAACAGGACTGCAGAGTACTGGGTGAATGGTAAGATTCTTGGTAGTGTAGATGAGCAGAGGAATCTCGGTGTCTAGGTACATATATCCCTGAAAGTTGCCACCCAGGTTGATAGGGTTGTTAAGAAAACATACGGTGTGTTAGCATTTATTGGCAGAGGGATTGAGTTTCAGAACCATGAGGTCATGCTACAGCTGTTCAAAACTCTGATGCGGCCGTACTTAGAGTATTGTGTACAGCTCTGGTCACTGCATTATAGGAAGGATGTGGAAGTTTTGGAAAGGGTTCAGAGGAGATTTACTACGATGCTGCCTGGTATGGAGGGAAGATCTTACAAGGAGAGACTGAGGGACTTGAGGCTGTTTTTATTAGAGAGAAGAGGGTTGAGAGGTGACTTAATTGAGACATATAAGATAATCAGAGAGTTAGATAGGGTGGACAGGGAGAGCCTTTTTCCTCTGATGGTGATGCTAGCACGAAGGGACATAGCTTTAAATTGAGGGGTGATAGATATAGGACAGATGTCAGAGGTAGTTTCTTTACTCAGAGAGTAGTAGGGGTGTGGAATGCACTGCCTGCAACAGTAGTAGACTCGCCAACTTTAAGGGCATTTAAATGGTCATTGGATAGACATATGGACAAGAATGGAATATTGTAGGTTAGATGGGCTTCAGATTGGTTTCACAGGTTGATGCAACATCGAGGGCCGAAGGGCCTGTACTGCGCTGGAATGTTCTATGTTCTATGTCCCTGGTCATCAGGAACATCCTACCTATATCCTATCTCTGTCTATCTCTTTTAGAATTTTATATGTTTCTATGAGGTCCACCTCATTCTTCTGGACTTTAGACTGATCCAATCTCTCTTCATGTGTCAGTTCTGCCACCCCAGGAATCAGTCTGGTGAATCCTCGCTACTCTCTCTCCATCGTCAGAACATCCTTCCTCAGACAGAACTGCACACAATACTCCAGGAGTGGTCTCACCAAGGCTGTGAATAATTGCAGCAAGACATCCCTGTTCCTGTACTCGACTCCTCTCACTATGAAGGCCGACATATCATTTCTTCAGCTTCTTCATCACTTGCTACCCCTTTCCTCAGAGTTGCCTGGTGTACAAGGACACCCAGGTGTCGTTGCACCTTCCTATTCCCAATTTATCACCCGTTCAGATAGTCATACGCCCTCCTTTTTTTGCTATCAGTCTGAATGAATGAAAGATGAATGAATTTGATTGAATGATTTTTTTTTGTTGTCATGTGTATTTTGCAGTGAGAAAAATAAGTAAAACACTGTCACCACGAGCCGGGGTCATTTTGAATAGTTTTAAGAAAAAAAAGGGAGATTTGGCTTAAAGAGAGTCCATCAATCCTGAGCCAGCTCATCAGCCATGACACCCCTACAATCTCCATCACTGCCATCTACACTGGACCAAACCAACGTTGAATTTGCCATTGGGTGTACCTTGCCCACATCTGGATAACCTTACATTTATTCATCTTAACCTGCATCTGCCACCCGTTTGCCTGCTCATTCAATTTCTCTACAGAGAATCCCTACAGTGGGGAAGCAGACCATTCAGCCCAACAACCACACCACCCTCCAAAGAGTAATCCACCCAAACCCACTCCCTCTACCCTATTACTCTACATTTTCCCCTGACTAATGCACATAACTACACATCCCTGGTCACTATGGGCAATTTAGCACATTAGCACAGCCAATCCATCCTAACCTGTACATCTTTGGACTGTGGGCGGCACGGTGGCACAGTGGTCAGCACTGCTGCTTCACAGCGGCTGAGACCCGGGTTCAATTCCCGCCTCAGGCGACCAACTGTGTGGAGTTTGCACATTCTCCCCAGTGTCTGCGTGGCTTTCCTCCGGGTGCTCCGGTTTCCTCCCACAGTCCAAAGATGTGCAGGTCAGGTGAATTGGCCATGCTAAATTGCCCGTAGTGTTAGGTTAGGGGTATGGGTGGGTTGCAGGTCGGTGTGGACGTGTTGGGCCGAAGGGCCTGTTTCCACACTGTAATGTAATCTTAAAAGCTCGAGGAGAACGTGCAGACAGTCACCCAAGGTTGGAATTGAACTCAGGTCCCTTGTACTGTGAGGCAGCAGTGCTAACCACTGAGCCACCATCCTTCTCACCTGCCCACCCCGCTCTAGGTCATATAGTGATTTTACAATTTTGGCAGCTTTTGCTACTGCCAGGATCTTCAGTGCTATAAAACGTTTCCAAGCGCCTCTCCATTTCCTGTGCTTCCAGCCCCCTCCCCAAACTCGCTCTCCCTCTCCCACACGTGTTGCGGTACCTCAGACAGAGATGACATTTCCATAACTATTTTCTCCACATTGATTTAATTCCTTGGCAAACACAGAAGTTACTCATTGACATCTCTTACACGTGCCTTACACACTCATGTTTAATTCAACCCTGCGGATCTTGGCTCAGAAGAAACTGTGTGATTTTTCTAAATATCGTGTCAATCTGAATTTCTCAAACGTCAGAGCCAAACATTTCAGAACAAAAGTATAATCCTGGAGGTTTGATCTGATTGTAAGTGTGTCAGAAAAATAAATACCTGCATGTAAATGCTTAGAACATTTTCACATTTAATTTTTGTTTATATTTATTCACATCATGGTTGACAGTCTGTCTTAATTCTTTAGTATTTGTGGTTTTACTTTAGTCCTTTGTAAAAGGAATTTTTTTAAAAATTTCGCTGGGAGCCCAAATCAAGCATCACACATACCCCCTCTTATACAATCAGAGAGTCATAGAAACGTACAGCTCAGAAACAGACCCTTCAGTCCAACCCGTCCATGCTGACCAGATATCCTAAACTAACCTAGTCCCATTTACCAGCAGTTTGTCGATATCCCTCTAAACCTCTTTTCATATACCCATCCAGATGCCTTTTAATTGTTGCAATTGTATCAGCCTCCACCACTTCCTCTGGCAGCTCATTCCATACACACACCACCCTCTGTGTGAAAAAGTTGCCCCTTATGTCCCTTTTAAATCTTTCTCCTCTCACCCTAAACCTATGTCCTCTACTTCTGGACTCCCCTACTCTGGGAAAAAGATTTTGCCTATCCATGCCCCCTCATGATTTTATAAACCTCTATAAGGTCACCCCTCAGCCTCCGACGCTCCAGAGAAAACAGCCCCCAGCCTGTTCAGCCTCTCCCTGTAGCTCAGATCCTCCAACCCTGGCAAAATCCTTGTAAATCTTTTCTGAACCTTTTCAAGTTTCACAACATCTTTCCAATCGCAGGGAGACCAGAGCTGAATGCAGTATTCCAACAGTGGCCTAACCAATGTCCTCTACAGCCGCAACATGGCCTCCCAACTCCTATACTCATTGCATTGACCATTAAAGGAAAGCATACCTAATGCCTTCTTCATTACTTTATCTACCTGAGACTCCACTTTCAAGGAACTTATGAACCTGCAGTCCAAAGTCTCTTTGTCCTTGCAAAAGGTGACCCTTTAACTTTTGAGCTGAAACCAAATTGATCTCAAAAATGTGAATTTTACCCCTGTGTATATAGCACCTGGTCTTAAAAAGTGTGGTGCTGGAAAAGCACAGCCAGTCAGGCAGCATCCGAGGAGCAGGAGATTTGGCATTTTGGGCATAAGCTCTTCATCAGGAATGTTGGGGAGTGGGCGGGGTGGCAGAGGCTGAGAGATAAATAGGAGGGGGTGGGGCTGGGGGGGAAGGTAGCTAGGAATGCGATAGGTAGATGAAGGTGAGGAAGAAGGTGATAGGTTGGGAGAGGAGGGTGGAGCGGATAGATGGGAAGGAAGATGGACAGGTAGGACAGTTGAAGACAGCGGTGTCAAGTTGGAGGGTTAGATCTGGGATAAGTTGGAGGGGAGGGGAGATCAGAAAACTGGTGAAATCCACATTGATCCCGTGTGGTTGCAGGGTCCCAAGGCAGAAGATGAGGTGTTCTTCCTCCAGGCGTCAGATGGCTAGAATTTGGCAATGGAGGAGGCCTAGGACTTGCATGTCCTTAGTGGAATGGGAAGGGGAGCTGAAGTGTTCAGCCACAAGGCAGTGGGTTGGTTGGTGCCTGTGTCCCAGAGATGTTCTCTGAAACGTTCTGCAAGTTGGCATCCTGTCTCCCCAACGTAGAGGAGACCACATCGAGAGCAAAGGACACAGTAGATGAAGTTTGATGTCACCCTCTGAGTTTTGGTAAATGAGTTGAGGAGAAGACAAAGAACTGTCTTCATGCTTAGATTTCATAGTAACACAACTTATTACAGAGAGTCCCAGAAAATACAAACGGCTTCTGCTCCTGAGTACGTTCAGACATGGTGGATCCTTAAAATTATTCGTGATATAGGATCTCGTTCATAAATGCAAGTGTTTGTAAGGTAGACATTCATAACTCAAAAGCAAGATGGCAACAGAGTAGGACACTCCACCTGGAACTCGTCTGCTCTACCCATTCTTTTTCTTTATTTCATTTCTTTTCTCTCTTTTGTTTTTCTTTCTCTTCTGTCTTTCTCCTCAGCCCAGAGTGAAGGTGGGATGGCTTTTGGCCCAGAGCAAAGATGGCTACTAGTTGGGAACCAGCAGAGCCTGGTGAAACCATGTGGAAGCTCCTAAATTAGGACTGTAATGTCCATCTTTTTAGCTTTATTTCTTATCTTCCTAACTTGTGCTACGTTTATCTGTAATGTAGTGTAACCTTTTCTTTATTTCCTCTATGTTTTGTACCTAAGATTTGTACCTGGGTACTTTGCACCTAAAATGGCGCCATTTGCTGGCAACATTGTACACTTTTCACTGTACTCTTGTTCATTTGTAGTTTGAGTACATGTGACAATAAATCCAATTCTAATTCTAAATCAGGTGTCCCATATATGCATTCAAATTAAATACTGCTGTACATGATAATCCTCAATAAATTAAGCTCTGGCTTATTGTTACATGAGGTAAAGACTGACCGCTCTTCTTGTTGCGTGTCTTTCAGATTAGAGTGTTCTAATCCCGCCCACACTGTGGTATTTAGAACCAGTGATGCGCAGCCCCATGACATCATCACAAGGTTGGTCCAGGACTCTGAGGTTCTTACACGACGTAGAATCATAATTTCAAAATATTGTCAGTGACACCTACTTGGAAGATGATGTTGTTACAACAGACTTCAAAGTAGCCAAGTGTGGGGTGAGACATTTGTGACGATGCTGCTCCTTAAACAAGATTCTGCTGTCCTTGGCTTTTCTTTCAGGAGGTCAAGAAAGCAGTGATTCCGCAAGGTCGTAGATTTGAAGGGTCTTAGGGCCAGTTTGCTTATAGATAACTGATACTGCCACAGGCAAAAGACTTTCAAGTTTAAAAAAATGTGTACGATGAAAGGGGAGCGGCCAGTTCTCCCAGCTCAGCTTTTCTCTGGTTTGGTTAGAACAGTCTGGCTGTTCACTGAAAGCATTCAGTCAGAGTTTGAAGCTGCTGAACCCAAAGAAGCAGGTCCATTCTGATCCTCCCTCTTTCAGATATCTCTTAAGACCCTGTGTTTGATTTTATCTTTTGTGCCAAGGGGATTGTTGCAAGTATTTGGAACAGTATTATTAAGTTGGGATAATCTGTTGGATTTTTGGACAGGTTAGGTTATTCTGTATTCTGTTCTCTTTTGTTCGTGTTTCTTTTGGTAATCTTGCAAATAAATTCTGTTTTATTTAAAACTAAGTGGTTTGACCAGCTGCATCACCCCTGGAATATCCGCTTGACACCTGCTTAAAACAACAAGCAAATTCAGGGTCAGGGCTACATTCTTGAAATGTTTTGAGAGGTCTGGCCTGATCCATAACATATTTTGGTAGGCAGAATCAGGAGGCCTTTGGAAACTAAGTGTCTAAGTAGGTGATGTAAGCAGAGGGTTGCAGAATATTCAGGTAGTTGTTTTGGGTTGGTGTAGACTTGATGGGATGAAGAGCCTTGTTCTGTCCTGAAGACTTCCATGACTCTACGGGCTGAAGAATGTCAGATGGAGTTTAATTTGGATAAATGTGAGGTATTGCATTTTGGTAAAACAAACAATTTGCAAGACTTATTCAGTTAAGTTAGGGCATCGAGTAGTAGTATGGAACAGAGAGACCTAGGGGTTCAGGTACATAATTCTTTGAAGGTTGCCTCACATGTAGACAGGGTGGTTTAGCTTGCTTTCATTGCTCATACTTGGAGCACAGGAGTTGGTTGAGTTTGTACGTGACTTTGGTGGGGCCTCTTCTGGAGTACTGTGTGCAGTTCGGATCTCCCACTTATAGGAAGGATGTTATCAAGCTGGAGAAGGTTCAGGAGAGATTTACCAGGATGTTGATGGGAATGGAGGATTTTAATTATAAGGAGAGGCTGGATAGCTGGCACTTTTTTCATTGGAGTGCAGGAGTTTGAGGGGTGACCTTTTAGGGGCATGGATAAGGTGAATTGTAGGTGTCGTTTCCCTTGGAATTCAAGACAAGGGGGCATATTTTTAAGGTGAGAGGAGAAAGATTTTAAAAGGTCATGGGGCAATTCTTTTACACACAGAGTGGTTTGTGTGTGGAATGAACTTCCAGAGGAAGTGGTGGGTGCGGGTACAGTTACAACATTTAATAGATATTTAATAGATAGTACATGAACAGGAAATGTTTGGAGAGATAGGGGCCAAGTGCAGACAGGTGGGGCTAAGTTAGTTCGGAATTATGTTTGGCATGGACTCATCGGACTGAAGAGTCTGTTTCCGTCCTGTGTGACTCTATGATTCTATGGCTCTAGATTGTCCAATCACAATAACAAGCAAAGATCCTTTGCAAGTTTATTTTTAAAAAACACAAACTTGTATTTCTAAATGAACAGAATTCAAATGCAGTGTTTTTTTCCCCTCTTAAATGGCATTTCACCTCTTGGCACACTGAATTACTGAGAGTTCACTCCATTGGTAAGGTGACTCAGTCCAGAGGTTACACACGGAGAGAGATAGAGTTAGCCCGCCTGTCATCATCACTCCTGACAGGATATCAATGCTCAGAAACAGAATGGGGTGTTGGTCAGTTAACTCAGCTGGTTAGAGTGTAGTACTAATAATGCTAAGGGTGTGGGTTCAATCCCCACACTGACCACAACTTGTTCGTGATGACTGGTGGATGTTGTCTGCAGCAAAACAATCAGTCTCAATTGCTCAGAAACAGAATTTGGTTGGGGTCGGGGGGCAGAAATGGAGCTATGGAGACTGGCTTATAAAATCCTGAGGGTATTTTAACAGGTTGGGCACTGAGAGGATGTTTCTTTTCATGAAAGAAACTAGAACCAGGGGTCAAGGTTCAAAAATGACAGCTCTACCCATTCAGGCAAGTGATGAGGAGAGATTTCTTCTATCGGAGGGTCCTTCACAGAATTGTAGAATCGTTAGAGAGCAAAAGGACGTCATTCAACCCATCCTGCCTGCGCCATCTTTCCCAATGAGCAATTTGCTTAGGGCCACTCTCCACCCTGCTCCCCATAACCCTGCACATTCTTCCGTTTCAAGTATCTTCCTTCAGTCTCTGTAAACCTCTCCCACACAGAGTAGTGGGGGGCAGGATAACTGGGGGCGGAACGGTGGCTCAGTGGCTCAGCACTTGGTGCAGATCGTTTATGACTTGGCATGGGCATATTTGAAGACTTCTTCAATGGTATGTCCCACTGGAGCAACCAGATGCAGAGAGCTAGAAAGGCCATTTGAATACACGGGGTGTCAAAACCAAATCCTTGCCTCATGCCCTCACTCATGGGTGTTCTGCCAGTGATGCCCAGGGGCACGGAGGACAACTTTAGCGCGTGGTTATTTGTACTGGCCATGAACTAATACTGTTTGGGTGAGGTGGGCGGTGGGGGGGGATCAACCCTGACCCATGCTCACTGGACTGTGTATTGTACCTGAGCCAAGAGGCACAGTCACATCTGACCCTGCAGCAAAAATGGAGGGGCAAGTGTGGAGAGCGAAGGGAACACTGAAAATAGGACCTTGCAACAAACGCATCGCTGGCCATACGAGATACGATCAGGAATCTCCAGCTTCTCCCTATAAACAGAGTTGGAGCTGGCAGAAGATGTACCAGGATGCCACTGGGACTGGAGGGTTTGAGCCGTAGGGAGAGGCTGGACAGGCTGGGAATCTTTTTCCCTGGATTGTTGGAGGTTGAGGGGTGACCTAATAGAGGTTTATAACATCATGAGGGGCACAGATAAGATAAATAGATAAAGTCTCTTCCCTGGGGTGAGGCAGTCCAGAATGAGAGGGAATAGGTTTAGGGTGAGAGGGGAAAGATTTAAAAGGGACCTAAAGGGCAACTTTTTCACACAAGAGGGTGGTACGTGTATGGAATGAGCTGCCAGAGGAAGTGGTGGAGGTTTGTACAATTGCAACATTTAAGAGGCATTTGGATGGGTATATGAATAGGAAGGGTTTGGAGGGATCTGGGATGGGTGCTGGCAAACAGGACTAGTTCAGTTTGGGAAACCTAGTCAGCATGGACGGGTTGGACCAAAGGGTCTGTTTCTGTGCTGTATGACTCCATAATAAATGTCTCTTAGACAGGGCTGCAGAAAATAACAAATATTTCATCTCTCAGGGAATCTAGGGACGAGGGAAGATGGAACGAAAGAGAGCTGAAGATCAAGACCTGACTGAGTTGCACAGCAGGCTGCAAGGGGCCGAGTGGCCTACATCTGCTCCTGTTTCTTGTTAAACGTGTAACAATTTGTGGCATTTGGTGGAGATGAAGGAGCAGAATGGCCTCCTCTATGCTTACAAACAGCAGGAACTCACTCAGGACTGGCATGACTGTAATTGGAGGTAAGAGTCTAAAGTGTGGTGCTGGAAAAGCACAGCCGGTCAGGCAGCATCCGAGGAGCTGGACGGTCATCATCTTCCTGATGAAGAGCTCATGCCTGAAATGTTGACTCTCCTGCTCCTCGGATGCTGCCTGACCGGCTGTGCTTTTCCAGCACCACACTCTAGACTCTGATCGCCAGCATCTGCAGGCCTCACTTTCTCCCTGTTATTGAGGTAAGTGGGTCAGGCAGTAAAGTGGGTATTGGGCATGGAGGCTGCATGAGGTCCGAGAGTGGGAAAGGATTCTGTCAACTCCTGTGTCCGATGGTGTCAGGGCAGACATTTATAACACGGGCCTTGTAACCCTTTCCCTCCATCCTCTGTAATTATTTTCCGATGTTATGAGATTTCCAGGGGGTGACGTTCATGTCAGTATGCACAGGGTGACAGGCAGAGGAAGGACACATAGGCCACCTTGGCTCTCAGAGCTGCTCATTGGTGCACAGAAAGATCCCGGAAACAGCTCATCAGCTAACAACGCAGCTGGCTCAGCACAGACACAGGCCACTCGCCCCAATCAATTCATCACACTCCACCAGCCTAACTCCCTAATGCCTCCCTAACTCCCTCAGGTGGCTGCCTAGTTTCCTATTCTCCCCGCCTACTTTCCACAGGAGCAAGTTGCTCATTCTCCACACTGTGTAAAAATGCTACAACAGAATTCCTGATCATCCTTTTTAATATGCTCGTTCACAGGATGTGAGTGTCACTGGCCAAGCCGAGCTACTCAAAGGGCAGTTAAGAGTCAACCACATTGCTGTAGGTCTGGAGTCACATATGGGCCAGGTCAGGATGTCTGAAGGGCGCTAGTAAACCAAATGGTCTTTTTCCCCCTGACAATTGCTTCATGGTCATCACTGGACCCTTAATTTCAGATTTTTTATTGAATTCAATAAAATTTGGTCATGGCAGGAATGAAACCAGGTCCCTGGGACATTAGCTGGATTAACAATGCCATGCTAATCCCACAAGGCCATCACTGGATCAGTTTATTAGTGTCTATGTCATCTCTGTGCCCTTTAGTTCGGTTCTTCCCTCGAGTGAGAATGTTGTCTTTCTCTCTCTATCTAATCAAAACACAACCTTTTTTAAAAATCATTTTAATTCCCACAGTGGATCACCCCTCTCAGCATTCTCTGATTTTCAGGAAAAGAGACTCGAATCTTCTATTCTCTTCAGGGAAAGGTGTTCCGGTTTCATTCTTGCGATCTGTCTTTGTACCTTCTCCAGGGTCTCGGTAACATTTTTGAAAGTCCGGAGTTCAGAGCAGAACCCAGTGATCCCCACGTGCTCGATACTATCCAGGTCGACTCAACAACAAGAGCAGGAGTAGGCCATACAGCCTATTGAACCTGCTTCATCATTCCATCTGATCATGGTTTTCCCACCCTCACCCCCTTGGCCTGAGAGACCAGAAAATCTCTCTCTCTCTCCAGCCTTAAACATACTCAATAATGGAGCATCCACCACTCTCTGTGAGAGGGAAAACCATAGATTCACAACCCTCCTTATTCCAATTGTAAAAGAACAACCCCATATCCTGACACTGTGTTAGGTTCTGCACATTTTAATGAGATTGCCTTGTCTTAGAATATTGGCCAATTTACTCTACAGCCTGGAAATAGGCCCCTTCAGCCCAAATTGTCATGCCGCCCAGTTTTCACAATTAATCTCATCCCATTTGTCTGTGTTTAGTCCCTATCCCTCCACACCTATTCCATCCATGTACAGGTACACAATCCTTTATCCGAAATCCTTGGGGCCAGCTTTTTTCTCAGATTTTGGGATTTTTTTTCAGATTTCAGAATAAATGACATTTTCACAGTGAAGTAAAACAAAATTACCTAACTGCAGACACACGTGTGAACAGTACGAGCGCTGAGACACAACTGATGCCTCCCAGTGCTAGGTCACGCTCCCACGTCACTCATGGATCGAGTGGGTGTGGAGCTGGGTCACCTGTTCACGTGCCAAACAACCTTGTTATACAAAACAAAACGTTCGGATTTCTGAGCTTTTCAGATCTTCGGATAAATGGCTAAATGTTTTTTAAATTACAACGTTGTACTTGCCTCCATCACTACTTCTGGCAGCTCGTTCTAGACACTCACCACCCTCTGTGTGAAAAAAAAGTGTCCCTCTGTATCTTTTTGCATCTATCCCCTCTCACCTTAAACCTATGTCCTTTAGTTTTAGACTCCCCTAGCAGGGCAAAATGCTGTTGGCTATCTACCTTATCTATCCCCCTCATGATTTTATACACCTCTATCATTGCAGGGCAACCCCCATGTTCCAGAGGCCTGTTTAGTTGAACCTTCACTGTTCCATCTCTACTGCAAGGGTACCCTTGCTTAAAGCGGCCCACTTGATCAGCACAAACATCTAATCCCTCCACCACCGATACTCAGTATACCATCTGCAAGATGCACTGCTGGAATTCCACACCCATGACCTCTACTGTCTGGACGGTGAATTTAAACAAAAAAGGGGAGATCAAAACTGCACAGAGATGAGGTTTCACCCAACAGAGCTGGGGTGCTCAGCAGAAGTCACCTTGGAAGTTACTTTCGTATCCGTTGAGCTGACCCTCAATGTTTGTCCTCAGTTTTCCATTGCTGGCACCATAGATTCCTCCACAAACATTCTCAAAATACTCCTCAAATATTTGACTTCTAAAGTCCTGACTGCATAGTCGTTGAAGCCCAAGAGAAAAACATTGAATACTTTTATGTCCATATCCTGCAGTCAAAAGCAAGCTGCATTTAAAAATGTCTTTTAAACATTAAAAAGAAATAGTGCGTTAATGTAGCGCCTTTCATAACGTCTCAGTGTGCTGTATACATCTGGTGCCCCTCTCTGGTGAGGTCAGAGTTTGCAGGTATGAGTGCCTCATTGAGGTACTGTGGACACACTGCTGTCCCTATGCACTACTGGTGGAGGGGGTGGATGTGGTTGCCCTGGATGGTGTCAAGCTTCTTGAGAGTTGCTGGAGCTGCCCCCACCCAGACAAGTGAGTATGCCATCAGACTCCTGACTTGTGCCTTGTAGATGGTGGGTAGGCTTTGGAAGTGGGTGGAGTCAGGCAGTGAGTTACTCGCTGCAGGATTCCCAGCCTCTGACCTGCGTCTGCAGCCAGTGTTTGATGTGGTCAGTCCAGTTTCTGCCCAATGGGAACCCCCAGGGTGTTGATAGTAGGAGTGTTTTGGCAAAAATAATAATGATAAATGACAAAGATTATAATGGGAGGGCTGGATAAGGCCAGGGAGTGATTTGAACATGATCAGTGAAGGAAATGGGATGATGGATGGGTGGGATGGTGGGATTGACTACCTGAGGAGCTTTTCAATGAGCTGAGGTTCACGGAGGCTGGAAGACAGGAGGCAGCCACTGAGATATTCAGCTGAGGGTAACACTAGGCTTTACAGCAGCAAAACAGAAGCAGTGGGAGGTTACCAGCAACGTTATGGTTGTAGTTGTTAAACTTTGTGATGGCGCGATCATAGGGGTCGAAGTTCAGTTTCAAATAGGACACTGAGGCGATGGACAAGGAGGCGGAGCTTGGAGTCACTGGTGAGGGAATGGAGTTTGTGGAGGGGATTGAAGACAGTATCTTCAGCCTTCCCAATGTTTGCTTAATGTAATTTGTACTCACCCCAGAAGAGGAAAAATTAATCAGTGAAGGAGTTGAAAGAAGTGGCGATGAGGTATAATTGGATTTTGTCAGCATTCATATGTAGGGACCGGGAATGAGAAAGAGTAACACATCTCCCTTAAATGCCCCATTCCTAAAAATAAACTAAATTTTCTGTAGTGTCACCCTCATTTTAAAAGAAAATCTCACTGCAATCATTTGTACCTTTAACTTTTCTACGTTCATTCAAACAGAAATATGATGTAGTGGTGCTGGTATCGGGTTGGGGTGCACAAAATCAGAAGTCACATGACACCAGATTATTTGAAATCACAGCCTTTTGTAGCTGATGAAGGAGCAGCACTTCAAAAGCTTGTGATTTCAAACAAACAAAAACAGAGGGAGATAAGGTGGCATGGTGGCTCAGTGGTTAGCACTGCTGCCTCACAATGGACCTGGGTTCAATTCCAGCCTTGGGTGACTGTCTGTGGGGAGTTTACACATTCTCCCGCAGTCTGCATGGGTTTCCTCCCACAGTCCAAAGATGTGCAGGTTAGGTGGATTGCCATGCTAAATTTTCCCATTTAAAACAACCCAAAAGAACTGTGGGTGCTGTGAAACAGAAATTGCAGGAAAAGCTCAGCAGGTTCTGGCAGCATCTGTGCCAGTTCCCAGTTCTGGGAAAGGGTCACTTGCCCTGAAACATTAACTCTGATTTTTCTCCACAGATGCTGCTAGACCTACTGAGCTTTTCCTGCATTTTCTAAACTTCCCCCTAGTGTTTAAGGATATGCAGGCTAGGTGGGTTAACTATAGTAAACATGGGGTTATAGGGATGGGTTGTGATGCTCTTTAGAGAGTTAGTGCAGACTCAGTGGGCTGAATGGCCTGTACTTACACGACAAGAGATTCTATGAACTTTTAGCTGTATTGAAAGGATCAGCTTAGAGCTGCAACTCCTGAATCCACCAGCAGATGGAGGCATGTCACCACAGGAGACACAGCATTGAGAAAATGTTGGTTGAGTTCTGGTTTGAGATTCCATGTTGATTTCTCAAGCCAGTCTACCTTCTCTCCAGAAGGATTGGTTCCTTGTGAGTCACAATGCTATTGCCATGGACAGCAGGAGGTACTCTGGTGGAATGTGAGATCTAAGGATTTACAATCTGCGTGGAACCAGTGTCAGTGTCAATACTCTCCTCAAACACAAACACATTCAGAGACAGAGATAAGTTGGGGCAGCACCAACAATTTCAGCATCCAGCCGACTTGGGGCTTCTGGTCTCTCTGGCTCAGCTGGTGAAGCAGTGAAGGATAACTTGTAGTTACATCCCTCCAAAGCTTCAATTATATTGGCCACTTAAAGAGTAAGGGTCGATTAAAGCTGGCAGTGGATAAAAAAAATTATGAACAGGAATTTTCCAGCTTTAGGGACAATGCAGATTTTTTTCAAATAACCTCCTATACTCTCTACCCTTGCTTCAAACACAGGCAGAATGGAAACACAAAGAGTGAGCAGCACCCAGAGAGAGTCCTTGTCCAGGTTACTGTTTCTCCTGCATACAAAATCTAGACATTGAGAGCAAGATTAGGCCACTCAGCCCCTCCATCCTGTTCTGCAATTTGTGGCCTTGATTCCACCTTCCTGTCTACCATTGACTCCCTTGAAAACTTGAAACCATACAACAATTTCCAGAGTACTGACTTCTGCAAGGAATAATTTCTCATCTCCCACTAACACTGGGTGACCTGTTATTTTTAAACAGTGTCCCCTGGTTTTAACCTCTCCCATAAAAGCACAAGATCCACTCAGGGTCTTGCATGTTATTTCTTATGCTTCTGCATTCCAAAGGATTCAGGTCCAAACTGTCACACCAGCAGAGGCAGGCTCAACGTTCCCCTCAGATAACCCCTTCATCCCAGTAATCAGCTCTGAACTGCTCCTAATGCTATAACCGGTGGTTCTTCTATAAAGTGATGGTTGCATTCTTGTGCAATCCTGCATTATAGAAAAATCACTTAAAGTGTTGGTGATGAAATTGTATTACAGCCAACACGCTTTAAAAGTTTGTACTTTAGAAACAGAGCCATTTCATCAATCACGTTAAAGCAAGTTCGTGTTAACGGAACACATTATAGCAGAATGACCTATATGTCCCCTCTCAGGTAAGGAGACCAAAATTGTACACAGTACTCCAGAAGAGTTGGGAAGTCATGTTGAAATTGTACAGGACATTGGTGAGGCCTCCTCTGGAATACTGTGTCCAGTTCTGGTTGCCCTGTTACAGGGAGGATATTATTAAGCTGGAAGAAGGTTCAGAAGAGACTCACCAGGATGTTGCTGGTTATGGGAGGTTTGAGTTACAAAAGTAGGCCGGGATGTTTTTCACTGGAGCGTAGAGGTTGAGAGGAGACCTTATAGAGGTTTATAAAATTATGCAGGATATAGATAAGGTGAATAGCAAAGGTCTTTTCCCTAGTGTGGGGGAGTTCAAGACAAGGGGGCTAATTTTTAAGGTGAGAGGAGAGAATTTTTAAAAATGAGGGACAATTTATTTTTTTTTACACAGAGGGCGGTTTGCTTGTGGAATGAATTTCCTGAGGATGTGGTAGATAGACGCTACACTTACATTTAAAAGAGATTTGGATAAGTACATGGATAGGAAAGCTTTGGAGACAATTGGACCAGGAGCAGATAAGTGGGACTTTGGGAATAGTTTGGGATTATGGCCAGCACGGTCTGGTTGGACCAAAGGGTCTGTTTCGATGCTGTATGATTCTAGATGGTTTTGCCAATGTCCTATACAACTGCTGCAAAATCATCTGCCTTTTAGATGCTATTCCCCTTGCAATAAACATTACATGTGCCGTCCTGATCACTTGCTGCACTAACTTGGATTCACGAGCTGAAGCAGTCAGCTTCTTCAACATTGCAGCTCGGTGACTTTTTTTTTTAAACAGAATATACTGCGTTTTTATGCTTTCTGCAAAAGTACATGCATTACATCGTGCTTCATCTGCCATTTTTTTGCCCGTCTATCTCAATCCCTTTGTCAGTCCACTGTGTTCCTCCCAATTTATTTTCTTCCCCCTTCTTAGTGTAATCAGCACATTGCACAATCATACTTGGGCAGCATGGTGGCTCAGTGGTTAGCACTGTTGCCTCACAGTGCCACCCTTGGGCAACTGTCTGTGTGGAGCATGCTTGTTCTCCCAGTATCAGGGTGCCCCAGTTTTCTCCCACAGTATGAAGAGGTGCAGGTTAGGTCAATCAGCTAAATTGCCTACGGTGTCCAGGAATGCCTAGACAAGTTGGATTAGCCATGGGAAATGCAGGTTGAGATGGAGTTGCTCTGGGTGGGGTGACAATGCTGCTCCTGTAACAAGGTTATACTGCCCTCGGCTTTTTTTTTCCCTAGACAGGCTGTAAAAACAACCATTCTGAAAGGTCTGGCTTGGGTAGGTTTTAGATCCAGTTTGATTATAGCTAACAGAGACTGCCTCAGGAAAAAGGCTTTCAAATTTTAAAAACACTTGTACAATTAAAAAAAAAGAGGAGTGGCCAATTCTCCCAGCTCAGTGTTTAGCTGTTCAGAGCAAGCAGTCAGTCAGTTTTGAGACTGCTGGTCAAAGACACAGCTACCAGGAAGATGTTCCTTGCTGAATGTCCCCACCATCTCCCTCTCTCCTGTAAGACCCTGTGTTTGATTTTACCTTGTTGTTTTGCCAAAGAGTGTTTAGGGGGATTGTTGCAAGTATCTGGAACAGCATCATTAAGTTGGGATAGACTGCTGGGTTTTCAAATAGTTAAATTCTGTTTTTGTGTTTGTGTTTCATTCAGTAATCTTGCAAATGAATTCTAAATTGTTTAAAAATGAGTGGTTTGACCAGCTGCATCATTCCTGAAATATCCAAATTTACCCACTTCCTCAGGGCTGGGCTACTTCCTTGAAATGTTATGGGGGGTCTGGAAAGATCCAGAACAGTGGGATGCTCTTTGCAGGTTTGGTAGGTGCCAAACAGCTCTCACACCGTTGGGATTCTATGACTGCATATTTGATCCCTTTGGCCAAATAATTAATGATTGTGTTGAGATGTCTGCACTGCCCCATGTGTCTCCCCTACTTATAGCTACTCTCTGCTCCCTGTTAGATGTCCAATCTTTTACTTATGATAATATATAACCCCCATGCCATAGGCTCAACCAATATCAACACAAGAAAAAGATTACTTGTATTGGTTTTTATACATTTCTGTTTGTGCATGCCAGTTATATGCACATTAGCTGCTGTGTTTCCTACAATGCAACAGTAACTACACTTTACTTTGATAGCTGGAAGGTACTTTGAGACAGTCAGTGGTCACGAGGAGTGTTATATAAATTTTACTTTATTGCTTACTCCCACACAGGAACAGGAAGCCTGTGACTCAGAGTGCTGTTTCCAATAAACGCTTGCCATTTGTCTTCAACAATACAAGTCCTTTCCAAGAAGTAGATCTCACCTGTGCTTAATGAGGTTGCTTAAATGGCAGCTTACAGACATCTTTAATTTAAAAAAATAAGTCACATGAGCCTCTTGCACTGAGAGCTGAAGGTACTATAATGTAACTGCATTAATTCAACCTCATTGCTCCTGGCAATGGATCAGGCAGTAAACATCAGATGCATCTTATAAATGCCAGTCTTTCTTGTTCCTCAAGGATTAGTTTTGTATACCACATAATTGCAGCTCCTTTGACAAGGATTGGTTGCCAGAGGAAAAAGGGTGTCATGCTGTCATTATGCGGTTCAGCGTTATTTGCTAATACTTGCAAAGATGTAAACTTATGAAAATGTGAACTTCAATGCAATTAAACAAAGCTCCAAGCCTAAAAGGCAGACGATGTACTTACTAATTTAAGCTGCACCTCTCCAATCCACTCCATCCTAGACAGTAAAACACAGCTTTTTAAAGTAGAAGAAGGGAGTCATGTTATTTCTGGACTAGCAATCCACAGGCTGGACTGATACCTCAGGAACACGTTCACATTCCACAGTGTGAGCTGGAACCGGAAAAGTAAATTAATCTAGAATACAAATTGGATGGTGATCATGAATTATTGTTTTAAATAAAAAATGTCTAGTTCACTAAACACACTCAGAGGAGGGAAATTTGCAACCCATGCTCAGGCTGTCCTGCATATGATTTCAGATCCACAGCAATGTGGTCAACTCTTAAGGGCACCATGGCGGCTCAGTGGTTAGCACTTCTGCCTCACAGCGCCAGGGACCTGGGTTCAATTCCTGCCTTGAGCGATTGCCTGTGTGGAGTTTGCATATTTTTCCAGGGGCTGCATAGGTTTCCTCCCACAGTCCAAAGATGTGCAGGTCAGGTGAATTGGCCATACTAAATTGCCCATGGTGTTAGGTGCATTAGTCAGGGGTAAATGTAAGGGAAGGGGTCAGTGTGGACCTGTTGGGCTGAAGGGCCTACTTCCATACTGTAAGGAATCTAATCTAACTACCCTCTGAAATAGGGATGATGGTGGCATAGTGCTAATCCAGAGATCCAGGCTAGGAACTTGGATTTGAATCTTACCACAGTATCTAAAGCATTTAAATTCAGACAAAAATCTGGAATATAGATTAAGTATACCTGGTTCACTCTAGCCTTTAAATTTCCTTCCCTTTTCAGAAGGGAATCGACCCTCACTACAACAGTCCACACTAATGCAGTTTATACTTAACTGCCCTCTGAAATGGTCTTGGTTGCTTGGTACAAGGGTAATTAGGGATGAGCAACAAATGCGAATCCATAAAAGAAAAATGGTCTTGCAAGACACTCCATCGGCAAGGAAGTAGTCCACCACTGCCTTCTTAATGTCGCTTAAGGACAAGCAGTAAAACCAATGAAGAGGAGGGGGCAGGATGTACCATGCGTTATAAAGGCAGGCCAAGACAACAGTTATTAGATTGAAAGAGAAAGGACAACTGCAGATTAAATCGGGCTGTGTGGTGATGTTTCCACATAGGGTCTGTTTCCATGCTGTACATCTCTGACTCTTCGGTCCAACCTGTCCATGCCGATCAGATATCCCAACCCAATCTAGTCCCACCTGCCAGCACCCGGCCCATATCCCTCCAAACCCTTCCCATTCATATACCCATCCAAATGCCTCTTAACTGTTGCAATTGTACCAGCCTCCACCACTTCCTCTGGCAGCTCATTCCATACACGTACCATCCTCTGTGAAAAAGTTGCCCCTTAGGTCTCTTTTATATCTTTCCCCTCTCACCCTAAACCTATGCCCTCTAGTTCTGGACTCCCCCACCCCAGGGAAAAGACCTTTGTATATTTATCCTATTCATGCCCCTCATAAATTTTGTAACCTCTAAGATCACCCCTCAGCCTCTGGTGCTCCAGGGAAAACAGCCCCAGCCTGTTCAGCCTCTCCCTGTAGCTCAGATCCTCCAACCCTGGCAACATCCTCAAAATCTTTTCTGAACCCTTTCAAGCTTCACAACAACTTTCCGATAGGAAGGAGACCAGAATTGCACACAATATTCCAACAGTGGCCTAACAATGTCCTGTACAGCCGCAACATGACCACCCAACTCCTGTACTCAATACTCTGACCAATAAAGGAAAGCATACCAAACGCATTCTTCAGCATCCTATCTACCTACGACTCCACTTTCAAGGAGTTATGAACTTGCACTCCAAGGCCTCTTTGTTCAGCAACACTCCCTAGGACCTTACCATTAAGTGTATAAGTCCTGCTAAGATTTGCTTTCCCAAAACGTAGCACCTCGCATTTATCTGAATTAAACTCCATCTGCCACTTCTCAGCCCATTGGCCCATGTGGTCAAGATCCTGTTGTAATCCAAGGTAACCCTCTTCGCTGTCCACTACACCTCCAATTTTGGTGTCAGCTGCAAACTTACTAACTGTACCTCTTATGTTCACATCCAAATCATTTATGTAAATGACAAAAAGTAGAGGGCCCAGCACCGATCCTTGTGGCACTCCACTGGTCACAGGTCTCAAGTCTGAAAAACAACCCTCCACCACCACCCTCTGTCTTCTATCTTTGAGCCAGTTCTGTATCCAAATGGTGAGTTCTGCCTGTATTCTGTGAGATCTAACCTGGCTAACCAGTCTCCCATGGAGAACCTTGTCGAACGCTTTACTGAAGTCCATATAGATCACATCTATCGCTCTGCCCTCGTCAATTCTCTTTGTTACTTCTTCAAAAAATTCAAATCAAGTTTGTGATACAAGATTTCCCACACACAAAGCCATGTGGGCTATCCCTAATCAGTCCTTGCCTTTCCAAATACACATACATCCTGTCCCTTAGGATTCCCTCCAACAACTTGCCCACCACAGAGGTCAGGCTCACTGGTCTATAGTTCCCTGGCTTGTCCTTACCGCCCTTCTTAAACAGTGGCACGTTTGCCAACCTCCAGTCTCCGTCACCTCACCTGTGACTATCGATGATACAAATATCTCAGCAAGAGGCCCAGCAATCACTTCTCTAGCTTCCCACAGAGTTCTCGGGTACACTTGATCAAGTCCTGGGGATTTATCCACTTTTATGCGTTTCAAGACATCCAGCACTTCCTCCTCTGTAATCTGGACATTTTGCAAGATGTCACCATCTATTTCCCTACAGTCTATATCTTCCATATCCTTTTCCACAGTAAATATTGATGCAAAATACTTGTTTAGTATCTCCCCCATTTTCTGCGGCTCCACACAAAGGCTTCCTTGCTGATCTTTGAGGGGCCCTATTCATTCCCTAGTTACCCTTTTGTCCTTAATATGTTTGTAAAATCCCTTTGGATTCTCCTTAACTCTATTTGCCAAAGCTATCTCATGTCCCCTGTTTTGCCCTCCTGATTTCCCTCTTAAGTAAACTCCTACTTCCTTTATACTCTAAGGATTCACTCTATTTATCCTGTCTATACCTGACATATGCTTCCTTCTTTTTCTTAACCAAACCCTCAATTTCTTTAGTCATCCAGCATTCCCTTTCACCCTGACAGGAACATACTTTCTCTGGATTCTTGTTATTTCATTTCTAAAGGCTTCCCATTTTCCAGCCGTCCCTTTACCTGTGAACATCTGCCTCCAATCAGCTTTTGAAAGTTCTTGCCTAATACTGTCAAAATTGGTCTTTCTCCAATTTAGAACTTCAACTTTTAGATCTGGTCTATCCTTTTCCATCACTATTTGAAATCTAATAGAATTATGGTCGCTGGCCCCCAAGTGCTCCCCCACTGACACCTCAGTCACCTGCCCTGCCTTATTTCCCAAGAGTAGGTCAAGTTTTGCACCTTCCCTAGTAGGTACATCCACATACTGAATCAGAAAATTTTCTTGTACACCCTTAACAGATTCCAAACATAGACTGGGACTGCCATAGTGTTAAGGGTTTAGATGGAGAGGACCTTATCATAACCACCCTATTATTCTTACAGATAGCTGAGATCTCCTTACAAGTTTGTTTCTCAATTTCCCTCTGACTATTGGGGGGTCTATAATACAATCCCAATAAGGTGATCATCCCTTTCTTATTTCTCAGTTCCACCCAAATAACTTCCCTGGATGTATTTCCGGGAATATCCTCCCTCAGCACAGCTGTAATGCTATCCCTTATCAAAAACACCACTCCCCCTCCTCTCTTGCCTCCCTTTCTATCCTTCCTGTAGCATTTGTATCCTGGAACATTAAGCTGCCAATCCTGCCCATCCCTGAGCCATGTTTCTGTAATTGCTATGATATCCCAGTCCCATGTTCCTAACCATGCCCTGAGTTCATCTGCCTTCACTGTTAGGCCCCTTACATTGAAATAAATGCAGTTTAATTAGTCCTGCCTTGTCCCTCAAGGAATCTCAACCTTTTCCCTTCCTATGTCATTGGTTCCAATGTGGACAATGACCTCGTGCTGGCCCCTCTCCCCCTTGAGAACATTCTGCACCCTCAGACATCCTTGATCCTGGCACCAGGAAAGCAATACACTGTTCTGATTTTTCGCTGCTGGCCACAGGAACGTCTGTCTGTACCTCAGACTGGAGAGCCCCCTAACACAATTGATCTATTGGAACCCAACGTATCCCTTGATTCATTAGAGCCAGTCTCAATACCAGAAACTTGGCTGTTCGTGCTACGTCCCCCTGAGAATCCATCACTCCCTACGTTTTCCAAAACAGCATACCTGTTTGAAATGGGTATAGCCACAGAAGGCTCCTGCACTGGCTGCCTACCTCTCTTACCTTCCCTGGAGTTATCCCATCTACATGAGTGTATCTGAGATCTTCCCCCCTTCCTATAACTGCCATCCATCACATACTGTTGTGTTGCAAATTACTCATTGCTTCTCACTGTCTCTCCAACCGATCCATTCAATCTGATAAGATTCGCAACCAACAGCATTTATTGCAGATATACTCCGCAGTAACCCTTAAACTCCTACATCTGATAAGAAGCGCATATCACTCTATTAAAGACCATTTTAGCTCCTTCACAATCTACAGACCCAGAAAATAACACCACCTTATTCCTCTACAAATACTGCCCCAGGCTAAATTAATAGTTATGGCTTATACACATGAAAGAGAAATATAACCAGTGTAAAAAGCATCAGAAGCACGTCAGCTAACCCATTCATTTTGCAACACTCACTGACTCAGCTAAAAGCTCAGAGGCATTTGGCACTTCTACAAAAGGTGGAGACTGCAGTAAACATCACACAATTAACCATTCGGTGCCTGATTTTCAAGATTAGAAAATGAGTGCTCCTTCTAGCTAGGTGTCTGGACATTTCACTTGCAATGACCATTGTAGGTCATTCCAACATTAAACAGTGGAACACAATCTTTGGTAGGCAAGCAAAACAAAAAGGGGAGCAACTCTGCTCAGAGCATACCCCAATACATGACTGTGAATGCAGTGACACATATTGCATTTTTAAGCTGCTTTGATTGAAAAAACACCACCCATAGACACCAGAACAGCTTTAATGGATGCAGCTCTCAAAAAGTTCCTTTGATAGCATCTTATAAACACACGTCCTCTTAAGTCAAGAGGCAGAGATCAGACGATGTATGGGACACCAAGCTACATACCATGCTGTGCCTCAATTGTTGCTGCGCCAAAAATCTTGGGACATCCTGTTCTCAAGCAGGTGGCTCACCACAATCTTCTCAAGGGCAATAAATATTGACCCATTCAGCAATCCAATGAGTGAACAAAAAAAAAAGGTGAATAGGTATTATTTTGTAATGCATGTACAAAACAAAACCTACAAACGGAGGTTTTAAAATCGTTTATTGTTCTACAAAGAACAAACAGAATCAAAAATAGACTTTTTAAAACTTTACACATTTAATAACAGCAAGAATGTACATTTTATACAGATACTGTTTCAGAGATAACAGGGTTTGAAATATACACATCATGCACTAGATCTGACAGTTTCAAAATCCCAAACATGGTTTTATCAAAAGTAGCCACTCTCTCCCTCAGAGACCCCTCTCTTCACCAAATCCTTCACATCAGAAAGAGTAAGACCTCATTCTATCCACCACAGCCAGACAGTGAGAGAGTTAACCAAGCCTTGCCAGCCAACACAATCTCCCACTGTCAAATTGGAACACAGCATTTCCAATACTGTTACAAACTTTATCCTTGTGGTGTTTTTAACCTCAAACACGCAAATACTGGGAACTGGGTGTCTGAAAAGGAATGTGTTCTTAAGTCCAGGAATAAAAGCCTACAAGTCTGAAGAAGCAGCAGCTAAATGTTTAGTTGCATTCTGCCTCAGTATTCACTCACTACTTACCCCACTAGCTGCCTGTGCCAGTGACAAACACCCCATTCAAGAACTGGATTAATATCTCAGCCAGTGAGCAGGGTGCGGATTTGAATCCAGGAACCAGAGGTGAAAAGGTCAGTTCCAGTAACCACTTCACCCAGTGACATACTCCAGCCAAAATGCCCTATGGACTGCCCAGGACATATTTGGCAAACTCTCTGATCATCTCTCAATCAAACAGTAACCAGAACCCGAAGAGAACATTTTAAACCAGACAACTGTTTTGTGACAGGCCATGTTCGGCTTGAACTATTTTGTGTGAGGTTCAGCTGTAAACTGATAACCCTGAAACACAAATACAGTACACTAACCTACACCTCTGTATGTTCAGACACAGAACTCCTTCACCCCTTCTCCTCCTCAGCTTGCTCCCTTTGAGTTGACAGAAGAGTCTATAAATTATTGAACTAGCTTAGGAGACCATCAAAGCCATAACTCAACTAAACCAGAATGGAGGAGTTGACTCGACAGTCCATTGTGATGAACGGAGGAGCAGGCTCAAGCATCTTTGGCTTCAATTCTATTTCCTGGCCTACTCCCCATACCCAGAGACTCCCTGAGACACCAAAGTCCTGTCTATTCCAGCCTTAAAAAGTGTTCAATATTGAAACAACTGCAACACTCTGGGGTACAGAATCCAAAAGAATCACAACCCTGAGCGCAGTAATTTCTCTTGCCAAGTTTAAAATGATAAGGCCCTTCCCCCGAGTCCTTGAGTTTTAGATTACTTGACCAGCTGGAATACTCACTAATCAGTTACCTTGTCAAACCCCTTCTGAATCCATGTTTCCAAGATATCATTTTTTAAAAACTCGAGAGAGCAGCACATGATACTGATAACCACTCCATGTGATATCGATGTACTTGCTAGCAGGGATCATTGGAACGGGAGAGAGTCAATGCAATCTGTTTGAGTCTTTCCTCTTTTCAACCAAGGGATACAGAGGCCAGGTGCAGCTCCTCTGCTTGTACCAGCTACTAGCTGCCTGTGCCTGTGACAAACACCCCATTCAAGAACTGGATCAATATCTCAGCCAGTAAGCAGGGTGTGGATTTGAATCCAGAAACCAGAGGTGAAAAGGTCAGTTCCAATAACCGCTTCACCCAGTGACATGCTCCAGTCAAAATGCCCCATGGACTGCCCAGGACATGTTTAGCAAACTCTCTGATCATCTCTCAGTCAAACAATAACAAGAACCTGGAGAGAACAGCATCTCTAGGAGGGTAGGCTTCCTTTGAAAATGGGAGAAAGTGAGGACTGCAGATGCTGGAGATCAGAGCTTAAAAATGTGTTGCTGGAAAAAGCGCAGCAGGTCAGGCAGCATCCAAGGAACAGGAGAATCGACGTTTCGGGCATAAGCCGTTCTGCAGGCCTGACCTGCTGCGCTTTTCCAGCAACACATTTTTAAGCTTCCTTTGAAAATGCACAATCACTACCAGAGCTCAAGTTATGTGACTGAGATACAGCTGTAAGACCAATGAATCAAATCAGGATACCTGAGAGAAAAAAAAAGTATATTTGAAACCCATTCTCGTCACTAATCCATACAAATTGAAAAAATAACACTTAAAGCATCACTTTAGCTCTTACCATTGAATAACTAAAAAGAGATAGAGAACCATCATGATTCTAATAAAACAAAGAAACTCTGCTGGTCTGGCAGCATCTGTGGGAAGGAATAAAAAAAAAGCTAAGTCCAGTATGACTCTTCTTTGGAACTGAAGTGTTACAAAGACATCATACAGGACTTGAAGCATTCAGTCTGTTCCTGTCCACAGATGCTGCCAGACATGTTGAGTTTCTTCAGCACTTTGTTTCCAGTCTCAGCATTACTTAGCTTTTAGAACCATCGTGACTCCATTCTGCAACATCCCGGAAATAAAATGCTTTTTGTGATTAAAGTTGATATCATAGAAGCATTTAAGGTTTAATTACAAAGCAGTGGCAGTGCCAGAATACAGGTTCCACGTACATGATATATATATTTTCTTAAAACACATGGCATTTTATTCAAGCAAGTGGTTAAAGAAAAGCCCACAGCAAGGGATGGAGCATCATGTGACCACTGTTGAGCTTTTTAAAAACACTAAATACAAATACATGGCTTAATCAGCTTTGCAAGTTGCCAAGTTTATAGTTGCCATTGGTCACCAGACCCAGCAACTGGCCCAGACGCCCCTCCCCCAACATTTTCAGATACCAGTGACAACCCCAACACTATTATTCAGAGGCAGGAAGAGTTGGTGAAGGAAGAATCTTGCACCTGATACACAAGACTACTTTTCATCCCCCCGTCAACTCACTGAGTAATCACACAAAGCCAGTATTTTACTGTTCTAGAATAGTTTTCAGAAAGATCTCCCTCTTTCTCTAGAGGGGACAACATCCTTCAGCCTTCAAGGCAGCGGAGGGCATGGGCAGGACTGCTTTTCTGGTGTGATGGCGTCAACTCTATGCTGAAGTTCTCGAGGACTCTCTGAGGGGCAGAACTGTCAACTCAGTAAGCTAGAACCTTGTAGGCTTCACAAGGTTTTCCATCTCAAACTTCACCAGTAACACTGTCCTCCATTGGCTTCCCACTCCAGTAAGTGAGCAAGAAAATTGCGACCCAGTTGAATTAACCCTGACCATAAATAAAACATCCTCACCACTACAATCAATCAATCAGCATGGAACACCTACAGCGTGGAAGCAGGCCATTCAGTCCATAGAGTCCACACTGACCCTCCAAACAGTATCCCACCCAGACCCTCACCCCTCTACTTTACCCCTGTAACCCTACATTTCCCATGGCTAACCCACCTTACCTACAGGTGCTGGACATTATGGGCAATTTAGTAAGGCCAATCCAACTAACTTGCAAATCTTTGTACTGTGGGAGGAAACCAAGCAGACAAAGGGAGAATATCTGTGTGGAGTCTGCACAAATCACCTGAGGATGGAATCAAACCCGGGTCTCTGGTGCTGAGAGACAGCAGTGCTAACCACTTTAAACAGTGGATAGCACAGTGACAAAGTAAAACAAAAGCAATTTTGCCCGAATAAGCCTATGAAATTTCTCCAGGATTTTGCTCTTGGCATTGTTTTGGTGGTAAATTATCAAGAAGACTGGAGGAGGGAAGAGATGGACACAGAGGGAGACGTACATGGAGGGAGGGACACAGCGAGAGACAAACACACAGAATATGACCCCACACAAGCACAAAGGTAATGGTTAAGTCATTATGATGATTCAATTAGGATCACAGTTGCAAAAGCTTTCAAAAAAAAAACCAAAACACATTAAAAATATAACTCAAGATCTTCCCATTCTGATTTAAAGACTCAATTTCTGAATAGATTTCAGGCCATTCCAGTATGTACCTCACAAGCCCCAAGTATTAAATCATCCATATTCACTCACGATTCTACTTTTCTATAATAAACATTACTGTAAGAATTTAATATGAAAAATGTGGATATAAATTGTTTCTTAAAAGCCTTTTCAGAGAAAAGAGCATGAAGCTATTCAGCTTCCTGGGTAAGTTATAAATTCAATTCCATTATCATCGGCAGAATCTTTCTTGCACCTTCTTCACTGCCTCTATATGATTACCAAATGGAGACCAGAAAACGTGCAGTGTCCCAACTATGGTCTAACCAAGATTTTAAACATTAATTCATTATAACTTCCTATTTGTCACATTTACATGTTTCTATTGTAACCTGAACAATAGAATTACAACAAAATATACAACTTTGAAAATGGCAAATGCATTACATCTTTGTGCCCTGATACAACTACATCCCTTGCCCTCTGCCCATGGTTCATTTAGATTACGATTAGGTGGAGGGAGATCCATCTGTAACATCAATAATAGCATAATTTGTTTTTTTTAAAAAAAACAAAGAGGGTCATTGGAAAGTTACTCCATCTCAATGCTGGGTAATGCGAACATCAAGATAAAAGGCAAAGTTTAAAACGGATATCTCAAACAGAATTAAAACTGTACAGCTCCCAAATAATACCTGCACACTGCAAAATGCAACAGCTTGCCCAAAGAAAAAGGTTACTTCCCGTTGATGGTTAAGGGAGGAGATTTCATTTCATGCAAGGCTGAGCTTTTTGTTTTTGTATTGTACAGGATCATATTCATCTTTATCAGGCTTTAACCTTTATTTTTGGAAGGGGGTAGAAAGAAGCACATTGGATTCAAACCAGAAAGGAATGATTTTTAAAATAATGACACAACGAAAGTGTGCTTTGAGTCGCAAATGTTGGCATACCCCAGTGAGTACCAGCAAGATTAAAAGAAGTGACCCACACTGAAAGAAGCTCCACAAACCTGTAAGGTGTGGAAATAGAATGCAGGTAAGAAACAGAGGGATAAAGATGTGTAAGTGATACAACACAACCCTCACATAGTAACACATTCAAGAAATTACAAGTTGAATTCCTACTTGCTTATATCATTTCCTTGAACGGGCTCCGTCTGTTCATTCCAGAGGTTTAGAAAAAAAACTTAGTTGAATCATTCTAAGTTTCATTGATCACTTTAAATAAAAGGGACAAGGTAAGATCAGTGCCACAGCAAGATGCATTTGTTAATGAGCAGAATGTCTACTTCAAATCCCACACCTCTAAAATTGGCAAAATGGACACATTGTGAGAGAACTTGATGACAAAAAAAAAGAAATCAATTAAAAAGATGCACAACTTTGAATATGTCTGCAGCGGTGTCAATTGACTCAGCTCTCTGGTGAGAATATTTCAATATTCTCCCATGCTTGTATTGGAATTATCTTTCTGAAGAGGTTTCTCCATCATTCATTTAGCTGGTGGGGATTTGAGGCCCATTAGTAGTGCAAGTACGTTAGAATAAAAGACAAAAGTGCCAAAGTCAGAAGGCAAGTGCCTGTGCTTCTCCATGTTACAGTGGAAAAGCTCCTGGCCCAGAGCTGCTTATGCTAGCTTCAGAACTGCACGGGTTCTGGCTAGCTCCAAATACACCTTAAGCAGATTGTGGGGGGGGGGGGGGGGGGGGGGAATGACCCCAATCTCAGAAAGTATACTGACACCACAGTCCAGGATAAAAAGTAAAAGGATCCCATTGAGCAAAAGTACACCAGTCACAAGGCAAACTTCGGGACTAAAGGAGTGGGGGAATCGGGCAAGTTTGAAGAGTTGATGTAGGTGATTAGCCGTGAATATTATTGAATAGCACAGCAGTAGCAGTGGGCAGACTCCTACTGGTCCTAGTTTCTCTTTTGCAAGGGCTCATCCTGATATTTAACAAGTATTTAAGAGATTGTTGTCTAAGCTCCTGCACCACGAATAACTTGTCTATCAGAAGTAGCTCAGCACTCCAAAGGATGAGTTTTAATGGTGGGGCAGTTCTAGACCAATTAAACGTCAGTCTTCCAAAAATCAAACCCTAATCTCCCCAAATTATTACTGATTCATTGAACAAGCAGACCCAGATATTCATCTATATTATAATGAAATGAAACCTATTATTTAAAGATGGGAGAAAGGAGGTTTAATGCTTCATTAATATATTTGGCTGTTCAAAATAAAAGCCATTAAATTTGTGTTCCTTAGGACGAGGGAGTGACTAAGTTAGCTGTGCTGTTTTGAAAGTTGCTGTCTGTTTAAGAGAATTTTGCTTTTAAAAAAAAACACATTCCCCACTCCGAACCCCCAGGGTTGAAGGTCTCTTACTGAGGTCGGTATTTAGAGATGATACTTTTGTACCGTGCCACCTCTTTACGCAGCTCAACCACCTCCAGCCTCAGGGCTGAGTTTTCCTTCTCTAGGAAGGCTGCTCGAACTGTGATTTGATTCTCTTTCAATCTCCGGGCATCACGTGAACGCTTCGCTGCCACGTTGTTCTTCTTGCGTCTTGCCCAGTAGCGATCATCCTTTAGAAAAGAAAATATAGGAATGATACAGGATGATATGACCCCAAGCCATTTCTCCAAATAATGTTTTAAAAAAATAGTTTCCTTCCTTAAAGTACCAACTCCTTTTGGTAATTCACCAGGATTTCACCTGCATGTCTTTTTTTTTTGAGTCAAATCCACAAGATAGAGCCAACAGGTTTAACATTATATCTGTGGGACTTCTTAGAGAAAGAATAATTGTTGTTGCTAACGTCTGGCTGGATCAAGATAGGTACAACTAGACAGAGGCTATGGTTGCTCAGTTAGGAGGTATATACTTTTAATGAGTAACTCTGTAAATAAATATATCATTGCACAGATTTTTAATAAATACAAAAAGGATATCTTCAAAGCACGCAGGGGAAATTCTAGTTGGGACAGCAAAGGTCACTGGATGGCAAACTAGGAGTAAAATAAAAACCCCTCCCTGGGGCACTAAGCAAATGGCAGCCTCCTAATTGCTACCCCTGGTTGATAAGAGAAGTGCATTTACATAATGCCAGATGTTACTGTGGCTCATTGGACAGACATAGCAACAGACAGCAAGACTCCAGAGTCAGTTCCAGGTAAATTTCAAGTTTTGTGGTATTTGATTGCAGCGAGACTCTATCTCTGTGCTGGGAAAGAAGAAAGTGAGATTAAGTCCCACTGATGGTTATGCAACGTGGGCTGAAGGAATGCCTTGTCGAAGATATCAGTGCTTTTATAAAGATATGAACAAAGAACAAGAGTAGGTCATTCAGTCCTTCCAGCCTGGTTGATCAGGTTTAAATCTCAACTCCCCACTTCTGCATATCCCTGATAATCAAGGAACTATCTAACTCTGCCTTTAAAAATACTTAAATGTTCTGCATTCAATGCCTGTTGAGAAAGGGAATGCTAAAGACTCAACTCTCAGAAAAAAAATGGTTCTTCATCTTTGGTTTTAAAGTGTGCTCCCTTATTTTTAAAACGGCGGTCCCTAGTTCTAGATTCTTCCCCAACAAGCAACATTCGTTCAAAATCCACCTGGTCAAGTTCCCTCAGGATCTTACATCTTTCAATTCAGTCACCCTGACCCTTTTACACTCCAGAGGATATGAGCCTAGCCTGTCTCACCTTTCCTCACAAGACAATCTCTGATTCCAGGTATTAGTCTAGTAAATCTTTTCTAACCTGCTTCCAACACTCCAGATGCGATCTCATCAATGCGCTGTATAACTGAAGCATAACTTCTACTTTCTTGCATTCTCTTGCAATTATATCTCCACCTATACCAGTGGCTCAATGGTTAGCACTGCTGCCTCACAGAGCCAGGGACCTGGGTTTAACTTCAGCCTTGGGTGACTGTCTGAGTGGAGTTTGCACATTCTCTCCGTGTCGGTGTGGGTTTCCTCCAAAAAAAAAAGTCCAAAGACATGCAGGTCAGGTGAATTGGCCATGCTAAATTGCCCATAGTGTTAGGTGCATTAAGCAGGGGTAAATGTTGGGGAATGGGTCTGGGTGGGTTACTCTTCAGAGGGTCGGTGTGGACTGGTTGGGCCGAATGGCCAGTTTCCATTTTGTAGGAAATCTAATCTATAAATTCTGCTCAGTACTTCCCGCCACGTCATCTAACAAAAGAGCAGCGCTCCAAAACTTTGTGATTTCAAATGAAACTGTTGGACTACGACCTGGTGTCAAGTGACTTCTGATTTTTTTTTAATACATTCAACTTCCCCATGCAATAAACCATAACATTTAATTAGATTTCCTGGATCATTTATGTACCTGCACATTACCTTTGTGGGTCATGCACTAAGAGGTCCATATCTCTCTGCATTTCAGAATTCTACAACTTCTCACCACTTACACAATGCTTTTGTTTAATTCTCTCTGCCATACTGAACAATTTTACACTTACCCACACCGTACTCCATTTGCCAGATCTTTGCTCACTTCTCCCTATAACTCCTGGTCGGCCAGTTTGCAAAGTGCTCACACACCGAATGGTTATCTCGGCAAGGTGCTGGTCGACTGCTGGGATGACCACTAAAGCTTCGTTAGTGTCAGCAGCAATGACAGATTAAGCTGGACCAGAATCATACATCATAGAGACAGACCTTTCAGACCAACTCGTCTATGCCAACCAAATTTCCTAAAATTAAACCTTTCCTATTAATGTACCTGTCCAAATGTCTTTTATAATGTTGTAACTGTACCTGCATCTACCACTTCTTCTGGCAGTTCATTCCACATAAGAACCACCCTGTGTAAAAGTTGACCTTCAGGTCCCTTTTAAATCTTTTCTTCTTTCACTTCAAACAAATGGCTCCTAGTTTTGAACAACCCCATTCCTAAAGACCTTGGCTATTCATCTTGTTCATGCCCATGATTTTATAAACCTTGACGGTTACTCCTCAACCTCCTGTGAAAGAAGTTCCAGCCTATCGAGCATCTCCTTATAACTCAAACCCTCCAGTTCCAGCAACTTCCTGGTAAACCTTTCCTGAACCCTCTCCAATTTAATAACATTCTTCCTATAGCAGGGCAACCAGACCTGTACACTGTACTCCACCTGTCTATCTGTGGTGCAAGGAGAAAGTGAGGACTGCAGATGCTGGAGATCAGTTGAGAGTGTGGAGCTGGAAAAGCACAACAGGTCAGGCAGCATCAGAGGAGCAGGAGAGTCGATGTTTTGGGCATAAGCCCTTGATCTGTGGTGCAATTTTGAAAGAACTATGTATGAGAACCCTAGATCTGTGTGTTCGACAACACTATCCAGGGCCCTACTATTAAAGTGTGTAAGTCCTGCCTGTATTCATTTTACCAAATTTATTCACATTTATTCAAGTTAAACTCCATCTGCCACTCCTCTGCCCATTGGCCCAACTGATCAAGATCCCTTTGCAATCTTAGACAACATTCTTCAGTTTACTGTACCATCAATTTTGGTGTCATCTGCAAACTTACTAAACATGCCTCCTAAATTCTCATCCAAATTGTTTATATAAATGACAAACAACAGCAGACCCAGCACCGATCCCTGCAGAGTATCACTTTTCAAAGCCTCCAGTCCGAAAATCAGCTCTCAACCAGCAACTGGAACAAGATACATTTTACTGCTACTGCAGATTTTGATGTAAGACCAAACTTCAATTCTGAAATTTTTACAACTTGCTTGCCTCATGCATTTCCAAGTTTCACCACTCTTACAATTCAGGGGTGTACATTTACTCAGAGCAAGTTCCCACTAATCAATGAAGGTGGATTTAAGCGTATGTGCAGTTGCTAAGTACTTGCAAAATAAGCTTCCCGTCTTTACAGTCGCCAACAGTGGTCAGCTCAATACAGAATTGAAAACTGTTCTTTTAACCGGATATGCTGAAGCAGGAGGTTGGGAATTTCAGAATTTGAATCCAACAATGTGCGTGGTGGGGGAAGAGGAGGGAGGAGAGAAATAAGCCATCATGTCGTTGAGGCACTAGTGAGAAAACGAAACGATTAAAACAGCAACCTACACGCATCAAGATCTGACAAATTATACAAATGACTGATCAATTAATTGGAGAGTTAACTGAGAGCCAGAATATAACCCTTTGAGTCATGCCCTAGTTAACAGGCAGTTGGCACATCATCTAAAAGAAAGCATCCCTAACAGTGCAGCACTGACTTAAATTGTGTGCCAAAGTGGTGTCTATGCAGTCAGTGCAGGACTTTGGGGAAAGGGCAGGACAGAAACACTAACTGAATGGCTCTTGCAAAGCATTGACATAGACACAACAACTTCAGCATTGTCTTTCTGAGCTATATCAGTCCATGATTCGAGAGCCGGGAACAGATTGTGCTGCTGATTTCATCGGAGTTTCTGTTCCCAGTTTTCCCCACCACCTTTCCTGAAAGTACTGCTTCATTGATGCTTGTTACTCTCCAGGAGCTCACCAAAGGGGCCTACCAGATCTACACGGTTTCTCCAGCCCTTTCTGATTTATTTCAGATATCCAGCCTCCCAGTATTTTGTTTTTGTACAATTTGTTAAAACTGCAATAGCCTTACATTGGGCCTTTACCTGATTGCAACCAATACTCACTGACTGTCTAGTGGTTGGGGGGTTAGAATGGGAAAGTAACTGAATAAAGCAGCATCTCTTCAGATCAAATAATTCAGCACAGAGCAGTGAGCAAGCTTTTAAACTGCTCCTCTCAGCAACCACTTAAACTTGCCTTCCCATCATGGAGAAGACTGTTCTACCAGGATCAGAGAACTGAAAAACCGGTGGTTTCTGAAGTAACTCTATAAAGGCCAGTATCTTGTCACCAAATCACCCTTTATTTCTAGACACTAGTGCAATTAGCACACAGCCAGCTCCTGGAGTGAGCAGAACCTCTGATGTGCTAGTTTATATCAGTCAGCCAGGACTTCCTGATTGAACCAGGTTAACAGCCCCATCAGGGAGTTCATATTCTAAGAGGTCCACCTGGCTGACCTCATTATAATCACTACAGTTTCCAGGAAATCAACTTGTTAAAAAAAAAAGGATGCTACATCTGGAGTAAGAATAGCAGAATGCAAGTCCTGCAGAGTTTTATTTTACGAAGAGGCAGTGAGCGTGTTGGACAGATACCTTTTGCTCTGGCGGTACATAGACCTTTTTCGCTTTTTTAATCATGGGCTGTGGTTTGAGTTCCTCATCACTGAACCTATGCTTGCGTGGATTAAAAAGTTCTCCTCCCGGAACACTGGACAGTGCCAGGTCAGTAGGGTCAGGTTCAAAATTCACCAGAATATCAACATCTTCCAGGTCTGCAGAGTTTGGAGTCTTCCGTTCAGATTTCTTCCCACCTGTTTCTAGAATGTGAGAGATAGATCCACTTTTAAAACACAAGCGATGAATTATGAGCTTATAAATTACTTGCTTCTCATCCATTTTATATTTGATTAACCTTAAACCAGCATCCAGAGAACAGTCTAGGTAGCTGAATGCTACGTATTTATGACAACCCCATGGCTATTCATGTACATCACAAGTTCGACAGAAATAAATAAATTTATTCCTTAATTAGTGATAGTTAGTTCAGATTAATTTTGTATTAGCTGTTGGTTAGCACTCTGTTCAGTACACAGTTGATTCAACCCAATGCTGTGGCTAATCGCATTGTGCACCGATTCACAATGGTGGGGTCAGCCAGGGCTTCACTCGAAGAAACATTACCCTTAAAATAGGGGAGGAAAAACAGAGAGACTTCCACGTTTTATTTAGTTGCATTTGACAGTAGATA
Organism: Chiloscyllium punctatum; assembly: GCF_047496795.1. Taxonomy (NCBI): domain Eukaryota; kingdom Metazoa; phylum Chordata; class Chondrichthyes; order Orectolobiformes; family Hemiscylliidae; genus Chiloscyllium; species Chiloscyllium punctatum. The sequence goes on along the minus strand of NC_092756.1, from coordinate 79,561,311 downwards.
TGGAGACAGCAACAGGTCTGCTTGGGGCTGCCTATGAGGATAGGGAGAAACCTATTTAAGAAATACACTACTTCACATCCAACTCTGATGAGGATTTATGGTTTGATCTCCAACAAGTCTTTTAGGGGATTAAAAAAGGTCAACAGCAAAGTTAGTAGTAGTTCAGGTCATTGCTGAGGGCGAGGATAGCCAGCATCATAATCCACAGAGAACACTAAGTGGCACTTCTTTCAGCTTTGAACCCAACTCCCCTCTCTCTTTCCTGCTGCTCACCATACCCCACAGTCTGCAAGCTTGGGCAACTGGTGCAGACAAAACATTTTAGTGAAGCTTGATCACTCGTCTGCATTCAGAAAAACATTCCTACAAATACTAGCAGGATTTAGTGCCCCATTCCCGTGGCTTGCTGGGAGATTTCTAATGTTTATACAAGATAATGAGAGGAATAAATAGAGTCAATAGCCAGAGATGTTTCCCCAGGGCAAGATTGACTGACTGGTATGAGGGGTCATAGTTTTAAGATATTAGGGGAAAGGTATAGAGGAAACGTCAGAGGAAGGTTCTTTACGCAGAGAGTTGTGGATGCATGGAATGCGTTGCCAGTGGTGGTGGTGGAAGCAGAGTCATTCGGGACATTTAAGCGACTGCTGGACATGCAGATGGATAGCAGTGAGTTGAGGGGTGCATAGGTTAAGTTATTATATTTTACACTAGGATTAAACTTCAGCACAACATCGTGGACCAAAGGGCCTGTTCTGTGCTGTACTTTTCTATGTTCTATGTTGCAATGGGGATACGCTCTCAACACCTAGGAATAGGGTCAGGATGAGACAAACACTTTGTACATTCAATCTTCACATTGAACAGATACAAGAGAGATTTTTCTCCTGTTGGTCTAGTTTTAATTTAAACTACGGCTAGAGGTAGATCACAGAGATCAAGCTATGGAAAACCATTTGATCAAAAGGATCCCTTCGGTTAGGACTCACCATCACTCTCCACTTTAGAACGTGTCATATTTCCAGATATCGACAATGTAGGAGACGATACTTTCTCTTCCAGCTCCACTACTGGCAAGAGACCAACTTGCAGTTCTTCCTGCAGCTCAAACTGGTTTGAATCATCTGGAATGCCATTTTCCAAGAGGAATTCATCCAGATCCATGTACTCAAGATGGAAGGTCTCCCCATCATAGGGAATAGTCTTATCCCAGATGGTTGGCATGAGGGAGGCAGAGGCAGCTGTGGTACTGCTGGCTGCTTCATCCACATTCTTCTCTTTGCCCTCGTCCTTACCTGAAGTGAGAGATAAAGACAGGTTTTTTTTTAAAACCTTGTTAATTGCTGCACAAAGTTTGACTTGGGTGAAAAACATTAACCTTTATCAAGTCTGTTATTTTCCGATTGGCATAAAATATTTTAGATAAAAATATTTGATCAGAAGCTTCTTACTCAGTCTCTCTTCATGCACAGGGTTGCGCACAAGCTTCAAACCCAACAAACTCAGCTCATCTTCCCAACTAACAGAAATCTTCATTAACTGCTTCCATCCTTAAAGTTAGTCATAATATCATAATGCTTCCAATGTTGCCCCAATTAAAATCAACTCAATACAACTCCAGGACGCTGCTGATCTGCATGTGACTCCGCGTCCAAAATTATTAAGATAGCCTGCAGCCAGTTTCATCACACACAATCTTCCCCACATTTTCTCATGAGAGAAGAGAGAATGCAAACTGACACCAGCCAATAAACCAGAGGGAGGGAAGATGGAGCTAGACCTGTGGTTCCAGCAGTTTTCAGACACGATCAACATAGGCTACACTCTTCACCATTCTGGCCAAATCTCACACCACAATGTGCAACTTTCCTGAACTTAACTGTGAGGCCAGTTTCCATATCAGTCTGTCACAGTGAGCGGGTTGGCCATTCAGGTCTGAGAAATCTCCTCAGAAGGGAGGGTTGTGAACCTTGGAAGTCTTCCACCCTGTGAAACTGCAGATGCAATATCAGCACCTCTGTTAAAGTCAGTGACAGATTTTGGATTCTAAGGGAAGGGAGAAGGTGGAATGCTTTCTGAAGTATATAATCTGCAATGGTGTTACTGAACCACACACTTTCCCCAAGTGGGTCATAATAAAATGCAGAGGGGTTAAGGGAGGAAATCCAGAACAAAAAGACCACAGCTGCCAAAATGGACCGATGAGAGTTGGGAATGTGCAAAGTCCTAGTCAAGTTAGAATAACCAAACAAGAAGAAATCTTTCATTGTCCTTCTCAAATACTTATCGCACTTACTCTTCCCTATTACCCTTCAGTTTTCATCCACTCTTTCCTAAAGCCATTTACTCCTTCAATGGTGTAATTCTAGCCACAGATTAGCCACATACCTATTTTAAATGGTTGACAGCCAATAACTATCCAAAAACAAGACTTACCAGTTTGAGAGACTGGGGAGGAGCTGAAGACCATGGAGATATTGTACTAACTGACAAATTATTACTCTGCTCTCCTTTCCAATGTTCCTCTTAGAGCACAGTAGCAATAGCCTAGATGCTGAAACAATTCTTCTGTGGCCAGACAACAGTGAGGCAACAGGAACAAGCTGTTAGTTGATGCTGAGTGCTTGCTCTGCCTTCAGGAACTGAACTGATTCCTGGCTAGAGCAAAGATCGTATTAGAGAGACACCAAGATTTTGTGGATAACACTTGGCCCCATGTGACCTCATTGGCTGGCTGATATCACCTTATATTTCTTTTCTGGGGTGGAGGAGAGGCAAGAAATGTAGCAGCAAGGGACTCTGCTCTCTTAGTCATCGAGTCATAGAGATGTACAGCATGGAAACAGACCCTTCGTTCCAACTCGTCCATGCCGATCAGAAATCCCAACCCAATCTAGTCCCACCTGCCAGCACCCAGCCCATATCCCTACAAACCCTTCCTACTCATATACCCATCCAGATGCCTTTTAAATGTTACAATTGTACTAGCCTCCACCTCTTCCTCTGTCAGTTCATTCCAGACATGTACCACCTCTGTGTGAAAAAGTTGTCCCTTAGGTCTCTTATATCTTTCCCCTCTCACCCTAAACCTATGCCCTCTAGTTCTGGACTCCCCGACCCCAGGGAAAAGACTTTGCCAATTTATCCTATCCATGCCCCTCGTGATTTTATATACCTCTATAAGGTCACCCCTCAGCCTCCAATGCACCAGAGAAAACAGCCCCAGTCTATTCAGCCTCTCCCTGTAGCTCAAACCCTCCAACCCTGACAACATCCTTGAAAATCTTTTCTGAACCCTTTCAAATTTCACAACTTCCTTCGGGATAGGAAGGAGACCAGAATTGCACACAATATTGCAAAAGTGGCCTAACCAATGTCCTGCACAGCCGCAACATGACCTCCCAACTCCTGTACTCAATACTCTGACCAATAAAGGAAAGCATACCAAATGCCTCCTTCACTATCCGATCTACCTGCGACTCCACTTTCAAGGAGCTATGAACCTGCACTCCAAGGTCTCTTTGTTCAGCAACACTCCCTTGGACCTTACCATTAAGTGTATAAGTCCTGCTAAGATTTGCTTTCCCAAAATGCAGCACCTCGCATTTATCTGAATTAAACTCCATCTGCCACTTCGCAGCCCATTGGCCCATCTGGTCCAGATCCTGTTGTAATCGGAGGTAACCCTCTTCACTGTCCACTACACCTCCAATTTTGGTGTCATCTGCAAACTTACTAACTATACCTCTTAAGCTCACATCCAAATCATTTTATATAAAAGACAAAATGTAGGTCACAGGTCTCCAGTCTGAAAAACAACCCTCCATCACCACACTGTCTTCTACGTTTGAGCCAGTTCTGTATTCAAATGGCTAGTTCTCCCTGTATTCCATGAGATCAAACCTCGTTAACCAGTTTCCCATGTAAAACCTTGTCGAATGCCTTTCTGAAGTCATAGAGCTATACAGCATGGAATCAGATCCTTCAGTCTGACTCATCCATGCTGACCAAATATCCCATGCAAATCTAGTCCCATTTGTCAGCATTTGGCCTATATTCCTCTAAAACTTTCCTATTCATATACCCAGCCTTTTAAAATGTTGTAATTGTACCACCTTTCACCACTTCCTCTGGCAGCTCATTCCAAAAATGCACCATCATCTGCTTTAAAAAGTTGCCCCTTAGGTCCCTTTAAAATGTCTCCTCTCTCACCTTAAACCTATGCCCTCTAGTTCTGGACTCCCCTCATCACAGCAAAAAGACCTTGTCTATTCATCCTATCCACACCCCTCATGATTTTATCAACTTCTATAAAAGGTCACTCCCCCAGCCTCCAAAAACTCTAGGGAAAATAGCCCCAGCCTATTCAGCCTCTCCCTATAGCTTAACTTAGAACAGAAGCTGCTAATTGTGGTCAGTCAGGATTACTATATTCTGTGGAACCTATAGGTAGGCTATACAGACTTCCAGACAACCACTCTTGAGAGGTCAGTTCAGAGACTTCTGTAAAATAAACAAGCGATTCTTACAGATACAATTTTCTCTTCCGCTTCCTCTCTTGGCTTCTTTTTGAATCTTCCTCCCACCATCCCCTCACCCTGCTGTCAGAGCTAAACTCTGAAGCCATCATCCTATCCTACTCTGTTCGTTGTCTTTAGCTTGGCAAGGAGTGGGGCCAGGGTGGGGTTTAAGGGTGAACTAAACACTTACTGTCTGACAGAGTCATCGAGGAATCAGCCCCAGCCTGTTCAGTCTCTCCCCATTGCTCAGATCCTCCAACCCTGGCAACATCCTCGTAAATCTTTTCTGAACCCTTTCAAGTTTCACTACATCTTTCCGATAGGAAAATCTTTCTCATTTTTGAATTGTCAAGGGTAAATTGATCCAATAACATCCTATATCAGAAGTAAAACAAGCCAAACTGCACTACTAATGACTTCATGAACCCTAAGAGTACTTGACTTAAATAATTGTTAAACCACTGACTGCTGTTTCTCTTTCCCATGGTCTTCATAGCAACTGCCAGCATAATTACAATGAAAAGGACATAAAAAGATAGAGGCAAGAGTAGGCCTGTTGTAACTTGTTCTACGACTCAATAAGATAAATGTTGACTTTCTACTTCAAATCCACTTTCCCATATTATTCCCACATCTCTCTGTTCCCTTAGTATCCAAAAATTCTATCAGTCTTTTCATTAAAAATCTACTTACCCAATCAAGATTTATCAGAAAGTAAGCACAGGAAGAGCCTTGGCTTGTTTTGTTTCCACTCCCCTGGGTCACCAGCTAACAACTGACAGAAATTAGGAACCTCAACATGAAAGCACAATCCAGAAATCGCTCGGGCTGCATGGCTTAGTGATACACAGCAAGTGGTGCCTTTCCTAAAATGCTTCTTGAACCTGGAAATGACTTCTTAAACAAAATGTGCATTTTTAGCATCATTGAGAGAGGACCTCCTTTGACACTAACAATCAAGTCCGAACACCCTGAATGGCAAGACCACTATATGAACTGAATTCCTGTGCACTTGCACATCGAGACTTAAGTCCAAGGGTAGTCTCGACACGAGACAGGGGACAATGATATCTAGGACAGTAAGACTACATCTAGCTCCACTGATGGGGAGCTTCAGTTACTTGAATGGATTAAAGAAGTTGGAACTGCTTTCACTGAGACAAAAAGGTCGACAGGAGATTTGTTAGAGGTGTTCAAAGTGATCAGGTGTCTGGACAGGATGGACAAAGTGAAACTGTTCTCATTGGTGGATGGGTCCAGAAGCAGAAGATAGAGATTTAAGGAATTTGCAAAGGAAGCAACAGCACCAGAAGGAAAGGCTTCTTTAAAGCATCAAGTGATTAGGATCTGGGACTGCCTGAAATGGTAGTAGTGGTGAGTTAATTCAGGCATTCACAAAAAGAAACGGATTGTAGCAGAAAAGAAAATGTAAAGGCTACAATGAAAAGGGAGGGGTAATAGGGCTAGATTAAATAATCTTGCACAGGGCCATACACCTAATGCCTCCCTTCTGTGCTGATATCATTCTATGATTCACAATATTAGCCATAAATGGATTATTTGTATTTGTGATGCAGCTCATTACAATTTTGATGAATAAACCTTGTATGAGCTGATAGTCTGAATATTTGCACTGAATAAAAATGGTAACTCATCACGGAACAACTGTTGTCCAAAACCCTTCATGAAAAGATTTCCCCCCTTCTACTGAATGCTTTGGTTCCATTATTGACTAGTTCCAATTGCAACAAGAGGCTTGGGTTTGTGAAGGATTAATGGATATTTTCAATGAATTGGTCTCAACGAAAAAAAAAGATGTACATGGTTTTGGACTTCTTCTTGGAAAGCTCCTGGATTCAGGTGGGATGGAGTGAGAACGTTTTGCAATAGAAAATGCATCATGTTTGTGGGCAATAGGTTGGAGGCCCGGAAGCTCATTTCCTTTCCGACATTGTTCATCAAGACACAGAGTTCTGATATTAACCAGAAAATTATATTGGACAAGATTGTGCCATGGTATCCAGAAGCAATTAAAGGCCCTTTGATAAAATCAAATGTATGGTTTCAATATAAAACATTGGCTTTGGATAAGAATCTAATACAGCTCCTTTCACAATGGGCACAGAGATCAAGAAAAATGTCAGAGTGAAACCAAACTGACAGCAGTCTGGTCCACCACAAAGTGACAGACAGCAAGAGACCCGCTGATCCACGCACCTATCACAGGGAATCACACTTTTCACAGGCTTCACGATTTACATGTACATTTATCTCACACCCAAAACCACATCTGAATAGCGAAAATACAAAAGTCATTAAAAACCAGGTCAAATTTTGGGCCGTGAAAATCAAAATTTGGGAAATTCGTCTCTAACCCATCCAGCAAAGGTGGTAAAAACTACTCCAGATCATCACTCTGGCCTCAAATTCCCTCAACTTTTTGTCAGACATAATCTCAACCCGATCTTTCAATCAACAGATAAAATGCCGTCTCCCTGCTCTCTTGATTTGTTGCTCAATTACTTGAAATAATAATTGCCAACACAAGTCCTTTAACATGTTATTTTTCCACAAAATATATGATTCACTACCATTTAATTCACTTTCCTATATTTTAGAACGTGGTTAGCTTTATACAATACTTTTAGTTTGTTTCTCCATTTCCGTCCCCTTCACCCAATTACATCATACCCTGCCTAGATGAAAAACAACCAAGGGATTTGCTTTTTTTGAAGGGGATGGAGGGAGGTGGCCAGATCCAACGTTTAATGCTCTGATCTCTCCAGCGATGTTGCCAGGCCCATTCAGTGCTTCTAGGTGTTTTTTAAAAAATTTATTTTGCAAATGATTTCTATTTTGAGGTTGAGAACATGTCAAGTATGGTGGGGGCTCTTGTGGTGCAGTGGTATATCCCTACTTCTGAAACAGCAGGCCTGGGCTTAAGTCTCACTTTTTCAGAAGTGCATACTAACATTTCTGAACACATTGATTAAAAAGTATCTGTAGATAATGTCTTCAAAAAGTCACCTTGCTGTGTCAATAATTACACAAGGCGCTTTTGTTTCACACTGGCCTCTTTCTGAAATCTCTTTCTGCAGCCTCTGTTTAATCCCAAACTCTTCTGAATTGCCAAGCACTGTTCAACCACTGGAAATGTCTGGACACGTTCATGATGTCCAAACATTCATAAATACATACTTGGGAACAGCTCACCCAAAAGCAATCAAAGTTGGGGGTCCAGGCCTCAATGCAAATTAAAACTTTTTTTAAAAGCATTATTGGTTTAAAAAAAACACCAACCTAAAACTAAAAATCTCAACTGCTTCAAAAAGGAACAAGATAGATGCCACTTGTACATACACGAGTCTTGAATGTTGATCCAAACCCAAAATGATTCTCAGTCATTATACACATAAACAGTACCTGAACAGGTACTGGGCTGGAGGAAGGATGGTATTAAGTTCCCTGGGGGTTGATTTTGGGACCCTTGTTTTTCCTGATGTATATTACTGATGTAGATCTACGTGCAGATGGGACAATTTCAAAGTTTGCAGATGACAGTAAATTTAGAAGAATTGTAAACTATGAAGTGATCGGTGTCCAACTCCCAAAGGACATCGACAATTTGGTAGAGTGGACGATGGGTAACAGATGAGATTCTATGCACAAGAAGTGAAAGATGATACACTTTGGACAGACGACCTATGAAAGGCAATACAAAACAGAGGTACAATTACATATGCAGGGCAGGAGCACAGGAACCTGGGCTTATATTCTTGACGGCGGCTGGACAAAAGAAGAGAGCAGCTAAAGCATACAGTATTCTTAACATTTTAGTAGGGGCTTGGAGTTTAAGATCAAGGGGGTGAAGCTAAACTCGCACAAGACTTTTTTAGATATCAGCTGAAGTATTGTGTACAATGCTGGTGCCTCATGACAGGAATGAGATGTGAATTCGTTGTCAAGCTCATCCAGCAATTTACAGGAATGATTCCAGGATTGAGAAATTTCAGCTTGAGGACACATTAAAGAAATCTGGACTTCTGTCCTTGGAAAGAAGGTGGCTGAGAGGAGATTTAGTAGATGTTGTTATCAAAAATCACAAGCAGGTTGGACAGAGTAGGTAGGAAGAAGCTGTTATTGCTTGCAAAAGGACATAAATTTAAACTGACATGCAAATGAAGGGTTCAATTCCAGCCTCGGGTGACTGTGTGTGGATTTTGCATGCTCTCCCAGTGTCTGCGTGGGTTTCCTCTGGGTGCTCCGATTTTCTCCCATGGTCCAAAGATGTGCAGGTCAGGTGAATTGGCCTTGCTTAATTGCCCACAGTGATATGTGCATTAGTCAGGGTGAAATGGTCTGGGTGGGTTACTCTTCGGAGGGTCAGTGTGGACTTCTTGGGCCGAATGGCCTGTTTCCACACTGTAGGGAATCTAATCTGAAGCGAAGTTGATGCGAGAAAACAATTTCTCACACAGCATGTAGTTAGGGTATGGAATGTACTGCCTGGAAATGTAAAGGAAGCAAGTACAAATGAGGCATTCAAACAGGCAATGGACAGCTCTTTGGATAGAAATGGACTGCAGGGATAAGGAAAAAGGCAGGGGATTGACACTGGGTACAGAACTGCTACGGTCTGAAGGGCATTCTTCGGCACGGAGATAATTCTGTGATTCTGAGGTTTTGATTTTCATCTGAACAATGACTGTGTGATTACAGATTACTGGTTCCATAAAACTGTGACCAAGTAACATTTCAACAAGACAGCAAAGATCACAAGTTGTCTTACTTTCGGGGAGTACTTACTTAAGGACAGAGTAAATCAACACAAGGTGATGAAGGGAAGAGAAGAAAATAGATGGAGGGGGGAAACAAAGAAGGAGGAGGAACCATGTGAGACGGGTGGAAGAAGAGGGCAGGCTGGAAGAGTTTGCGGATGGGTCAAAGAGAGAAAGAAGGGGACAGAGTTTGGAGAACAGAGTAGAGAAAGGGTTTGGGGGATAGGGTACACTTAGAAAAGGGGCTGACTTTGAGAGTCTGCACAGAGAGGTGAGGGATAGGTTGTCAGGTAAGCAGATGGGAGGAAATTGTGCAGGAAATGAAGGGTGGGGGGGGTGGAGTGAATGATGAGATACAGATGGGAGTGGGGGATTGTGAGGAATGCTGAGATTGGGAGGTGGGAAGAGGTGAGGGGATGGCTTTGGGGGAATGGGGATAGCATTATGTGGATGGAGGGTGGGCATCAAGAGGAGTAGTAGGGCTGTGAGGCAAGGAAAGAATGGGTTGGTGGTTGTGGTGGGTATAAGGTGAGGGGGTTGGATGCGGGCTGTGTGTGTGGGGGAGGGGGGGGATGTTGGTGAAGCCTGGATGTTGGGGGAAGAAGAAGACGAAGACGAAGAAGACGACGACAGGGGGGGGGGGGGGGGGAGAGAGAAACGGGGGGAGGGGGGGGGAAGAGGGGGGGCGAGGGGGGGTGCGAGGGGGGGGGGCGGGGGCGAGGGCGAGGGGGGGGGCGGGGGCGAGGGGGGGCGGGGGCGAGGGGGGGCGGGGGCGAGGGGGGGCGGGGGCGAGGGGGGGGCGGGGGCGAGGGGGGGGCGGGGGCGAGGGGGGGCGGGGGCGAGGGGGGGGCGGGGGCGGGGGCGAGGGGGGGCGGGGGCGAGGGGGGGCGGGGGCGAGGGGGGGCGGGGGCGGGGGCGAGGGGGGGGCGGGGGCGAGGGCGAGGGGGGGGCGGGGGCGAGGGGGGGGGAGCAGGGGCGAGGGGGGGGAGCAGGGGCGAGGGGGGGGCGGCGGCGAGGGGGGGGGCGGCGGCGAGGGGGGGGGCGGCGGCGAGGGGGGGGGGCGGCGAGGGGGGGGGCGGCGAGGGGGGGGCGGCGGCGAGGGGGGGCAAGGGGGGGAAGGGCAGAGCAAGGGGGGGCGAGGGGGGAAGGGGAGGGGAGGGGAGGAGAGGAGGGGGAGGGAAAGGGGGGAGAGGAGGGGGAGGGAAAGGGGGGAGAGGAGGGGGAGGGAAAGGGGGGGAGAGGAGGGGGAGGGAAAGGGGGGGGAGAGGAGGGGGAGGGAAAGGGGGGGGAGAGGAGGGGGAGGGAAAGGGGGGGAGAGGAGGGGGAGGGAAAGGGGGGGAGAGGAGGGGGAGGGAAAGGGGGGGAGAGGAGGGGGAGGGAAAGGGGGGGAGAGGAGGGGGAGGGAAAGGGGGGGAGAGGAGGGGGAGGGAAAGGGGGGGAGAGGAGGGGGAGGGAAAGGGGGGGAGAGGAGGGGGAGGGAAAGGGGGGGAGAGGAGGGGGAGGGAAAGGGGGGGAGAGGAGGGGGAGGGAAAGGGGGGGAGAGGAGGGGGAGGGAAGGGGGGGAGAGGAGGGGGAGGGAAAGGGGGGGAGAGGAGGGGGAGGGAAAGGGGGGGAGAGGAGGGGGAGGGAAAGGGGGGGAGAGGAGGGGAGGGAAAGGGGGGGAGAGGAGGGGGAGGGAAAGGGGGGGAGAGGAGGGGGAGGGAAAGGGGGGGAGAGGAGGGGGAGGGAAAGGGGGGGAGAGGAGGGGGAGGGAAAGGGGGGGAGAGGAGGGGGAGGGAAAGGGGGGGAGAGGAGGGGGAGGGAAAGGGGGGGAGAGGAGGGGGAGGGAAAGGGGGGAGAGGAGGGGGAGGGAAAGGGGGGGAGAGGAGGGGGAGGGAAAGGGGGGGAGAGGAGGGGGAGGGAAAGGGGGGGGAGAGGAGGGGGAGGGAAAGGGGGGGGAGAGGAGGGGGAGGGAAAGGGGGGGGAGAGGAGGGGGAGGGAAAGGGGGGGGAGAGGAGGGGGAGGGAAAGGGGGGGAGAGGAGGGGGAGGGAAAGGGGGGGGAGAGGAGGGGGAGGGAAAGGGGGGGGAGAGGAGGGGGGGGGAGAGGAGGGGGGGGGGAGAGGAGGGGGAGGGAAAGGGGGGGGGAGAGGAGGGGAGGGAAAGGGGGGAGGGAAAGGGGGGGGAGAGGAGGGGGAGGGAAAGGGGGGGGAGAGGGGGGGGAGAGGAGGGGGAGGGAAAGGGGGGGGAGAGGAGGGGGAGGGAAAGGGGGGGGAGAGGAGGGGGAGGGAAAGGGGGGGGAGAGGAGGGGGAGGGAAAGGGGGGGGAGAGGAGGGGGAGGGAAAGGGGGGGAGAGGAGGGGGAGGGAAAGGGGGGGAGAGGAGGGGAGGGAAAGGGGGGAGAGGAGAGGAGGGGAGGGGGAGGGGAAGGGGAAGGGGGCGAGAGGAGGGGAGGGGAGGGGAAGGGGGGAGGAGGGGGGAGGGGAAGGGGGGAGGAGGGGGAGGGGGAGGGGAAGGGGGGAGGAGGGGGAGGGGTAGGGGGAGAGGAGAGGAGGGGAGGGGAGGGGAAGGGGGGGAGAAAGGGGGGAGGAGGAGGGGGGGGAAGGAGAGAGGAGGGGGGGGAAGGAGAAGGAGGGGGCGGAGGAGAAGGGGTGGAAGTGGGGGAAATGGAGGGGGAAGTGGAGGAAGTGGGGGAAGGGGGGGCGGAGGAAAGGAGGAGGGGCCAGCCCGCTTGAGGCCCCTCCCTCACAGTCTCCCCCTGGTCCCCGTTCCCTCCCTCACCCTGTCCCTGTCCCTCACCCTCACTCTCCAGCAGCTTCTGCGGCGGGTTCTCTAGAAGATTCTTCAAAACCACCGGAAAGGAGGGCAAAACCGGGGCCTCCCGCTCCCGCTCCGGCATCTGCGGGCTCTTCCGGTGCATTTTATGTTGATGTGATCAGCTCGGTTCACTTATCTTCAAAAATAAAAATAAAACCCAACGTGAAGCCGCTGCCCGTCTCCAAACAGCACAGCCACCAGCTAACCATTACATATTCATTAGGCTCATCTGCATATATTAACATGTCGAGCTCTTATTGGGCCCCGGGGAGTTCATTGACATAATCTATCCGCACCGTCAGATATTATCATAATTTATATTGATTTATGACCCAGTCGAGCTTCCCATTGGTCGCAAATGAAGCTCTTGGTTTACTTATTTCCACACGGTCGGTTTTAATTCTCTTCCTTATTTTGTGTTGTAGCCCGAATGTGGTGGTCCCCAAGACTGAGATGTAACTAACGTTACAGCCCAATTAAGCGAGAGCGCCCATCCCCATATCGCCATCATTAAATCCGCCTTCAACCCCAAGGGCGCAGGCGCAGGCCGTTGTGTGGGGGCGGGGTCTAAGTCAGGCGGCAGGACACGTGCTCCTGGATCATGT